>NC_135007.1:16459791-16769895 GCF_051020985.1 Nomia melanderi
GCCACTGAAGAGTCCTCCGTGTTTTGAAATTTGGATAGAATCTAAAATACAATATTGTGAATTACATAAAATTTATTTTTTCGAAGATATAAATAATAAATATTTGTATTGTGCTACCTGAAACTTCTGGAGACTCGTTTCAAAATTTTCATATATTATACTATTTGTATGAGTTTCAAACACTCTTTCAGATTTTTTACCCCAACTTAATTGTGTGCAACAGAAGTATAGTAGATAAGATAACATGCTGCCATATTGTTCATAATTCCTGCACACATATTTAAAATAAATAATGTCTCACTGAATAATCAAAGTCATTATTAAAGACAACAAATTACTTACGCAACAATATAATTCAGAACTTCGTCATTAGTATCGTCATTAACATATGCTTTCAACTGTTCAAAGCTAGTTTCAACTGTAGTCAACACTTTGTTAACGGTAGTATAACATTTTGTCTGCAATTAGTTCATTGAAAGAGTATTACTTATCATAGCATTATTATATTTATAAAAGAATATCATTATACATACAGATTTATAATGTTTTATATATATTTGTCCTAAAACAATCGAGTATATCACATCTGCTATTAGATTCGTGATTCCTGGTAAATTAATATTCTGTATCAATCCTATCTCTTTGATCAAGCATATATTCTTCAATAAGTTTGCATTAAACAATGCCCATTTCAAACAATTCTCCGTATTATCTATTATTGTATTATTAGTTAATTCGTCAGGTATACGTTCTTGGAAAATCTGTACACTTCGATCGAGGACTGATTCCAGCATAAATCTTCCGGTCATCACTTCTCCATAAAGAACAATTCCTGCTACTTCGACCAACCACCTTCGTATGTCAGAGCTTGTTAAGAATGTTAAAATAGTCTCTTTTACATAATCTTCTTCCTCGTGATTTTTGTTATTATAAATAATTTCAAGAAAATCAGACGCAATATCCACCAATATTTCTTTGGTTTGTTCCTCATTTCTGCAAAACATTGTATATACTACAAACCGAAACGTAAAAATATTTCATGTAAGAAAAATAATCTTACGTGTTATATATCTTCTTCCACATGATTGTTGCAAATTTTCTAGTTAGCTCAATAAATTCCAGTTTAGACAGTCTCTGAATGGCTTCCACAAGACCATTTTTCCATACAGTTTTCATTGTATCAATGAATGTTAAATTGTTACTAAAATAGTCGTGAGAACACAACTCAAAAAGTGTTTCTAATACTTGCATTGCCCCCAACGTTGATTGTTTGTGGGTCCATGCCAATGGAACAATGCAAGAAATTAATTGTGCAAAGTTTAACAAGTAAGTTTCGTCTATCTTATGAATTGAACTACAGATGATAGACACAATTTCATTAACACCCTCTTCTTTGACCAACAAATCTAAATATTCGAGAACAATTAAATATCATATATTAAAAGACACATACAATAGTTAAAAGAAGTAATTAAATATTAGAAGACTTACTGCCATCGTCAAAAGACTCAAAAGCCAACAAAATAAGGTCTTGATTTTTTTCAAGATCAGAGTAATTTCCTGCAGCTATTTCCTTTGCTACATCTATCAATAAGCTAGTCATTTTAGACTGTGAACACCATTTTCTTATTACTGGATCATTCCTATGTTTTTTGGATAAAGCACAGTGTACCACACTTCTTACTGTTACAATATCTTCAAACTGAAAGGGGATAGAAATTATAATATACATAAATTTTATAGGAAATATGAAATCTCTTACCTCAGTAAGTGACTTTAAAACTTTATCCTTTTCACAGTCATTCATATATGAGATAAAATTAAATATTAATTCTACTATATGCGCAGCTTCTATTGATTGTTCTAGCAACCACTGCCTCAAAACTTGATCATAGAAAGCTAAGAAATTTATTTGAGTTTTCAGAGACTCTGACAAACTTGTGAATAGCTTCTCACTTTCAAAACACGTGATAAGTTTATTTAAATATGTGACATATTTCTGAGTACGTTGTTCTGTAATTTTATCAAAATATTTTATACACAGAGTAATAACTAAATTATTCAGTTCTACCAAAAATTCTGTATCAGTATCAACTTCTGTCACTGATTTTCGGGATTCGATATTTATTATATCCTCTTCTGGTGCAGAAAACTTCACTTTCAAATTTTTACGGCTATGCGTAGGCGCTAATTTCAATGTAATTAAGAATTCAATTTGAGAATTATTTGTATCAGCAATATTAAATGTCTCAGAACTTTGAAACGTGTCTATTAAGAAATGGAACAGCGAATTCAGTTCAATCCAAAATTGTTCCATTAAATGAGTATACGATTCGAAATCTTCATTATGTCTATTTTTGCTCCAATATCGCAGCAGATGTGAAATTTCACAGAATAGGATTTGTTTCATTGGAGCATTCTCTTTTAAACATGTTTCGATTACTGGTATCAGCTGAAACAATGAATCAATCAGTTTTGCGAATCCATTCAAACATTTATACATATGTATGTTGTGAAATAAGTACTTGTTCTTTGAGAAGCGCTGTACATAAATCCCGATTTTTGGCATTCAATAGAACAGAATACCGTAAGCATTCGATGAACGATGTTGTTACGGCAAACATTTCGGATCGATTCGTTTGTACACTTTTCACAGAAAATCTAAAGAACAGATTAACATATTTTAAAATACGATTCACTGTATTATTTGATAAGGTATTGCTTGAATTGAATAAATACCCCTGTCGCATATTGTTGAAGAAGTTTATATACAAGTTATGAATATTGATATTTAACTTCGGGAATTGGCTAATAAACGGTAACAAATTTGGGTACACAATAGTTGCAGAGCACTGTCCTCCACTTCGTAGAACCCGCCACAATTTTGGTAATACTAGTTTCTCTATACTCACTACAGTGTACCAATCCTACAAAATAAATTACTTAAATGATCGAACATACTGTAGATTTAGAATATTATATAGTTCATAGTCAATAATTATCTACCTCTATTTTATTTATAGTTACTAGCATAGATTCCCAAACAGCGGACACAAGTGCAGGCTCTGTTTCATCCAAACTATTCATAATGGTTGTTACAGTCCTCTTTTTTTCTTCTTGTAAGAGTATGGTAGCATTTTCGATCATTGATGTTAACACATTAAAAAATGCAGTTTTCACAGCAAGAGCATCATATTTCACTAACTTCCAAAATTTGCTGTTCCTTATGATTTTATAATGAATATCCGTCGTTTTTTCAATTTCTTCTGAAGGAACCTTTTTTAAATAAGAACTGTAACCTTGTAGACTGGCTATTAGAACCCTCTGATATTTTGCTTCCATTTCTTCTGCTGCAATACTCCTAATAGAATTATGTATTACGTAGATTTAATATTCTTTTAACCACTGATTTATATTTTTAGTAAATATGATACATACTTTTGTTGGGACAAAGATTGTGCAGTTTGGACAGTAATGTTATCACAAATATACGATAAAATTTCATGTTGACAATGCACAATGGCATCAACAATTTTTTTTGGTGGAAATGTTCCCTGTATACATAAGAGAGTTCATATTAGAAAAGTTTACATCATTTTCATTTGTTTCAAATATTCTCGAATTAAAGAATGATAATATATTACACTGAATGAATTAGTAGCAGCTGAAGCAGCAGGAGCATATGTATCATATTGAGATGTAAACCAAGCTCCTGCCAACTGTTTTAAATACATAGCTATACCCTTGCCTACGCGCTTCACTACTGCTGCATGTGCTAACTGTGCACCTTCTCTTACTCTGTGTTCAATGTCTATAGCTAAGACACAATATAATCTGGGCCAAAATGGTAACATTCCTTCGACAGCTGATAATTCTGAATCCCTGCATAGGACTGCAAATTCTTGCAGAGCCTAATATAGTGTAATTTGTCAAACATAATGTTAATCATATAAGGCATTTCAATTAGGATAACTGCTTGATTGTTGTGATAGTACCTTGCACTTTGTTGTCGCATCTTTTTTGTTCATTTTCTTTAAAACTATTTGAAAATTATTATCAACACTATTCATCTCAACTTCATTAACACTACAGAGTGATAAACCTGGTAAAACAGGTATGTAACCACCATCGTTTACAGCTGAAAAACCAACAAATTTGGGTGTAGCAGTGCCCAGTAGTTCTGCACTTCTACTGCTATTTGATGGCTAGAAACAGAAAGACACATGTTATCAATAACTTATATTTTAATTAAAAATGTAATGGCTCTTGATTCATCATATGTCAAGTGGTATAGGTTACATTTATTTATATACAACATAAATAGTTTCATTATTAAACTGTATTTTTAGATTATCTTCTAGAATTTAATTATTTATTAGATATAATAAGGTTAACGTTCATGATAACAAAGTTGAGTTGCTCGCTTATATTATCTTTGATTACTGATATAAAGCTGTGCTTACCCTTGCATTATTTTTTGTTCTTTGTGCTTGTTTGCTCTTCCCCATGATAATTAGAAAGAAAGCAACGGGAAACAAGAAGTTCTGTGATCACACATCAATTTTATTCGTTTAATTCTCTGCCGACAACACCACAGTAAATCTTAACAGAAGTGAAACTCCGGCCTTCTTTTAAACTAATTTCTAGTGAACATGCATCTGTAAGTAACGTGAACGTAGCTGTAGATGATTGCATTATCGACAGTTAAATTAGGAACGTAATTTGAAGTAAACAAATAAAAACAAGGGGAAATAATAATCATTTCATTTTAAAGTTTAATTTAATGTTGATATTGTTGCAAAGAATTGTTAAAGCTGTCTATAAATAGTAGCTTAAGATCTTCAAATTTGGGGTCACTAACATGGAAGATTATCTTGTGACAACGTGTTCTATAACAGCTGATTTTTTGATGGCTATTGGTAACGCGAATTCCTAACCACGATATATATTTTTTATATGATAAAATTCCTTCATGCGGCTTAACTGTGACACTTTATTAAAGAATAATATGTATTCTATTTTCGTTGGCTGTTGTTGTTGGTTAAGATAGTGTAACAAAACACAATGATATATTGTATAAATATAACAATATACCAAGTATTAAGGCAATAAGAATCATTCTATTTTACAATACATCAAGTAAGGACTGATTAAATTTATAGGTGAGATTCCATTTAATATTTACTTACATTAAAAGTTTCATTACAGTTTACAAGAGGAGCAAACATGAACGTTGGAAACAAATTTGGCCAGAGGTTGCTCTTGTCGTATTGTTCCTTCACTTGCATTTATTTTCCTGGCATTCTGATATTACTCAAATTAAATGACAACTTGTACAATGTAGGGAAGTACAAGTTTATTCCAGTATTATTGATACTTCTCTTTGCAGAAGTCATTAAGCTTTTTTTCCCCATGTTTCATTCTGAATCAGCTATCATAGGGAAAACTGATTTAAGAACATCCTCAAAAGCTAGAAGATCTTTGTCAAGATACATTAGAGAGATCTTTAAATTCCTATTGGTCGCTTTTCTTTTGTCTGTTACATATTATATTATAATTATATTGTTCGGTGCACCTGTATTTATGCACCATGAAGAAACTACCATGCTCACAGTTACATTGACCACTCTTA
Organism: Nomia melanderi; assembly: GCF_051020985.1. Lineage (NCBI taxonomy): Eukaryota > Metazoa > Arthropoda > Insecta > Hymenoptera > Halictidae > Nomia > Nomia melanderi. The sequence goes on from NC_135007.1 coordinate 16,465,424, forward strand.
CATTTGTTCCTGCTAGTCTGCATTTAGGGGTTGATGGTGCATTAGAAATTATAACAGGAACACAATCTCAAAAGGGTAATATTTTCGCGGATGCAGTGAAGACTAATATTCAAGCAACTCTTTTGGGCACTTGGTTAGGTGCTATTGTAATTCCATTAGATTGGGACCGTCCATGGCAAGCTTGGCCAATCCCTTGTGTAATAGGAGCTTTGCTTGGTTATATGATTGCACATTTTATTACTCTTGCAAAAACATTACCCGTATTAAAATTATCTAATAAAGTTTATAGATAAATAATTAATGATTACACGAATAGTTTGATGAATATAATAATTTATTCATAGAAGAATGCAGTCATGTGTTAAAATATTTCTTAATTGATCTTTCACATTAGAGTATTTAATTCTGCACATATTAATTAAGGAAATTTTATAGTTGACAAAAGTATACAATTGTATTATACATTCTAGACATTTTGAAAAAATTTATAAACTTAATAAATGAAATTAATTCAATCGTTAGAAAACACTGCATTACCTATAAATTTATTTCAAGTTTCACTGCCAACCGTAATAGGCGCTATGATCGAGACCAAAATTCCGTTGGTAATGTAGCGATTGACATGAAAGTGATAATAGTTTAACAGTAAATGTTATTTTTATTCTCCCATTTCATTGATGAAGTAATGAATTCTGAATTGCGTTCATTTATGAATGTTTTCTACACAATTTTATCTGTTTTGTAAGATAAAACTTCATAAACACTAGATGTCAGTAGTATCAGATTAGCACCGCGTGCAAATCATGACCTTGGTTATCATTTTCATTTGGTATATCGCAATAGCAACCGGCGTCGAGACAGATTAATACTTATCGTAGTACCATTTATTCTGCTTCGTCGATCTCTCGCAGCTTCTTATATCTTTACTTAATAGTAATTGTTATTATTCAATTATGTTGGATACTGCTGGAAAGGTATTTATCCTGATGTTTACCGAAGAAACTTCTAATTATACTAATTAAATTCTTTTGTTTTTATTGGTATAAGTTCTAATTAAAATTTCTTTGCATATGTTAGGTAATTAAATGTAAAGCTGCAGTAGCATGGAAAGCAAAGGAGCCTCTTTCAATTGAAGAAGTTGAGGTAGCTCCTCCAAAGGCCCATGAAGTTAGAATCAAAGTTGTTGCTGTAGCTTTGTGTCATACAGATGCTTATACTCTAGACGGATTAGACCCAGAAGGAATTTTTCCATGTATTCTTGGTCATGAAGGCAGTGGTATTGTTGAGAGTGTTGGTGAAGGTGTTACAGAATTCCAGCCAGGTATGATTATACAATTAATTTAGAATTATATCCTATGTTTGGATTAATTATATGGTTATCAGCTATAAAGTTTCTCATATTAATTTATAGGTGATCATGTAGTTCCATTATACATTCCACAATGCAAGGATTGCAAATTTTGTAACTCTCCAAAGACAAATTTATGTAGCAAGATACGGGTAACCCAAGGGAAGGGTTTAATGCCTGATGGTACTTCCAGGTTTATTTGCAAGGGTCAGACTATTGCTCATTTCATGGGTTGCTCTACTTTTGCTGAATATACTGTAGTGGCTGATATTTCTCTGGCTAAGGTATTTTCTCTTTATATGTTGTGACTTGAAACATTTTTTATTATATTTTTAAAACATTGTTTCAGGTTGATCCTAGTGCACCACTTGAAAAGATTTGTTTGCTGGGTTGTGGAATACCTACTGGATACGGTGCTGCCTTGAACACAGCTAAAGTAGAACCTGAAAGCACATGTGCTATTTGGGGTTTGGGTGCAGTCGGTTTGGCAGTTGCACTTGGTTGTAAGAAGGCTGGTGCAAAACGTATTATTGGAGTAGATGTGAATCCAGGCAAATTTGAACTTGGTAAGATAAAGGGAACTATTTATTCATAGTCTTTGTTAAAGAATGAATACAACTTTTTAACACTTATTATAGCAAAAACATTTGGATGCAATGAATTCATTAATCCCAAGGACTATGACAAACCAATTCAAGAAGTTCTGATAGAATTAACTGATGGTGGATTGGATTATACTTTTGAATGTGTCGGCAATGTTAATACTATGGTAAAAAAGGATTCGATTTTTTACATAAATTGTAGTTTATAAAAAATCACTATGAAATATTTATCAAGTATTTTGTATTTAGAGAGCTGCTTTGGAGTCCTGTCATAAAGGCTGGGGTACATCTGTTATTGTGGGTGTAGCTGCAGCTGGGCAGGAGATCAGTACTCGTCCTTTCCAGTTGGTGACAGGTCGAGTATGGAAAGGAACTGCATTCGGTGGTTGGAAGTCTAAAGACAGTGTACCTAAACTGGTACAGGAATACTTGTCAAAGTCTCTAATGCTGGATGAGTTTATCACACATACTCTTCCATTCGAGAAAATTAACGAGGGATTTGATTTATTGCATGGAGGATCCTGGTAAATGATACACTTAATACTTAAGACAGTTAATAAGATAACTTATAATATTACTTTTACGATGCGAAATAATTTTCTTCCGTTTTAGCTTGAGAGCAGTGCTGAAATACTAAAGGGGAAAGCATAGGGTAACGTAATGCCAGTCTTCATAAAATTTTTACTCTGAACACGTCGAACAGAACATCTACTTTTTGTAACGATCTTTAAATAAAAATAATATATTCGAAAGAGGCGGAATGATCATTCTGACGTTTTCTACAACAATCTTTATTCATAAAGAATTCTTACAGCCACATGTACAATACCAATCTGGTGAAATATCAATAGTAGCTTCGGGATGAAGTAAAAATTCTTTACGCTTCGACCAGGTGCATACCTTACAAAAAATCATCACGTTTACGAAGATCATAGACGATGATTTTCCCCCATTGTATATAATTATGTATATACAATATGCAAGACAACGTTCTCGGTAAAACTATCATATGGTTGCGCTCGAGTTATGCTCGGTTAATCTACATATCGACAGTACGGTAATAAATTCAGGCGGAAATAGAAATTGCGCTCAACGTAGCAAAGGGTGCACGCGTGTTCGGTGAATTCGTACATCGCGGACGAGGTTTGCCGATTCAGTATGGCGCCGAGTGGACATTTCTATGAATTCTTACTTTGTTATTAGACCGCTGAGTTTACGCGTTCCACACTTGTTCCAAATTCTATCAAATAAAAGACACTAACGACGGTTTCTTTTTCAGATAATCGACACTTGGACTGCCACAACATTTACGCATGCTCCATAGAATCTCAGGGGGGGTTTGTTTATTTTTTTAAAATTCTAATAATAAATTAAAGCAACTATACAGATAGAAGAAAGAAAAACAATTTTCATGTAGTTGCTGTTCTGCGAAACTTGAATTCGCGTAAACCTCTGCAGTCTACTCGTTATTCCGATGTCTTAGAATGACGCGGTGTTCTATGGTGCTCGTTAAAACGCGGTTTTATTACTCTTGGACAGTTTACTCGCTTCCTTCCTTCCTTCCTTCCTTCCTTCCTTCCTTCCTTCCTACTCCGTATAATTTATCGATAAAGTCGGCCACGGAAGAGTAGAACAAACGTAGCAATTGCACAAGACTTAAATACTGAAATCCAGAGCGGAGTCATCGCCACTGATTAAACAACAATAAGAATCAATGAAGAATAGAGTCTCAAAGAACGCATCAATATCGACTCGCTGAGAACACACTATAAACTGAATCTCGAATACGTTTTTCATTCGCTAGATACGGATTACGTGTATTAATTTGCATTGGCTATCCCTACGTAAATCGCCACCTAATTTCGCTAGGGCATATTCACATAGTCACACCGATCATTTTTTTTCGTTTTCGACTTTTTCTACGGATTACAATGTAACGTTATACCCTCTAGTACCTACGGTGTTACCACACACTCGTTTAAGTAAAAGTCGTTAAGTAAAAATGCTTATAATTACAAGTAAACGCAGACGAATCACGACGTGCTCGTTTATGAAATATTAAAAACGCTTTTCCCTCGATCTTCCTTGATCCCTCCCGCGGGAGGGGACCGAGGAGTGTCTCTCTAGACATTATATCATTTATTATTATTAATATTTTTTTCCCTTTTCTTTTCATCGTATGTAGTTAAAATTGCGTGGATAATTTGTCAAAGGAGAGAGAAAAAAGAAAAAGAAATATTCGCTGAAGGATGAAGAACGGTATCGTGTATCTTAAAATATATATATATGTGTATATATATATATATGTATGTATGTTCGTATATATATATATATATTAATATTAATATTAATATTATTAATACCATTATTAATAATCTTTTTTTCTCTTGTTTCTATTCGTGTAAGGAGAGTGAAACGTTGGTCACGATCCACGCATTACGAGTTCATAGAATTCTCCCCCAAACACACCCTTCGTCGTGATTGAGCTGCTGCTTAGTAGGTAGCGAGTATGAAATAGGTCACCATTTTAATGCAAGTGTATCTTACGCTAGAACTCGCAACGCAAGATGGCCACGAGAGAAAGGAATGAAACGGTTTCTCTCTTCCGCAGAAGAATCAGAAGTAGAACAGTTCAGCGCGAGAAGAAAATAAATAAGCAACGATTCGATCTACGGAAATATACAACGTGTCCCTGGGAATCATCACTGTGTCGAAGTGCCCTTCTAAAAAAATTATATTCTCATATTTTCCATAACGTATCCTCCTCTACCCTCTCAGCGTACCAATCATCATCATTAACACGTTGAATACCGGACGACTTCACCAAACGAAATACACATAATCCAACAAACATAATACATCTTTTGATCGAGTTGCGTTATTCTTTGGACGTTTATGTTACTGAATGTCACCGCTTTATCTTACACATTGTTTATAATACAGAAACGTTGTCAAATCAATTATCCTTTACTCGAATGAATTAGCCATTTAATTTGGTTGGGGATCACCGGTGACCCCCACAGTATTCAACGCGTTAAGCAGGTCAGGTATCGCTGGCGGCCTGCGAGCCACGTGCCACTTCCCTCACTGTTTATTTACTTCCATCAGCGACCTTTACACGCCGCAAGTAGAGTGCCATAAACTGCGAGCGGAAATCGCAGGTAGCCCGTGGCCCGCCAGTTGCCCGAAGGCCCTGTAAGAAGGAACAGTGATAACTCTTGCACGGTGCACCCTGTGTATTCCCATAGATCGGTGACAGTGTCCAGCAACGGGGGGAGTTTTAGATTACATCTATTTCCATTCTGCGAGCGGGACTGTGGAATTTAAGTACACCTTTTTGACCTCTCTACGTCTCATTAAGCGTGCACCTCTCTAAGAGTATGTGTTTTAACGCGGTACGCGCGTGTCCGCAGACGATCGGCCGGGTTTTCTCTCTTAGCTAGCTTGTTGTTCTCTTGTTCTCTTTCCTTTGTGTTGTTGTTTCGTCCGCCGTATTATCGTAAGTCATAGACAGTGTAATGTATCATTTATATTTATATATATATATATTTTTTTTTGTATCTATATATATATATATATTATGCTTAGACATTACAATTCGAGATTTCGTTAATCTAGCGCAGGTTAGAAATCATAATTATATAGAGCATTCTTTTTTCTTTCTTTCTTTCTTTCTTTCTTTCTTTCTTTCTCTCTCGCTCGTTCTCTCTTTCTCTCATTTGTTTACTTTTTTTGTTCCATTTTCTCTTTATCTTTGTTAAACTTTATCTGTTGCATCTGTCTCCTTAAAGGTATCGTTTACACCTACGCGTCGTGTGGAATGGACATGAAATTTCTACCCGATGGAGGATGAGCTTTCAATTTCTCCCTTCTGACACTCACCCCTCCCGTAAGTGTCTTTCTTTTGTCACTCTCTCTCTCTCTCTTTCTCTCTCTCTTTTATTCTCGCTGTCTTTCTCCCTATTTTCCCCTATACGCGTAAACAGTGTATAATTGTATTATTTGTAGACGAGTTGTGCATGGAGGTACCTCGAGGGGCACACAGGCTAAAGGTCATATTCCCACTTTCCGTCTGTGACAATTAGACGGCGGATTTTATGCATTATTACGTATTAACAAACTGAGTGCATATAGAATATAAAGTAACGTTCGCGAGGATTCAAGGATGCTGTCACTTTAGTTTCAACCGATTAAGATCCTTAAGGGAAGATATTCGGTCTCGTTCAACCTTTGTTCCTTTAGATTCTTTGTTTCTTTAGAAATATCTCTTTCGCACGAAGATCCGCTGTCTACCGATAATCTACGCCGTTCTCGTCGAAGGCGACGCGTTAATCGTGGACCGCGGATCGGATGAATTGCAATGAAAAAAAAGAAATTCCCTTTCTCAACAGGTTTCGACGGGCTGACACGACGATTACAAGAAACAATGGAACGATTCAGATTTCCGTTTTATTGCATTCAGAAGACCCTTGGAAGCCGCCGACGCACGAGAATCCGCGGTCCAGCTAACAATCGCGTCGGTAATTATCAAACATTGCACGGGTTCGCTATTGCACGACTTGTGTGTGTTAATTATTGCACTGTTCAGTTCCTCGTTCCCTCTTAACCCGTTTGGCACTTGTGTCGTCTTCCCGAGTCGACTGGATTCAACCCTTCGCGTCCTGAATGTACTTCGCCGCACCGTTTCCGAGAAAACACGAACGCGAGTGTCTCTGAATTCTCCGTTCCAATGCAATCTAATTCAAATGACATGCATACCCTAACAACGAATAAAACGTACGCGTTACTCAACAGTAGAACTACCAGACGTCTCAATAACTCCACAATTTTTCTCTTACAATCATCCAAATTAGAATCCTCCCAAAACTTAAAATCCATTGATATACTTTTACAAACAGAACAGTAGAAGCCTCTTTGAAACCAAATATATTCGACAAACTCCAAGAATAATTCCAATTTCTATAAGAACCTCTAAATAATCCTCTTCATTCGCTCGGTAGTCCTAGTGTTCAAAGCATCTCAATAAAGACAACAACAACAAATAAGATACAAATCATTCAGGACACAAAGGGTCGCCAAAGCTTCTGTTGACACTTTCATTTGCTCGTTTCAGTCGGATCGAAGCTATGCCAAGGATCAAGACCGATCCTCCCGAGGATCCAAGACGATCGCGGGTTAAGAACGACCGCGATCCGTCCCCGAGGATCTTCGGAAGCGGAGCTCCTCGCGCCGGAACGTTTGGTAAGTCTTCTCTCGTTCTTCCGTTCGCTCTTCTGTTTCCCCTCTTTCCCCTTCCGTTTCGTTGCTCTTCGAACTGGCTCTGTTTTTAGGCTCACGCACACGCGGCGCCGCTCGCAGCCTCCGCCGCCCTGATTCACCGAAGACACCTCCAATCACAACGGCGATGATCGATGCGACGATCGGACGACTCGGGACGAGCCTCCAGTCCGCCGAGAGGGAACAACCTCGTCGTCCGACCGCTCGATATCGCGTCCAAGGTACTGCTCCCGGTTAGCTGCTGCTGCTGTTTTTGTTATGCTGTTGTGTTTGCTGGCTGGATCCTACGGAATCTAGAAGTCTAACGGCTGATCGGCGGACCCCTCGAGGTCCTGGGCGGAGTCCGTGCCGCCGTCTTCGTCGTCGTCCAGGTCCACGCTGTTGGTCTTCAGGCCGCCGTTGCTGATCTTGTTGACGATCGTGTCTGGAATGCGATTGTAGCGTTGGTCAATGGTGTCTCGAGGTTCTCGTACGCGTTGAAACTTAGGCATCGCTACAATGTTGAGTCTTCCAAAGTTTTATGATACATGTTGCACTCAGAATAAGCGAGAAAGGCTCAAGCTTGTAGCGGTGTCCGCAAGTTTCAATGGATGAGGGTCTTTAGAGTACTTAAGATATTATTTAACACGTTGAATGCCGCACAATTTTGTAAAGCAATATACAAAATGTGTAATCTGATTGCATTATTATTGTTACACGTTCTAGCTGAATGTCACGGAATTAGGTAATGTTATTTGTATTATAGAAATGATAGAAACAAAGAATTGTTTCTAAATAATCGTTTCACTGAACTACAGTAATTCTGAGAAAAATGATTGCCTACAAAAATTGTGCGTACCATAAATGGTACACGTGGTATACAACGTGTTAGATAGTGAGCAGTAGACGGAGCAGACAAGCGATAGATAGTTCCTAGGAACATAGTCGAGGGTAATATCTGTTCAGCGACCTTGGGCGAACGTTTTCTGCCGGGAGGAATGCGAAGCTGGAATATTGCGAGTTCGCTGCGGCGTGTAATGTTCCAAACGCTGACTATCGTCGAGCGATCGTCAAACTTACCGCAGTCTGGTTTGCTGCCACGTGTTCTGGTACCGGCGAACTCGACGCCATGGGGGTCGACGCACCAGCAAAGACCGAGGCCACGATTGCATTGGGTGCTTCGGTAATAGCCTCTTGAGTCGCAGGCGGGCGCCACGTCGGGGGATAATCGTTTACGGACGGCGGCGCACGGACGCTCGGCTTTTGAGAAACATCCGCACCATTCGGGACCGTTCACGAAGATGTCTCTGAAATGGACGAATTAAAAATACTTCACTGACAATTTTAACTCTTCCCGAGAAGCACTTCGTCTTTGACGATGGACAGTGCGTCAGTGTTCTTCGAGTCAAGTGTATATAGATTAACATTAGAACTACCGATCTTTTCAAAATGTCTTTATAATTTAAGTGATATAAATATAATGTAAAATGTCTTTTGAATTTGTTGAGATTTCAACTGGCTTATATTTCAGTTTATTACTGAATTAATTTCATTAATAATTTCTTAAGGAAGTCTCTGTACCTTTGCAGTAATTGTAAGAGAAGAAATTAGGAATTGGCCATTTTCACATATCTGGTAGTTCTAGTGTTATATAGCACTTTGTTTATTTGAAACTCGAGAACCACTGAAATTGTACTTTTATAAAAATACTTCTGTAGTTGAAAAGAATTTGAACATAGAGGTTTCGTTTTTGTACTAGTATCATTGATGTCAGTCTTTGTCTGCGACATTCAAACTCGCATCGGAAACAATTACACAGTAATCAAATTGAGTGCGACGTTTCTGCGTAATGTGTTCCATCTCGATAAAGTACCTGCTGTATCTGAGCAATAAAGGTCGCGCAGTAAAGCAGAGAGTAAAGCGGTTAGTTAAGTAGTAAACTGACTTGTATACGCAAACGACGAGAAGAGAGATTGATATTATATGGCGAGTATGTGTATATGATCCCATGACCTGCTGAGTATGGTCATAACCAGTTCACCCTCTGACTGCCACGTCACTCAAATATAGATGAAACCATTTCTTATATACACTACATTAATTTCCTTAGTAACCCAACGAATGAACCAAATTTCGTTGAATATATGATACATAATGATACTAGAGCAATCTCTATAAAAAATCTTGACTGTTTTATTTCTGCTTTATCAAGACAACTTTCATATAAGTTTCGGTGACTTCACTTGACTTCACTTCACTTCGGTGAATACACCAAACAACAGACCAATCAATATTCTACCAAGAGTTGAGAAACAAGTAGAAACAATACTGGTTCCTCAACGAATCTAGAGGCTTTCTACGAATCCAAAGGTCACTGCTTTATTGCTCTCAGCCACGATTGATGACTCGACATAGGACTGCCAAGGGCTAATACACCAAACAATAGACCAATCAATATTCCAACAAGAGTTGAGAAATAAGTAGAAACAATACTGGTTCCTCAACGAATCTAGAGGCTTTCTACGAATCCAAAGGTCACTGGTTTATTGCTCTCAGCCACGATTGATCTATCTTAATTGAACAATAACATAGCTGATCCCCGACGTACCCTTTCAGACGCCGGAACCAATGTACACCAGACCGAGGCTTCACACATATCCATAGAATCAGTCTCTCCCTAACAACCAGTCAGCTACTTGGTCGGCAGGCACGTACGCTCGAGACCTATTACACTCGAGCGTCGGAACGGCCCGGCCCGCCTTCCGCTCGCGGTATTAAAAACTGAAAGGGTTTCTCGTTCCCTTTTCGGGTCACGTATCCCGCGAGTTTAATGATTTACAAGCAAACGGCCGGGCCGGGAATTACGTAAAGGGAAGAAAAATTCGTCGCGGTGTGACAAACGGATTACAACACAGCCGGGACCTCTCTCTACGTGAACGGAATCACTTGGGGTCGTTCCCGCCCTCTTAACACACTGCCGACGAGCTTCACTGGAATTGGGTGTTACGGAGAGCCAGCTGAATCGTTGGTCATCCAGGAATATGTGTGGAGCACTCGAGTACACGAGTACGTGTCCTGCGATTTGATAGTTTTCTAACTGCCAACGTTTTGCATCTCATAGTTTTACACTAGAAACATTGAATATCATCTGATGAGAGGGGTTGTTCTTTGAAACGTATATAAATTGAGAAACAAAGTTGTAGACTTATGAGCATTAGTCATTTGTTTCTTTGGAATATTGTTAGTAGGATTATTTGATTGTTTGCCTCTTAAGGTTCTTAGTTTAGTTTTTCACTAGAAATATTGAATATCATCTGATGAGAGGGGTTGTTCTGTGAAACGTATATAAATTGAGAAACAGTTATAGGCTTATGAGCATTAGTCATTTCTTTCTCTGAAATATTGTTAGTAGGATTGTTTGATTATTTGCCTTTTAAGATTCTTAGTTTAGTTTTTCACTAGAAATTCATAAGGAAATGTATATAAATTGAGAAACAAAGCTGTAGCCTTGTTAGTAGTCATTTCTTTCTTTGCAATACTGTTAATCAGTAGTTTGATAGGATCTTCTATTAAGAATCTTTAACTTTGGTAAATAACAGAGACAAGCTTAAATGAATGTAACTATATTACACTGTACCATATTGTATCATCATCTAACAATACGCGTTAATACCGATGTCTGACACAATACCCTCCATTACTACTGAACACAGACTCGAGCAACACATCTGCTATACCAACGCTATGAACTCTATAAAAACAAATATTTTCATCCAGGAAAAATCCTATACGTTCTCGAGACTAGTATTAATCAATATCTACAGTGTACAACATATAACTTCAGCAGTTCTCATGAAAAAAAATTCCTAAAAATGGCTTCGTCGCTGGTTGGGTGTCTGACTCGCATCCCGTTACTCCTGAGTATTGGTTGGCCGGCGTTTAGTAGTGTCTCTCAATTATTTCCGAGGCGTATCGATGTAAAAGAAGAAGAAAAAAAATAGGTTACAGGGACACGTCTTTCCACGTGGATAGAATTAGGAGTCGCGTTCCTCACCCGTCAGTGTCGCAGCCGTCGAGGAACGGTTTCAGACACGGCTCGTTCTGATCGTGCTCCAGCCCGTACAACTCGGAAAGGGAGAGTCGGCCGTCGTTGTCGCTGTCCAAATGTCCGAACATCCACCTGACCTCGCTCTGGCAACCGATGGGGAAGTGACCTGGAAACGGCAGCCTGTGAAATATGAATTCGACTGGCCGCGTCTCTGCGGACGGAATAAAACTGAAATCTCGTTCGCCGGGAAATGCTCCCAGCACCTAGATTGCATTGATACAGCCTTTTATTTCTTTTGTTCCCCCGTCTTTTTTGTTCTTTAGCATTCTCATTTATCGTTCCTCTCGCGCTTATTGCGACTACTATTATATAGCTAGTTCAATTATTTCAATAGCTAATACTTTTCTATATTTTCTATATTATATTATATTATATTTTATATTTTCTATACTAACGTTTTCTGTATTTTCACTATTTCGATTACTCTATTATTCCTTTGCACTCCGAAGTTTTCCACTAGAAATATTTCAACATTTTCTGATGAGATATTTTGTAAAAGCAACTCGAAATTCACGTGAATTGATGGACAAGGCTATTTCACGTCAATATTTCTCAGATCGATGCATTATAGGGAGTATAATATTAAATATCAAACTTTATAGCTTCACTGTGGGAAATCAAGTGGTGACTGAGAGTTTCGAGTGCAAAGGGTTATAATAAATTTCATTTCCATCAAATGTCCACTCCGACTGAGACAATCTCGAAAGCTACTTACAGTCTAATTAACCCTCTATGGGCCGAATTTTTGTTCACGATTGTAACAAAATCTATAGAAAATAATAATTGTAATAGTTTCAATAATTTCATCAAACAAATATATTCTGTAACTTCCAAGTTACAATGACGGTAAACTTTCACTGAGCATATGAAAGTTTAAGTTGGTTACTTAATTTTACTCACCACTTTGAGTGCAAAATGAAATAAATCAAAAAGACGTCAATACACTGACATGTCACTTCAAAGTCACACAGGCCTACAGAGGGATAATAAAACAATTAGCGACAATTCCTACAAATCAATGAAACTTAAAGCTCCGATCGAAAGGATGCCGTCGAAGTTCGAAAAATCGCAAAATACCGGAGGACCTTGATCCCCGAAATAACTCGGTAGGTTCCCAGTAGTTGCGGCGTTCCCAGCGGGGCCTTGAATCGGAATTATTGAAATTGCAGGCAATGGTAGGAGGGGCGGGTCGAGTGAAATGTAAACGAGGGGCCGCGCGACTGTTGTTCGAATTTGACCAATCGTCTGTCCCGCAACTGCGACAGAGGGGTCGCGAGATCACAGGGAACGGGAACAGACAGCGAGGAAGAGGCGCGCGAGGCGAGAGGCCGGCCGAGGGGTGGCGAGGGGCAGGGAGCCAGAGGGGCGGAACGGTACAGGCCGGGAGAACAATATCGCAGGAGACACGGGGGCAAAGTAATCGCAGTGGATCTCGACGGGAAGCGATTCATTCTAACGGGACAATTCCGAACTGGTACGAAAGTGATTGTACCGAAGTCGAATAGCGTGCAGTGACGTGAGGCAGTTCCGAAACTGTAATGTCCAGGACCCGGCCTGGCCCGGCTTCGTGCGGAGCAATTAGTCTCTTGTATATTCAGCCGCCTGATCCTCCGGGGCTTGCCAATATGGCGCCTCTTACAATCTCTGTTTATATATTGCCTTCTGTGCGAGACTGTTCATCGGTTTCGAGTAAGTTTCTCATTATAATATTGAAATCTTCCTTCCCAAAAGGGAAACTTTTGGATCTTGTGGATCATTCTTTTGGTAGATAGAATTCGATGGGTGATTCGATAGTCCTTTAGTTCCGATTGGTGTTATGGGATTTGAGGTGTTTTCTATTGTTTAACCCCTTGTCCTACGAGTGAGGCCCGTGGTGAAGATTATTATATATTACTTAGTCAATTCGAATTCAAAGTAAATATTATTCCTCTGTGATCAACTATTATACTTAAAAGGAAATATAGGAATAACATATGCTTAGAATTTTTCTCTTTTCCCAATAAATCATTCATGACAAAGTAGCCGTATCGATGAGGGTCGAGAAAGAAATCATAGGTCAAGGGGTTAACGAGAAGTTGAAGCTTGTCATTGGAGAATAGAGATCGGAGCTTAGTTTCTGATTATTGTTCTGGATTTTGTACTGTACTATTTCTGAGATGTCAGAGTCTATTTTGCTTATGAATATTTTAGGTTGCACAGCGAAGTGTTGTAGACTCCTGTGACTGTAGGGGTTGTATTTATGTAAATGTTGAGACCTTTCGGTTTAGGACGGGGACGACGGTGTTTGGAGTCGGACATCACCACGGAGAACCAGTCCAGCAGACGATTCGCCATTGCCGGCTTGAACGTCGGCGGGCACTCAGCGTTCCGGGACAACTGGGAGTTGTAAGTCGACTTCAACGGGGACGGCGTTTTCTCCATAACTTCGTTGCTCATCAGGTGCTTGTCGTCGTATTTGCTTTCGGCAGCCAGCGCCTGGAAAAAAACGAGGCGAACCAAAATGAAATGGGACCATATAAACGCAGGGAAATATAAATGATGTCACTTTAGCACTCTAGTGCGATTAAATAAAATGCCCTTTACCATCCCTATCCCTTCCTTAGATATTAATATCAATAAATCTAACGAAGACCAAAGCAAAACCTTTCATTTTTCATGATTAATTTATGTTGATGATATCGACAAGTGAGCTTTCGAGCTTTTGAGCGCAGAGCCGTGACCTTGAGAGCTTTTGAGCACAAAATCTAGAGATTCCGAGCTTTTGAGCCATTTTTCAGGCGGTAAATGATACGAAAACTCGAAAACCCAGAGCTTTTTTAGTTTGAGCACGTAGATGTAAGAGTTGAAGAGCTTTTGAGCCATTTTCGGAAAAGGTTTACTTTCCTAGAGAGTTGAAATTTAAGATTTTTTAGTTTGAGCCTCTCGAAGTTACAGCTCTAGAGCTTTTGAGCCATTTTTGGAAGAGTCTAACTTCCCAGAGAGATAAATTTCGAGCTTTTTTAGTTTGAGCCTCGAAAAGTTAGAGATTTAGAGCTTTTGAGCCATTTTTGGGAAGAGCTTAACTTAGTAGAGAGTTACATTTCGAGCTTTTTTAGTTTGAGCCTCACGGTGTTAGATCTTTTGAGCCATTTTTCGGAAGGCTTACTTTCCTAGAGAGTTGAAATTTAAGATTTTTTAGTATGAGCCTCGCGAAGTTAGAGATTTAGAGCTTTTGAGCCATTTTTGGGAGAAATTTATATCCCACAGAGATAAAAATTGGAGCTTTTTAGTTTGAGCATGTAGATCTAAGCTTTTGAGCCATTTTTGCGAGATCTTAAGTCCCTAGAGATATATAAATTGGAGCTTTTTTAGTTTGAGCATGTAGATCTAAGAGCTTGCGAGCTTTTGAGCAATTTTTTGGAGCCCTACGAATACTTAATCGCGAAAACTGTAACTGCTTTCGTTTCAGCACGTAAATTTAAGAGTTTGCGTGCTTTTGAGTCGCTTTCGAGGGTACTCAAATGCTGAAATCTCTTATGTATTGACTTGACTTTATTTCTAAGACCTGGAAAAATGAGTTTTCGAGCATTAGAGCAATTTCCGGCGAACGCTCAAATATCTGATGTTTCAAATCGATCACGCCCCGAGTTCCCTTAACCGTCTCCGTCAGTGGTAAAATCCACCATGAGCGAAACAAACGAATTCCACTGATCCTCTCCGCTCCTGCTGGCCGGACGCATCTCCCGGCTCCCCGGTTGCCAATCCGCGATCCCCTCCCTTTCATAAAACAAACACATCCGACTCCTCCATACTAAATTCCAATTACGGGATTACGCTCGCCCTCGACTCGGAACTGTACCACGGAGTTTAAGGGCCGCCGGAAAGTATTCCGTCCGTCGTTGCCAGCGCGGGACAACGGGCGGCGAGCGGGGCGGGCGAGGGATTAAAATCCGGGGAGCCGAGCGATCCGTCTTAGCCGCGTCTCGTGTGCGTCGCCAAGTTACGGGTACCAGCCGACCGTAACGATATTACGGCTCCCCATCGTCTGGCGACGTCTCTACGACGGATCGATGACGGGGACGCCTCTCGCGTCTGGTCTCCACGAAAATACGAGCCATCGACTACGGCCACGGCGAAAGGGAAGCGACGGGCGAACGGGGAAGGGGCGAGTTCGGCTCGACCAATAACAGCCTTACTCCTGGCTTCTTCGGAAGATGCTGTTCGCCGTCATCGTAAAGGACCCTGGGATCACATGACTCCCCGCGTCGAGGCCGGCATCCACTGGAATCGTAACTCGGCTATTATTGTTTTCCCTCGGAAATAATGTCTGAACCACTCGGAGGGTCGGGATCATCTGATCCGAGCCTCCCGATGCCTGTCGGGTCGAGAATGACCCGCTAGGCTGCGCTGGATTCGCCTCGGAGTGGGGATTCGTTAGTACTGGAACTACCGTACCAGTTGAAATGACTGATTTCGATTTTTGTTTCGCAGTTATTAGCACTCCACAGTTTTGTGATGTCAGCAACTCCTACCAATTTTGATAGTAGTCCTACTAAAAATGTTATAACATTTAGACCTTTAATTCCCTTCTCAGCAAAAACTTTCCATATTTGGAAGATCTGATAATCTAAAGGTAGTTCTCTTAAAATTCATTGAGATATTTAATATTACTGGTGCGATATTGGAGTGCATAGAGTTAATATAGAGTTTAATATTACTGGTAATATAGAGTTCAAAGGGTTAATACCTTAAAAGCATTGAATATCCGAAATGATTTTTAAAATAAATAGCTTCATTTGAGTACTATGATGAATGTCTCAAGAAACTGAAAATAATCTACTGTTACAATTTTTATAGAAATCACATATCAATCGTATTAAATGCTCGGTAGTTCTAGCGTTGGAAAACTTCATTGGAAAACTCCGTGAGAGAATTTCGCTCGTGGGTGTTCGAAAAAAATCGCCGTCTCGAATGAGTTAAAGAAAGTCGATACTGCGAGACCTCTGTTAGCTTTCGGCTCCTCTCCCCCGTTTTCCACGCAGTTTCGAGCTTTTCTTTTCCCGTCGATGGGCTCGGTGTAATGAAAAACCGGTGGCAGGATAAGTATTAATTACCAGCGCGGCGGGGAATAATTTAAAAAGCCGGCCGGGATTAATTTCGCCCCGAACTGCTCCTCGATTTAAACTCCCCGCCGCCCTTTGCCTCCCTCTCGGTCCGTTTCTCCTCGTTTCTCCTCGTTTCTTCTGTTTGCCGGCCGTTTTTCCACCTTCCATCCACTCCCGTGGCTGTTTATCTTCAATCTTCTCCGCGCGACTTATTGTTTTCGTTGGTTCGGCCGGTGTTTTCCGCGCGGAACACGCCGCGCAATGGATCGCCGGCGTGGAATCGTGTTTGGAATTCGAGGAGGATGTAGAGCGAAATTAGAAAATATTGGAGCAGGCTTTCTTCGAGTGTTGTCGGACCCTGTGCTTTCGCATTCGTCGAGTTGTGAGCTGTAGAGTCTTTGCGTGTAGGAAAAAATAGCTGATTGTGTATGTGCAATGGTAAGTAACGATAATGAACGATTAATGGATGAGTTGGAGTATTCGGCTGAGGAAAACGTATTTTTACTACTTGTCTGACTATAGACCGGCGTCTACTACTTCGTAAGGGTTAATATTGATATATATTACTGGCTCGCTGAGTTACAATTGGTAGTTTCGATGGTAGAAAGTAGCTCGCAATTTACATCGATGATTTAGTCTAATTTGTTCGACTCGTCTGACCTATGAATCGCCTGTACTACTTGCCTCCGCTCATAATTCTAGCTTTCCAAGGTTATCTGACTAATTCTTCTGCTTCCCCTAATTCTAATAAATAAATAATTCTAATTTTAATACTCGAGAGGTGACTCAGTCACCATTTGATTCGATACAACGAAATTACAAAGTATTATATACAATATTGAATTTCCTATAATGCATCAACACGCAAAACTTCTATAATAGCTTTGTTTCTTACTTCAGTTTTCTCATTAATTCCTTCGAAATAATGTCATCCACGTCTCATAGGAAAGTGTCGAATTCCAGTGGTCTAGAGGCCGTATCAGAAATTGCTCGGAGCGCAAGGGGTTAAAGTCCAAAACATCCAAGAAAATCCAGTTGCAACTAAATTATTCGACACGCCTGTAACAACCCTGTATCTCGTGATCGTTTCCTCGGCGAGCCACCCTATAGATTCTCCCTCGACTAGCAGATCCAAGCCAGCCAATCGCGATCGAACGCTCGCTGCAGCCATCGAAACTGCGAAAGGTGAGCGCGGAGGCGCACTGCGGAAGCGGGAAGCTTAGAAAAATTCGCCGGGACGAGAGCGAGAGAGAGGGCAAGGGTCCGGCGGGGAGGGGAGGAAAGGAATTTAAGAGCGACAAAGTGACGGATTCCGAATTTAAAAGGCATTCACCGACAAAAGCTTTTGTCCGATAACTCTTCCGGCGCTCTCGCCGCTGTCATTTGAATAGAGTAGTCGATTCAATGAACATTTCATCGGCCGTTTCGTTCCGGCGTGTCCCCCACCCGCCCCCACCCTGTCGGCCACCCTATTCCCGATTATTCAACGGCATTCGCCTTTTGTCTTAGCCACCCGGATCCATCGTGTTTCCTCCGTCTCGCTCCCGCCCGGCGTATTGTCCTTTTAAAAACGGTCCGGCCCCTACACGCTGCCACCCCCCGCGCAGCTGTGAACTTCATTTCGCGCGGGGCTTGACGGAGGAAAAGGAAAACGCGTACAGGGTGGGTCGGGAAAACTTGATACTCGAGGATTCTAGGATTTTCAGTGTACTGTGTAGGAGAGGTTTTAATACACTTTTAACCCTTTGCACTCGAGAGGTGACTCAGTCACCACTTGATTCGATTTGCAAAGTTATCAAGTCTTACATATAATATTAAGCTTTGTGTGCATCGATATATGGAATATTGAAATAAAATAACTTTCCTTCTTAATAATACTATATAATATTATTATATTATCTAATATTGAATGTTTCTAGCTAAAAACTATCGAGCGCAAAGGGTTAATACTCTTGACCCCTCCAACGCTTGTCTCCGACTGCCTTCCTCGCTGCCTTCGCGCGTCTTATTTCATTCCCAATTACTCTATCTTCCTCTTGCGCTCACCCTCTCACTCACACAGTCTAACATTCGATCCCAAAACACTCTTCATTCGTACCTCGATCTCTCAAGCTGTCACTCGGTCCCTATCGCTCGGTCATTTCACACTTTTCATTTGCACCCTAATCTTTCGCGTGCCCTACACCACTGTCGCTTGGTTATAAACATTCCTCGTTCACACCTTAATCTCTCGCATACAGTACTGTTGTGTCGCGTTCCTCCGATAGGTTATCTCGCGATGCTAGATAGTTCGCTTCGAACGCTTGTTTCTTTGTAAATGGGATCGTAGCTTTACGTTCCTCGTAAAAAGTCAGTATCTCCAGAAACATTCCCTCTTCAATTTCGTTGAATTTTCCATTGAATAATCATTGAAATAATAAATGTTCGAAACCCGGCACACCCTGTAGAGCAGCGAGAGAGACGGACGACGGGCGGAAGGGCAAGGGGCGGGCGACTCGTTAAAAGTTCTGTTTAACTCGCGAATGGCACGAGTATTCTTTGAGGACGCCAGGCTTTCTTCTTGTTCCTCCCGTTTTCTGTTTTCGCTCCCGGACGCCCGTGCTCTGGGACCGAGGCTCGCGAGACGAGTGACCAGATTATTATTTAACGATCGACTCTCCGGGGACGTTGACGTATGGACGTCGAGTAAGACTCGGGGACGGAGAGTTCCTCCAAGGATCGTGTTCAGATTTTATCACGATTCCCATGGAAAATGGGAAAATGAGGATAAAGAGAAGCTCGCGCGAGGATTTTTCTGTATTCTAAATGAAAGTATATATATGTATATTTAAATGGGCGATTTAATGGGAATTTGATTGGATGTTTAGTCCGCCCGGAAGTTCCGGGAACTATTAATGAATGCTCTTGGTTAGAAAGTTTCCATGTGGCGAACTTTAACCCAATTATAATATTCCCATCGCTCAATACTGCGCGTCCCAGTATTACAAAAGAGGAGACTCAGACTTCGTCGTGACGTTCCACAGGTTACCTTAATAACGCAACTTCGCCGACAGTGATCCGCATTATTCCCAAAATTGAATTCCTGCTAAATACTCGGCCCGACGCCGAACTCTAACCCGAGCATTCGTTCTGCCATCGATTGTTAACCTCTTAGGCAAGGCTGAATTTTGCGCGCGGCTGTTTCTCTGTGCGGACAATGCTCTCTACGCGAGTACATTGGAATGAAGTTTTTCACGATTAAATTATAATTTTTTTGAAAGATACGATACACGTAGTTTAACAATTTACTTTAATAGTTAGTAATACGATTGGGTATGATCCATGATATATTGGTAGCGACGGAGCCACTACAGTGGCGTCGTGCCTAAGAGGTTAAAGGTAACATTCCAATGACTCTCAAATATTCTTGAATAAATAGAGCGTCATATTAAGGAATTGAATGAACTAATGTCGACGTGAACCTCAAAGTGAGAAACCAAGAGCACTTCGGACGAAGGGTTAACCCTTTGAACTCTATAAAATCTATTTAACCCTTAGCAGAGTTACTTTATTGCAACCTCTACCTTTAACAATTATTTCTATATTTATTTGTAGTACAATTGTACCATTTAAAGGTAACATTCCAATGACTCTCAAATTTTTTTTTCTTTGAACTCTGTAGGCTCCAATATTGCACCAGTTGTATCAAATATTTCAACGAATTTTGAGAAGACTACCTTAAGATCATTAGATCTTCCAGATATACAAAGTTTGTACTGAGAAGGGAATTGAAGGTCTAAGAAATTTATCGAATCGGAAGAACTATCGTATCCCGAAACTTCACGCACGATCCCGTCACACGACCTTCCGCATTCACTGCTAACACACGAATGACAAGTTCTCTCGATAATGAAATTTCAGATTTCATGCGATTGAGAATTAGTTCTGAGATCTGGATCCGCGATCCTCGGTGCGGATCATCGAGATCAACGTTGCCCTCGGCTAAAAAAAGGAATCCGCCGGCAGGCCGGCCCGGAAATTAATTAAGGATCCCCCAAAGGAAATCCGCGGCCGATCGATTCCCAGATTCCAGCCGACCGCTGATTACCGAACCGGCCGTGCCAGACTCCGCCAACGTTTTATCCGACCGTCTGAGCCCGCCCCCTTTAATCCTTTTCCCTCTTTCCCGCAGCCTAGGGCCGTAAATCGCATAAATTCTCGTCCGAACAATCCCCTTTCGAACGGGGATATTCCGACGCCGAATTTCGATATCGATTCCTATAAGTTTCACGTTGAACCTGATACCTAATAAAGATAAACAGGAACTATGTGTTTTTTTAGACGTAACACGTCGATCTTTGATTATTTAATAAACATTATTATTTTTACTACCTACTCTTACTATGCCATACACGCAAAATATTAAACAAGTAAACGAGATTTCTCGTTTCCGATACGCAATGCGTTATGTTAACCCTTTGCACTCGGAAGTTTTTGCAGAGGAAATATTCAACATTCTCCGACAAGATACAGTCGACATGGTTCGAAACTAATTGAACGATAATTCACAGATACATTAAGCAGCAAAGCTATTCTATTCAAATATTTCACACAGTAGTACAAATTCTAATTTCAAATACTAAATATTCAACTGTATAGTTTTGCTGCGTCAAATCAAGTGGTGACTGAGAGTCACCTCTCGAGTGCAAAGGGTTAAACCTTCGATTTCAGTAGAAACAGCGTTAATTCCTAAAATACGATTGTGACATGCAACGCAACTGACGTCGAATAAAAAAAATGTCATCTATATCTGATAGAAATAAATTGAATATTTCTAGCGACAAATTTTTGGAGTGCAAAGGGTTGATAAATAGGATAATCCAAGTGATCCAGAGACGAATCTCTGCCACGAAAGAATCAGTATTATACAAAACGCACAAGATTCCCATGACGCTTAATCGAACTCGACCGACGAACGTCTCCCAAGAAACATTTCCAACGCTAGAAATTTCCCTGTCGCGACACTTCCGCGATCTCGATTCCCTCCATGCGTGACGTTATTTATTTATCCGTATCCGAACGGTTCCCGACGGAACCCCGAAAGATCCCTCCCCCTCCGCGGCCGCTGCGAGACGTGATTTGTTATTCCGTAAAGCTGAAAGCATCTCGAGTCGCGCTTTTGTTCCGTTCAAGATCCCCGCGCGAGTTCCCGGTGCTCGAATCTCCGCGACAAAACGGCCAAACAACCCCGAAACTTTCCGCGCGGCGCGGGAGCTTCCGAGAGAGTTCGCGGGAATCACCGGCGTCCGGGAATGAATTTTAAACAGACACGCCGGATCCCGGCGACGAATCTATACGGAATTTTACGGCGCGACCCCGCCGCCTCCGCGGAACGTCGACGTCTGTTTCGGGAAATAATGAAAATATCGGGGAACCAGTCGAACGCCGAGCGTGCTCCGACGGAATTACGTGGCTTCGATAAATGGATAGCGCCGTTGATCGTCGAGTGCGATTTCGCCGGGAATATAGAGAATTCCGATAGGAATATTATAGCGGTTACCATTATTACAGATATTGAAAAGGTGGACCTTCGGTAATCGAGAATTAGGTGTAAATATATTCTAGTAAACTGCAATATTCAAGACTAATGGACGAAAGATGCGAGCGAGAAGGGTGCAAGGGTGAAAGAGACAGAGCGAAGAACAGCGAGACAGCGCGAAGAACATTTTTGTGCGTGATAGCGAGTCGCGTGTTGGCCTTCGTGGTATTAAGTTGTATTTATACGCGTTGTCCATATTGTTTCCTAATTCTCTTTTCACCGAAGATCCACCTTTTCAATATCTATAACAATAGTAGCCCCACTATAAACTTGGGGCTCCGGGATCACTATAACAGTAACATCTCGCGGGAATTGCACGAGAAACGACGGAACTTACGCGTCGCACGGTGCATAATGCGTCGAGATCCATCGTGTGTTAATTTCTAATTGAACCGGTCGGACCAATTACCACCGATCAATTTTCGAAAGTAGCTCGCGAGCACGGCCGCGCCCTTGTTGCAGGCTGGCCGAGGGTCGCGCGGAGGGGGGCGGACGGT
This sequence comes from Nomia melanderi, assembly GCF_051020985.1. Classification (NCBI taxonomy): domain Eukaryota; kingdom Metazoa; phylum Arthropoda; class Insecta; order Hymenoptera; family Halictidae; genus Nomia; species Nomia melanderi. The sequence continues at coordinate 16,487,897 of NC_135007.1, forward strand.
CGAATTCTCTTTTCCGCGGAAGGGCTCCTCCCGCGGAATGATTATCCCGCTGCGACAAAGAAACCCATTAAACGGGGGCAGCGGGCGAGCGCGTGTGGGCGCGATCGATCGTCATCGATCAAAGGGAGGCGTGTTGAATAATTCAACGACGGTTTTACAGCGGCGACGCGAACCGCAGCCACGTGGTTCCAATTGTTTGTACGCTTTGTTGGCAATTAGCCGCGTCACCGTTCACGATTCGCCTGCGCGATCGGAATGATCGCTGCGAGACGGGGGGAGAACGGATTCTATTTATCAATGAGCATGATTATTCATTGTTTAGCGTCGTGGTTCTTAGATTACACTGTTGTCGAGTTACTTGCGTTATTAGACAATTTTATTCGACGTCAGTTTGAATTGATTATCTATTTAAAATATATTACACCATATGATATCTGAGTTTTTCTATGTATAGTGATAGAAGTTGACCTCAGTGAAAATTGTCATCACAATTCAGTTTTTAATGTGTTAAGCGTCATGGGAATTTTGAGCGTTTTATGCGATACTGATTCTTTCGTAGCAGAGATTTATTTCTGGATCACTTGGATTATCCTATTTATCAATAGGAATAATTGTTCATTGTTTAGCGTCGTGGTTCTTAGATTACACTGTTGTCGAGTTACTTGCGTTATTAGACAATTTTATTCGACGTCAGTCGCGTTGCATATTATAATTGTATTTTAGCAATTAACATTGTTCCTACCGAAGGTGTCAGGGGATCGAGAGTGTTTCAGAGTTCGAGGGAAGAGAGACGACGGGGCTCTTTGAGTTTGAGGCGTTTGAGACTGGGGATTCCGAGGGGAACTCGGGCAGTTTGGAGTTAAGAGAAGTTGATTGGAGAGACTGGAGCTTTGGATATGGGGGAATTTGAAAATGCGAGTCTGGGAATTTCGAGGTTGGAGGTTTGAGATTTTGAGCGCTTGGAACTCTGAGAGTTTGGTGTTCTAGGGATTTGAGATTTTGGAAGTATGGGGTTGTGAAAGTTTGAAACTTTGGAGGTCCGAGACGTTGAGCACTTGAAACTCCGAAAGTTTGGTGTTCTAGGGATTTGAGATTTTGGAAGTATGGGATTCTGGAAATTTGAGACTTTGGTAGTATGGGATTGTGAAAGTTTGAAACTTTGGAAGTTTGAGACTTTGAGCAATTGAAACTTCGAAGGTTCGAGATGCTGAGCACTTGAAACTCCAAGAGTTTGGCGCTTATTTGGCATAATGAATCTTAAAGAAACTACCCTAAAATTATTCGATTTTCCACACATCCGAATTTTGTACTAAGGAGGAAAATAAAAGATTAAAGAAATGTTAACTAATTAAACGATAGCTTTGTGATAATCGTCCAGCAACGTGCCATAGAAAATTACACAACTCGTCGTATGTGGGACACATATATAGGATTATTATAATCCAGCGTGTAACGCGCACGGTCCAAGGATCCCGCGATTTATCGACGATATTTCAATTCCAACCGGGAACGGGAGGGCCTGGTTCCCTTGTCAACGGTTCCCGAAGGGTGAACACGCCGGCTGGATGTTTGCACAGGCCTGCGCGAAGCGGGCGGTCCCTGGAACGCGACCTTTTGCACGATTAAACCCTGCTCTTCCCTAAAACAAACACACCTGACCGGTTCCGGGCCTCTTTCCGACGATAACGACTCGAAAGGAGTTCCCTCCTTTGCGTCTCGCGAATTATCGAATTCTACGCTCGTCAATACTTCTTTTCGTTGTCATGCGAACCTTTTAATTATCACTGAACGTTTTAACCCTTTGCACTCCAGAAATTTCTCATTAGAAATACTCAACATTTCTTAACACTAGGTTTACGGAACTATCAAATCTCCAGTTTCCACAATCTAAATAAACGAGCATCAATAAACCTAGTGTTAATCAAATACCAACGACACTCTTTCAAACTGACTTAACGAGAAACCGCGCGTAAATGAAAGAAAGAGGTTGTTTTATTTTAATATTCTACACGTCGATGCATCGTACAAAGTCTAATATTAAATGTCAAACTCTATAATTTTCCTGTGTCAAATCAATTGGCGAGAGGCTACGGAGTGCAAAGGGTCAATGTTCAAGTTTCTATTATTCCTCAAGCGAGGAACAGCGTCACTCGAACGTCGACGCGGAAAATCACACAAATATTCTCACGCGCATCTTCTTTCAATAACCAGGCCAATTCTATCCAAGAATAACAACTACTGACACGCCGATAAAATCGTTTACGATTTCGAGTCCAAGATAATATCTCGGAGGCTCGTAAAACGGTGACTAGTTCCCCGCGTCTCGGACCGGACGCGTATAAAGTCGAAAATGGTGTAAATACGAAGGAGAGATCGAAGTCGGGGAGAGGGCGGTTCAATAATTTGTTTTTATTCACCCTCCCCGGATCGGGGACAAACGGCTGCGTATCAAGTTCACCGAACGGAGAAGAGGGCGGACGAGTTTATTGTGTTTCGGGATTGAAAGCGCGAGCTAGATGTTTGGACGAGGGATGAAAGGGTGTCTCGGACGACAATGCTCCGGACAATCCGTAAACAATATCGATGGAAGGAAAGGCGGAACGATCTCGCGAGGATCCTGAATCGATCTGCGCGGTTCCCGTGGCTCCGTGTTTTCTTTAGGGGTGAGGAGGACCGTTTTTTCGAGACTCCTTGCCGGAGTACGGTTCGATTCGAATTGAAATTCGTATTGGTCTAACCGATTTTCTAAGACTTTCAACTCGATGTGACCGATCTTTGGAATTTTTCAGGTTGATTTTATGGAGTTTTGGAAGCTTTTAAGTTGATTTGACTGAGTTTAAAATTTTTCAAGTTGATTTGACCGACTTTGAGGATCTTTGAAGTTGATTTGACCGACTTTTGGAAGCTTTGAAGTTGATTTGACCGACTTTTGGAATCTTAGAAGTTGAAGTGACTGATTTTGGAATTTTTCAAGTTGATTTCACCGATCTTTGGAAATTTTCAAGTTGATTTGACCGACTTTTGGAAGGTTTGAAGTTGATTTGACCGACTTTTGGAACCTTTGAAGTTGATTTGATCGACTGTTGGAACCTTTGAAGTTGATTTGACCGATTTTTGGAATTTTTGAAATCTATCTACCCGATTCTTAGAATCTTTGAAGTCTATTTCAAACGAAACCATAAGTGTATTCGTTAACATAAATCACCAATAGAAATAAACACCGCGAGATTCAAATGTTACACGATTAAAACGTTTCGAAATCCTGAATGTACAATTTGCGGCTCTCGTCGGAATGAATTCCAGCCAAGTACGTTATACGAGTGCAATTGTAACACGTCGCTTATTAAGGTAGAATGTGCGATTATGTGCTCGGATCGCTGCACAACTCGAAATATCGTCGCCAAGGTTGCCGGAACGCCACGCTACGCCTCAGCCCGCGAGACTTCTATCACTGCCGGTGTTTTATCGAGCGGCTGTGCGGCGCAGCCCACCTTCAACCTTAAATTACAAGGTCACAGAGCCTATAGAAGGCCCGCAGTGCACGGGCATCCCGGCTGAGTCGTCATGTCAGGGACGAACAGACTTTCGAGCTCGATTAACGAAACGCCAACGTTTCGAACTGCCGCGTTGCGATATCCGCGTGCACACCGGGTGACACGGAAATAACCATCCTCGACTCCGCATCGAACTTTTCACCTTTTGCACTCGCAAGGTTTCTCTCAGTCACTCTTCGATTCGATGCGAAACTACAAATTCTGATATTTAACCCTTAGCAAGGTTATTTTATTGCAACCTCTACCTTTAACAATTATTTCTATACTTATTTGTAGTACAATTGTACCATTTAAAGGTAACATTCCAATGACTCTCAATTTTTTTTTTTCTTTGAACTCTGTAGGCTTTAATATTGCACCAGTTGTATCAAATATTTTAATGAATTTTGAGAAGACTACCTTAAGATTATTAGATCTTTCGGATATACAAAGTTTGTACTGAGAAGGGAATTAAAGGTCTAAGAAATTTTTGCTAGGAATACTATAAAAATTAGTTGCAGTTGCTGATAGATTACAAAACAACCTGAAGTGCTAAGGGTTAAAATTCGAGTATTCGTAACGAAAATTGAAGGCTAGCAATGTGCTGCTAAGTAGTCGCTGCTCTACGAAGTGGTCTTCACTTAGAAAGTGGATAATAATGTACTATATTATAATATGTATGACTACCATAAAAATTGCTAGGAGTCTGCCACGTTATGAAACCATCTGGAGTGCCAACGGTTAACCCATTTGCACCACACGAAAACTGGAGAATCAATCCTCACCACAAATGTTTCAATTGCATCAGAATAAAAATAGTCCGGAACGTATAAAAAGGTAAAAACCTACATAGCCACACGGCAATTTCTTTGTGACATACAAATTACCCAACGGTGGCGCGCATACACGCGCTTACAATGGAAATGGGTTAACGTTGACCTTTGCGCAACGCCTCGACACGTGAAACATTCGAACAAAACACTCCTCAAAGGGTTCAATTACTGTCCATCCGAACTTGGCGTGCACCTGACGTTGAAAAATGCGCAATCGTCACGACATTGTCCACTGCCGTGCGCGGCTCGATTAAAAAATCATCAGCCCGCGTAATCTCGATAGAATTCCTAATGCACCCTGCAACTTCTGGGATTAAGGAACATCCACCGCTTAAGATTTCATGGATCTCGCAGCGCGAACGAGCGCGGCGAACTATCAACCGGATCATCTGGAACTGATTAACTTCTGTAATCCCGGGGGAATTTTCGGTCGCCGCTCCCTCTCGCGGCACTCGATTCCCCAGTTTTTCCGTTGGATAACCAACTTCCGAGACAACTTCCCGAAGATCCACAAAAATTTCAGCGTAACTATTCAAATCGAATTGATTCCGCCCCCGGTTCGCGGCTCGTCGAAGTTCCCGGCGAGCATCGGTCTCGTTGGAACACTCGGCAGGCTCCAGTGTTATCGGACCGTCGAATAACGAAGCTCCGAAGTTGCCCCCGGAAGATTCGAGGAACTTGGAATCAATAATTTCGCTCGAGTCCGTTCTACTCCGGCCGCGAGTTTCGATCCACGGGGCGATATGATTCCGGAGACAATTTTTACTTGACACTCGATCGAGGATCCTCGAGGCGGGTCGACTGCGAATCGCCTGCTTGGAAGTTCCACGGCCCCAGAATTCCGCGATGAGTTCCGGAAGCCCGGGATCCATGATTCTACAACCGGCGACCGTAAAACTCGCCGGCCCAAGGGGATTCCCCGGAATCTAAGATTCAGGGATTATGAGCCGCTAGGATTAAGGGCCCCTGAAACTTCGGACTCGACGCTACGTAATTTTCTTTAACTCCCATCATTTCGGGGATATTAAGGGCGAGCTGCTCTGTCACGGGAATCGCGAACTTCGTTTCGCTCGTCCTTGATGACTGTTGCTGTGGAATTCGAATGCGAGAGGATATACCGAAGATGAACCGTACCGAGTTATCGTAGGGTATGCGAGAGATTAACACGTCAAATGACGCAGGATTTCATAGAGCAGAGTACAGAAAATGGAAAAAATACAATATTAACCCTTTGCACTCGAGAAGTGACTCTCACCACTTGATTTGATACAGTAAAACTATAAAATTTGATGTTTAATATTATATTTCCTATAATGCATCGTTTTGAGAAATATTCGAAGAAAATAGCTTTCCTCAATGTACGCGTGATTTCTCGTCGACCTAGTTTCACAAAATATCGAAAAACTGGCGAGAGGAAGTTGTATTTGGTGAACTATGTCGCGAAGAAATTATTGAATTAGTCAAACAAGAGATCAGCATGTAGTTTCCTTTTTTTCTGTTAATTAAGCAATTGCTGTGTTATTTAGCTTAATGTGCTGAAGGTTTCGTATATTTCGAAGAATCTTCGTCTAATAATATATAAGTAGAAATATATATAATATAGAAATGTTTGCGAATAATCGTTTAATTGCGACTCGATAATCTCAAAGAAATTCAGTGATGAGCTTCTAAATTTTTATTTTGAAATTTAAAACTGCAACTATCGAGCAATGAATTCCTCCATATCTCAGAAAAGTGTCTCCGAAAGCAAAGGGTCAAGCACACGTTCTATCGTCAGCCAAATAAACCAACGCAAGAAAGTGCAAAAACATAATCCCATCGTTCACCAAATAAACGAAAAGAATGATCGAAAGATCCGTAGAAACTCCAGGAAAACCCATCAGAAGTTCCACTAAACCTAAAACCCCGTAAGAAACGTCCCAGAAAATTCTCCCGTGCTCGACGGTTAGTCGGCGAGCATAACGTTCCAGCGTTCGGTGTACAGCTGGCGATGAAATCTTACGCGGAGCAGAGAATTTACAGAATTCCGAGGGATGAAATACGATAACGAGGACCGGTTCGCGGCGGAGACCGCGAACGGTTAAATGGAAAGCGATTCAACCCCCCGCCGGCGCGCGCGCGCTCCCTCGCGTCGGCTCAGATTTATTTTGCAATTTAGCCTGACAGTATGCTGTTCATCTCGCGAATCCGTGATTCCAACTTAAATAATTCATAGCACCCCTAATACGAATAGCAATGGCGCCGTTTAAAACCGGGCAACGGTGAAATATTCACGGCGCACCTCCGCGCCGGGCCGACGATCGAATCAACAATTTATAAATCTTGACGGGTTTTCGACGTCGCGTCTGGACACGCCTCGTCGGTCTTGGCTTTACCGTCGTTGATTGCAGTTTATGACTGGCATTGTTCACGGACACGCTCGCGATACGTGTTCCCCGTTCGCGCGTATAATAATTGTTGCCTATTAAAATTCTATGAGATATTTTTCAATGCTTCACCGCGCGAACGGATGTACAACAACGAACGTGCGTTTTGAATAAATTTTTAAGGCATTGCTATATTCTAGATTCTAGACCGAATTGATTTTTCTGTAGTATCGATCTTGATATGTCGATGTTCGTGCTAAATGTACAATATTCCGAATGCGAGTGAAGTTGCACGAAGACTGAGCAGGATTTGATTTGTATTACTTGTATTATTGCGAAGCGTGTAGTACAAATATTTATTAAAATATTCTCTTTCTATATTTGTATGCAGATGTAATGAATGTTTTTGAGTACTGAATTTATTTCTACGAGCAACAGAAACGAGGTTAGACTCGAATACGTCGTTAATTATATTTTGTTATAACGAGTGACGGATATTTGTAAATATTGAATTTAGAATCGGAAGAACTGAAAGATAGAAAGGGTTTCTACATTCGACGAATAAGCCTTGGTTTTAATGACGCAAGTTTTCACGAAATAAATAGTCTCGACATTGATAATTGCATAATTATGCAATAATATCGATAAACCTATTACGTAACGATGTTGAATAAAATGTGCTGTTTCGTGGGTGAATAATTGATACGTGAAATAAGAAGGCACGTATCGATATGCAGCGGATCGATTTAGTACGGTTAGACTAGGACGTTGTCTGACATAATACGTTCCTATACCACTCGCTCGGTGTTTAAATGTCACCGAGTCGGTACAGGAATAACACTTTTGTATTACCGAGCCATCGGCCGCTGAGAATGTGGAACAGTTTCTTCGCGAACAGCGTTTTGGATGTTTTTAGTCGGACGTCTGACTTAATACTCGGTTACACCACTGAATATTAGAGGGAAACTCGTCTGAATCTTTAAAAAAATCTGGCTGACTTTACAAGTGCTTTTACTACTTCATCGATGATATCTTTTAATGGAAACCTCGCTTGATTAAACATCCTTTATTATTCAAGCTACAGGTTCATCAGGGCGATTCAATTGGACAAACGAGCAATTGAATATACACCGTGTCCACTCGTGTCATGTGTCACTTTAAACATTCATGTTTCTGCTGGTAATTATGAAAGTGGACATATTTGTCTCTTGTGTTTATGTTTCAATGTAGTTTCAAATAATCGAATACGAAATATCTTTATTTTACGAAATTTTCTTTCTTTCTCGTACGAAATAATTTTCTTTTACGAAATTTTCTTTCTTTCTCATACGAAATAATTTTCTTTTATGAAATTCTCTTTCTTTCTCATACGAAATAATTTTCTTTTATGAAATTTTCTTTCTTTCTCATATGAAATCTTTCTTTTACGAAATTTTCTTCCTTTCTCATACGAAATAATTTTCTTTTAATTCACTTGGATCATTTTCATAATTATCATTTCTCTATCCACAGAAAATCAAGATTGTCAAGCATACGATAGGAATTACGTCACGTATGTCACCTAATAAACAATTACTCCTAACATGTACCTTACTCGATGTCTCCTAAATTTCTCAGCGATATTGCAACTAATTAATTTAACCATGGCGCTTAACGTGTTAACTATAATAGTTGATTACAGACGAATAATATTCACTTTGATTTCGAATGAACTGAGTAATACATATATTTATTGAATCGTATTGAAAATCTTCACCACGAGTCTAACTCGTTATTATAGGTTAAGGGGTTAATGAAAGGTCAAAGCGAAACAAAGAATTACATGTTCACGTGAAAAAATAAAGAATTCATGAAAGAATCAGTATCACGTCAAGCTTTACAACGACGTATATATTCGTCAAACACAGTTAACTGGTTAAACTCGTGACGCGTCTGAGTATTGAAAAACATGTTCCGAGAGACCATCGATACATTTATAAATCATCGATGCTCAAGAGCAGCCCCGGTTCCACTCGCCGCTAAATTTACATTCAACTGTAACCAGAAGCTCCAGCAACGGAACGAGCCCGAAAATCCCGATCATGGGCGTGGGAACGACGGGCATCGAAGGGCTCCAGCCGTTTTCCTGGGACTGGATTCAGCAGAATCCGAAATTGCTGACTCGCGCTGCCCTGTATCCTGTTTCCCCATGGCCTGTCGCGGTTTTATCCCAACCGGGTATGGCCCGTTTCACCAGTCGATGGTCAGACCGAGGAGTGCCGCCTCGATTGGTCGATTCTCGTTTCTTTTCATCTTTTCATTTTCGATATTAACCCTTTGCACTCGGACAAGTGACTCTCAGTCACCATTTGGTTTGATGCGGGGAAACTATGATGTTGAATGTTTGGTATTTCGAATTAAACTTTGTACTGCTGTGTGAAGTATTTAAATAGTAGCTTTGTTGCTTAATTTATCTGTGAATCGTTAAGTTGGTTTTGGACGATGTCGTCTATGTGTCGTTGGAAAATGTTCAATATTTCCAGTGAAAAACTTTTCCACATATATTTATCTTTTAATAGACACAATAATATAGACACGTTTTAAGTAATTAAACTTTATTACAAAATAAACATCACTGAATTTCTACTGTTACGTTACGATACGAAGTTTACTCATTTCTAGACATTATGGTATGAACATTAATTTTTACAAATTTTCGCGCCACGTCTAGCAATATTCCGCGCCTCGTTACCTTTTAATAGACATAATAATATGAACACGTTTTAAGTATTAATAACTTCATTGCAAAATAAACATCAATTTACTGAACTTCTAGTTACGTTACGATATGAAGTACATTCATTTTTAGATATTATGGTATGAATACTCTGGAAATGAATGTATTTGAGTGCGAGAATAGATATATTGATGAGTGCTGAATGCAATAGATGAATGACGCGACTGTGTGTGAGTTTTGAATGAATGTTCAAAGCATTGGAATATTCTAGACTAATTTGATTTCCTCTATATTGACTTTAATGTTAATAATATTAATTTCTTATGGATCTACAATATTCCAAATATGAAGTTAAAGCATGGTATTGAAAGAATGTTCTAGAAAGTGTGCGAGATTATAGCATCTAAGCGTATAAATAGTACATACATTGTTTGATATATAGATTGTCCTATTCTGAGCTATGAAATAATTATACCATTTCAAATAAAATTCTCCTACAATATTAATTTTCAAAAATTCTGACACCTCTGGTGATTTCTCATCGAATTAGTCTCAAAGAACATCTTCTCGTAAAGAAATGTTAAATATTTCTAGTAAGAAACATCCGAGTGGTTAATATTCTATGTAACACTTTGAAAGCCACTGTACTGACCTACTATAGGTCAAAGGGTCCTCCGAACTGGATATCATTCAACGTTAGAGTTTCAAGAAGCGAATATCTGAACCTTCAAATTAATTAGCGAAATTCGAAATTTCATTGTATCCTACGAATAAGCAGTAACTAACTTACAGAAACGACTCAGAGAAAGGATTAAGTCTTCAATATTAAGGACACTAAGTACCACATTCACTTTCCTCGCGAGAAAATCGAATGCGGCACCGTTTCCACGAGAAAACAGCCGGTCTCCGCGAGAATTCGCAATTCCGGGGAACCCGAAGACGATCGCGGCGACAAAGTTAAACAGTTCCCGGATAAGATCGCACTCACCTTGGCGCGCTTCGTGTACTTCAGGTACTGGTAATGGTGATTGGCGTAGTTGAAGTCGCGCGGCGTGAGCGTGATGTCGCGGTTCCTCGACATCTTGCCCAGGGACTTCTGCCGCTGCAGCTGCATCTTCTTGTTGTGCGCGCGGAGGTCCGCCCCTGCAACATCCAGCGCGACTTTTAATTAACGGTCGCGCGGAATCAATCGGGCGCGTTCGTTCGAATGAAATTTGAATAAATATCTCGACTAGCTTCAATATCCGCACCGTACGTCATCGCCCGATGGGGAAAAATGGAATATCGAATTATGCATTTCGATTATTCACCGAAACTCTTGATAACCCTTGCCCTATGATTCCTTTCCCAATTGCGTTCAACAGAGACACTTTATTGTAATTCATTATAAAAGTGTCGACCAGTTAACTGTGGAACTTGGTTTAAAAAATGTCTCGTTTTGCGCGCGATAAATAAATAAAATGGAGCGTGTACTCGTCGAAGGACGAATGCACATAAAGTATATCTTAACCACTTGCTCTGGAAATGAATTTAGAAATTTGGCAGTCTTCTTACTGCCACTTACGCTGATATCTACACTTATTCTGTTCGTTAATCATTCCGTATAGAATGATACATTTCGAAGTAATCTAACAGCAACAGAGTAATCTAAAAGAAACAAAGAATCACATGTTTACGTGAGAAAATCAAGAATTCATCGCCGAAGGAATTAGTATCACTCCCAGCCTCACGATGACGCGTATACTCGTCAAACACAGTTAACCGGTCGAACATTTCCGAAGAATCGTTTGCGTCGCGTGACGGAATACCGCGGGTTATTCGCGTCCGTTCGTTACTCGATCGGATCGAGGCCGAAGTATAAATTCCGCGGAAAATTTCGTCCCCGGTCTCCATTACTTTTCTATTCCCGACAACGAACAGAGCGGCGGGCAACGTGACAGGACTAAAAATAAACGCGGACGTGATTCGTTCCCCGTAGAACAAGTTAAACACGAAAGCGGCGTTGATTTTTGCCGCGTGTAAAATGGAAATCCGCCGGTCCCCGTCGGTCTCGCTCAACGCCGGCCGATCGAGCGCATTAACCGGCATTATAAACATTCGAAAATCGTCGGCGCGGCCCCCGCGCGCCGGAACGTCGCCGGCCCGCCCGTGATTATCCTTTTATTATTTTTTAACGAGCGCCGGACGAACCGACGGGTTAAACGACGCGACGATTAATATAACGCGGATACGCGCCGCGTAAAATATTCACCGCGAGGCTCGTGTAAACGTCGACGATCGAGTTTTATCGTCGCCACTGAAAAATCAATCGTCGGGACGAACGTTAATTTACCGCCGCGGCTCGTTCGCTCGCGGTTAATGAGTCGCCGAGCCGTCGTTATCTTGACGGAACTTAACGCGCTGCGTAACTTGTATTGCTATGCATATGAAAACTTATATCATATTGTTGTGTAATGTATTTTAAACAGATAAGCAATTTGAAAGAAATGAAATTGACTGATTCCATCGAACAACTTCCGCTCGCTATTGTCTACCGCAACATTCTAACCAAACGCGCGTTAATAACTGTACCGACACTTTTCCTGCCTTAACCAGGCAAATGACTGAAATAAAAACAAACCAGCTAGATAATAAATATTTTGCAGTGAAAAGAAGCGAAAGGAAAAGCAACAATTGAGACACCGAGTAATCAATGTAGTAACTGATATTAAAATTATATATACGAAAAAAGACCTAGAACTTTAAATCCAGTCATTCAGTACGCTTAGTATTAATTATTCATTCGCAAAGCAATAATCAGACGAAGTTGATTGATTCCATCGAACAACTTCCGCAGTCAAATAACTGAAAAATAAACTAGCTAGATAACAAATACTTTGCAGTGAAAACAAGCGAAAGGAAAAGCAACAATTGAGACACCGAGTAATCAGACGATACAGTAACTGATATTAAAATTATATACACAACCCAATCATTTAGTACGCTTAGAGTTAATTATTCGTCATCCACAAAGTTCCAGTCAGATGAAATTGATCGATCCCATCGAACAACTTCCGCTCGCTATTGTCTACCGCAGCGTCCTAACCAAACGCGCGTTGATTCCTCGATAAATTACATCAACATCCAACGAAGCGAACGTCGAACGATAATTCGAGCACCGCGAGCAATTCTTTGCCGATCCTCCATCGAGACGTTACACGCCGTCTTCCGTGAATTCCGCGGCCGTACGTTCCCCGAGTCAGCCCGTGAAATTCATTCGTTAGTTTATTCATACGCGGGCACGTGTAGTCTGTTTAACAATGGGCCCGCGTTCGCGTCTGGCCTCGCTCCGCACCGTGGGACAAGCACACCCACCATGAATATTCATAATTGCCTGTTAGAACAATAATGCCGGTGTTCGGGAGCGCCGGGTTCCGCCGTCTCCCGGCCGCGTTCGTCCTCCATAGATAAAATCATCGAAGCTGCGCGCCGTCGTGTCGTTAAACCTCGAATCGCGCGAGCATTCGATTGTTTTCCTTTGATCTTGTGACGCGTAATGTTTCTCGTGGTCTCGTTGATTCAAGATGATTTTGTAATCTATCGGCAACTGCGACTAATTTTTATGGCATCCCCAGTGAAAACGAGAAATGCTATATTCCTTGGATATTTTGTTTTCCTTCTCAGTAAAATTCGGATGTGTGGAAAATCGAATAGTTCTAGGGTAGTTTCTTTGATTCGTTAAAATATTCGATGTTATAACCGGTGCGATATTGGAGGCTACAGAGTGCAAAGAGTTAGTATCACGGTAGGTCTAGCTACTTGTGTTACTAATTATTCTTACTTAAAATCAAGTGTTTTATTGTGATTGTTCTTCGGCAACTTCGAAGCTCCGGTGATCGGTGACCACCGTGGCAACGTGTCAAACTAACCAAGACTTAACCAAGACACTTAGCTACGCAATTTTCCTAATTACGATAGTACTTAGAAAAATACGAAATTTCATTCAAATTGCAGTTATTTGACAGGTTAAGGCAGGAAAAGTGTCGGTACAGTTAGCGTTAATGCGCCTCTGGTTAGAATGTGTGGTAGACAATAGCGAGTGGAAGTTATTCAATACAATGAATCAAGTTAATCCGACTGTTACTTTGCGAATAACGAATGATTAATGTATTCTTCGTTCAATGCTAATGAATTGAATTGATTAATGTGTTGATTAATTCAATGTACTCTGCCGCTCTGCAGCTGCCCGACTGAATATACTTCTATACTACTCGTTCAACAACTGTACGTACGCTGTGTCCGATTAAGTATATTTCTTCACCATCTACTGTTTATCTTGCGAGATAGCAGAGCTCTTCGAACTGCGAGCGAACTCTACGGAACTGTTTATTTCAAAGGAGAATCCGATACTAAGTATATCCTGTCTCCGCTGAAGCTTTAAGTAGCTGTATCTATTACGATTATCTGCTTCTGCTTATAACTGTGTTATACATAGAAAGTGAAAATACTCGTTCACGATTAATTCTCGAATACAAATTAACATCGAAATATTATTGACAGAAAAACCGAGCAGTTAAATCAACTTTCACCTTCAAAGACTTAAGAAAATCTTTTTTAAAAATTGATTTACAATTCACTTCGTATATCACTAAATCAATTTCATTAACCAGTCAACTGTGGAATTTAGTTGGAAGAACTAAATTTGCACTCTGTAGGCGCCTCGGTCGCCAATTGATCTGACACAGCAAGATTATAGAGCTTGACATTTAATATTAAATTTTGTACATCGACATGTAAAATGTTAAAATAAAACAGCCTCTTTCTTCAATTTACGTGCGATTTCTCGTTAAGTCGGTTTATCAGATTTCGTTAAAAAATGTTGAGTATCTCTAACGAGAAACTTCTGGAGTGCAAAGGGTTAATGAAAAATCAAAGCGAAACAAAGAATTACACGTTACCGGTGACCGACACGGCGCTTAACGCGTTAAATCGACCAACTATTCCAGCGATAATATTTGTAACGGTCCTCGAGCGTAGAAACCGAGGCTACCTTTCCTCGAATCCGAGCACAAAGACCAGCAGTGAATGGAACGAAGTTGGCAACACCATCGAAAGAAAGATCGATCCGCCGAAAGGACGCGAAAAACGCGCGGACCGAGGGAAACGGAATTCCAGGGGAGCCGTTTGTTTCGGCGCCGATGGTTTCACGCGAATCGGGATACGAAGGAGACTCGCAGCGAGCCATTAATTCGGGTCTCAAAAGCTGTCGGTGATAAATCAAACCGGCTTCCCCGATAATAAATCAAGTTTGCCTGGCTGGCCTATATCCATGTTCTTCGTGCCCCGAAGAAACGAATCGAACGAAAGCTTATCAATATTTCTTTCCGGTATCTTCCTCCTCCTTTTTTCTCACGGCCCCGCCGAAGCGCACCGCGGACACGGCCGCCGGTAATTTATCGAGTTTGTCGAAAACTTTCTCATTAGCGGATCCCCGATTTCACGCTTCCGCGGGGCGATTTATAGCGCGATCGAATTTTATCGCGTCGGCTTCGATCCACCGCGACGCGGGTTTTCAACGCTGGATCTGCCGAGCGTTTCATGGGAGCGGCGTGTAATCGATAGGAAATTGTGGTAATTGATTGTTCTCGGTTCCTTTGGGTTGTTATTGTAGTGTTTGAGTGAAAGTATTGATTTTTAATATTGTTTTCAATATTGAATGTTTTTAAGATACCGATAATCGTGAAACAATCGAACTGAAGATTGTAGCAATAGATTATTTTTGGTTTCTTTAGATATTCATTATAGATTTCAAGTGAAACTATTTATTTTTAACATTGTTTTCAATATTGAATGTCTTTAAGATACTAATAATCGTGAGATAAATAAACTGAAGACTGCAACAATAGATTATTTTCGGTTTTTTCAAATATTCATTATAGATTTCAAGTGAAACTAGTTATTTTCAAGATTGCTTTGAATATTCAATGCTTTCGAGATATCAATAACCGTGAAATAAACAGACTCACGATTGTAACAATAGATTATATTCGGCTTCTTTAGATATTCATTACAGTATTGACATGGAACTTTTCAATATTGTTTTAAATATATCAATAACCGTGAAACAAGAAGACCGAAACCAGTCAATTTAACTAATCCGGTGCTTCTACTGTTAAATATAATCGTCATCGGGGTTATTCGTTCCGTCCAACGACTTCCACTGATTCCCTGTAATTATATACGAACGATAATGCTACGAGTTCTTTATGTTTCATTGTTTGGAGCGTGTTTGAAACAGGACGGTTAACAAGTGAATTATTTCTTATTTGCGAACGGCGGAGATGATTACGGGCTCGCTCGTTTCCAGTTATTTCTGTTTTACTGTTTTATAGATCGGATTTACCTTTGCACGGACAGAAACCTTTACAAGCGATGCGCACCGAGGTATGATGAATGCAATTGTGATAATTCAGCCTGCACGGCGAGCTGTACGTGCGATTATCGCTGCCACAGAGGAACGTCGGCTTCACCACGGGACACTCCTCACACCTGCAACAAAAATGTCGAAAATTCGAAATTATCGACTAGGAGACATTCTAAGTTAGTGCTATAAATTAGGTGCAAGATAACTGAGTCGTTTTTATTCAATTATTGCAATGGAAGAGATGACTCAATTTGATTTAACCAGTTAACTGTGTTTGACGAGTATACTCGTCATGGAGAAGTTGCAGGATTTTAAATAAAAAGTAATTTGGCTTTTCCGACCATTGGCTTTTCACAGAAATTACAATTTAAATAGCCAATGGCCTACTTTTTACCATGACGAGTATTCTCGTCACAAAATCCTGTAACTTCTCCATGACGTCAAACACAGTTAACTGGTTAAACATTCCTACAGTTCTACAATTGTCTCAAGATATCGGTGCCATCGACTCGAAATAAAATCACTTCAAAATTGCAACATCTTTCCCAAAGAATATCATTTCATAAAAAATCGAGGGTTACCAATGCGTTGCTAAGTAGTCTGCTATACAAAACGACGTTCATTCAAAAATAACAATTTTCTGCAGATAAATTCAAGCTGGAAACGCAAAGTATCCATTGTCATCGAAAAACTTCATATCCCCGTGACGTGAATAAAATACAACCATACGTTTGGCTCTATACTTTACAATTTCTGTTTAAAGCATTCATTTTGCATCACTCGTACTTTCGAGTTTCATTCAGAAAACGGCCGTTTGGCCGTCCGGTTTCTAAATATTCAGCGCGGCTCGCCGGTGAAAAATTTCGGAATCTCCGAAATTTTATGCCGCTTCATAACCGTTAAAACGACGTAACGCGGCAATTGCCGACGAGCCGGCGAGCCGGCGAGCGCAACAACGGTGCAACGGTGAACGTGTCCCGCGAACTTAAACACTATTATAACGCGGCCCGCGCTGCCTTGTTAATTATAATTTTATAACATTATACCGCAGCCGCGCACAAGTTAAATTCTCGCGTTAAGGATCCGCTAACGAGGGCGCTCACGCCCGTGTCCTTGGCGCGGGGGTGCACGGTGATTACGTCGCGACGGGGAGAATGATAATGGCCGAAGGGGCAACGGAGTAACGAGAATCGATTTTCATGGAAAAACGACGGGGCTCGTTTCTGTCGCGTGCCGAATGCGAAATTGTCAGGGTATCTGAGCGTACAGTGTGAAATTGGGGGATATTTGAGTGCGGGATGAGAAGCTGTGGGAATATCTATGTGCAGAATGTGAAATTATGAGGATATTTGAGTGTAAAGTATGAAATTGTGGGAATATGTGAGTGCAGAATGCGAAATTGGGAGGATATTTGAGTGCAGAATGTGAAATTGTGGGAATATCTGAGTGCAGAATGTGAAATTGTGAGGATATCTGAGTGCTGAGTATGAAACTGTGAGGATATCTGATTACAGAATGTGAAATTGTGAGGATATCTGAGTGTACAGTGTGAAATTGTGAAAATATCTGAGTGTAGAGTGTGAAATTATGAGGATATCTGAGTACAGAATGTGAAATTGTGAGAATATTTGAGTGTAGAGTGTGAAATTATGAGGATATCTGAGTGTAGAGCGTGGAATTATGCGAAAGTTTAAGTGCAGAATGTGAAATTGTGAAAATATCTGAGTGCAGAGTGTGAAATTGTGAAAATATCTGAGTGCAGAGTATGAAATTGTGAAAATATTTGAGTGCAGAGCACGAAATTATGAGGATATGCGAATGAATAAGAACTTCACTGTACACTGAAATAACCAAAGCTAATCTCAAACGACTGTCGCTCCTAATAAATCACCCGTTCCTTCCAATTGCGCCGGTCATCCGTCACAACGGAGCCTCGAAAAATGATTTTTTTCCCTTCGCAGGCGAGAAGGATCGATGCATGGACATCCCTCTTTTTCCCGAGGCCGCGATTGATGGGTTCATTCGTAATTTCACGGGAGCCCCGTAACATCCGGCCGAAACGAACCGACCCGCTCGAATTATTAACTATCAATTAATCGGTTGGCAGTGTCGATACCATCGGAGTCGATTGGCTACGTAATCTCGGCGCCCGGAAGTGAATTAATTCGCGCTCCGATTCGATTATTCTGTCGAGCAATTTCGACGGCTGATAAAACGCGCCGCTGTGTCCGCCGTCCCTCCACCGACCGACGTATCCGCGTACGTACGCGCTGCGAAACCAACTACGCGTCGCGCCCGCCGCGTGCGGAACAAACTGTAACGCAACGATCAACCGGTCGATCGATTCCTTCCCCTCGAATTCATAAATTTCACGAGCAAACCTGAAACACTTGACCTTTCGCACTCGAGAGGCGACTGTTGGTCACCATTTGATTTGATACAGTAAAATTATAAGGTCATAAATAATATTATAATGCATCGATATGTGAAATATTGGAATAAAATGGCTTTGTTTCTTGATTTATGTATGTTTTCTCATCGGTTGATTTCAAACGTCGTCTATATCTTACCGGGAAACGTTGAATATTTCTAGTGGAAAGTTCTCGAGTGCAAAGGTTAACCTTTTATCCTACGATTCTTACAAGTTTGCTCGATGTAGGTAACATCGTTAATAATTCATTAGAACACAATAGAATTATTATTATTATTATTATTATTATTATTATTATTATTATTATTCATATCTACTTCTTCGAAGGTTAACGATTGACAAGACTAACATTTCCTATTCAAGAGAAGCAAGTAACATTAAGATGAACTTCTTCACTTTAAAACTACCAGGTGTCAAACGACCCATGCCTGATGTTTTGCAATTAGAAAGGTAATAATATATAGCTATGCAAATTGAATTGCCAATCAATTAAAGTCTGAACAGACGCACTTGGAGTTTCTACAGCGAAATTTTAAAAGGTCAATAGAAAACTTTATCAATCAAAACTTCCATCGTCTATCGCATAGAACAAGAGGTGAGAATCGGGAATAAAATCAGGATGAAAAATTCGAATGGAACCACTGGATCATCTACCGTCGAATACTCTTACGAGGAAAATATGAAAAACCGCAGCAGCGGCGCAATCAAAGGCCAGATACTTTGGAGCTCTCCGGCGCGCAGCTCGTTAGCAACGGCGCGCTGTTCATCGGCCGGTCCATCCATCCTCGAAGGCAGTCGGCCGCGGAATCAACAGTCGCGGCACGGAGCAGCGGCGTAAACGGTTTCGCGGAATTCTGAACGGTTACAGAGGAGCACCGACAGCGCTCGTGATAAAGAAGCGCGCCCGCCCTCCGCTCCGGATTCGTCCGCAACGGCCGCCCGCCGACCGGTTACCTGGCGCTTCGGGAATCTGCGGTCGCGCGGCGAACGTGTAATTAGTTGAAACCGGAGTAACGCGGTAATTAAGCCGGTTTAACTCCTTTATCAAGACGAAGCCAGCCGAGCCCGGCGCGACCGGCTCGGCCTTTCGAAGCTTGCGGCTTTCCATGATTCCCGACGATGAATCGCGACCCCCGGCCGCCCGTTGTCGACTGCCCTCTCCGTCAATGCCGTTTCATTTTGTTTCGTGCCGGAACTCCGGGGATTTCGTGGATTTTATGGCGGGATTAGCCTTGTTGCATTTGCGATAGGTTGAATCGAGGGTTACGCGAGTCACTTGAGTGACTCGGTCGTTGCTTGATTTGCTAAAGATAATTGTAAAGTCTTGTCATATGAAGTGTTTGTGCAAGGCACTGATAGGTGGAATATTGGGAAATAACTTCTCTTGATGTTTGTGTGTTTTCTTGTTAACCCTTTGCACTCGGTGTTTCTTACTAGAAATATTTAGCATTTCTTTACGAGGCGAAGATGATGTTCTTTGAGACTAATTCGAATATATTATACAAAGTTTAACATTAAATATCACATTCTATAGTTTTACTGTCTCAAATCACGTGGTGACTGAGAGTCACCTTTCGAGTGCAAAGGGTTAACACTAGAACTACCGCAACAGTCAAAATGGCTGGTTTCGATCTTCTCGTTTCGCAATTGATATCTTAAAAGCATTGAATGTTGGAAATGAGCTTGAAAACAAATAGTTTCATTGATTATCTGTAATCTATTGATTATATATTAATCGTATTAAACGCTCGGTAGTTTTAGTGTTGATTAGAAAGTGGGAGAAGTTAGGAAGTAATTTCGATCTATCTGTTAGTTGTAGATCGATGTATGTTAACGACTCTGAATCGCGTGGCGTGAGAGTTGACGCTGCACGAAGTGAAGAATTGGACTGAAGGGTGAAATAGCGCAATAATAATATATCAAAGAAATTCATGGTATCCTCGTTTGCCCACTTTCTCCCCTGAGAGCCGAACGAACGGCCGGGAACCGAGCAATTCCTGCGAAATCCTCTGCCAAACATCGGCCAACCCTCGATAACAACGCCACGGATAGGCGAAGCTTCATCTAAACATCACGTTCGACCGTGACGTATTTATATATCATTAGGAAAATAATGAGTCGCTAATTGGCCCCGGGAACGCGAGCAAACACTCCCTCTCGCCGGATCTTTTAATTGATCGCTCGCTCGCGCCCCGTCCCCGCTGTTTCCCCTCTTGTCAAACAAGAATAACTGTCCTCGCGGAACGTGACACACCCACGCAGGACAAACACGCGCGGAACAGCCGCGCGAAACTTGCGCGCAGCTGATGCCATCGTATTTCTCCGCGAGCGGAGACACGCGTGTGTCGTTTGCCGGCGTGGCTCGATTGAAGGTCGGAGCTTCTGTGAGTCCATGGAAATACGGACGCGGATAGGTTACAGGGAGAGGAAGGAAGAAACACAGAGAGAGAGAGAGAGAGAGTTTTGGGGAGGAAGGGAGGAGTGAAGCAGGAAAATAGTGGGGCAGAAAGTGAGAATGTGAGAGAGGAAGGAAAACAGTCGGATAGAGGAGAGAGAAAGAATGAGAGAGAGAAACAGAAAAACAGTGAGACAGAGAAAGTGAGAATGAGAGAGAGAGGCAGAAAAACAGTGAGACAGAGAAAGTGAGAATGAAAGAGAGGAAGGAGGACAGTCACACAGAGAAGAAAGTAAAAATGAGAGAAAGGAAAACAGTCACACAGAAAAGAAAGTGACAACGACAGAGAGAAACAGAAAAACATCGAGACAGAGAGAAGAGAGAGAGCGAGGCAGAGGGAGGCAAAGTGGCAGGGCGCCGAGGATTGCATTTCGCATTCATGGATTTCCATCGAGCCGCGCCCCCCGTAAATCAAAAGTTCCCCGGCGAGCCTTCGAATTCGCGAACAAAAAAAAAAGAAAAAAAAAGAGAACAGGAGAGAGAACAAAAATACACTGGTCGGCAAAACGTGCCCGTGTTCCACCGCGTTTCCGCGTATCGCGGGTCACTGTCGATCGGCGCCGTTGCTCGATTAAGGGAGCAGCGGGGAAAAAACTAAATGAACGAAACCGGCAGCGGGTGGGGGGAGGATCAAGATAAGAATTCAATGTTCCGCTGACCGGGAGCGGCGTGTTTTTATTCGGAAATCGAAGTGTCTTGTTGGAAGAAGGATGGTTTGTTTGGGCGAGACGAAATTCGCGCGGGAGTCGAATACAATGAACGGAAATGAAATAGAATATTCGGAAGGCAACGGGGGGAGGTTGTCGATGTGGACGTTGAAAAAATTGCCCTCGAGAGTAATTAACCCTTAGCACTAAGGGTTGCTTTGTAATCGGCAACTGCGACTAGTTTTTATAGTATTCCTAGCGAAAATGAGAAATGCAACATTTCTTCCTTTATTTTCCTTCTGAATGCAAAATTCGGATATGTGGAGAATCAAATAATTTTAGGGTAGTTTCTTTGAGATTCATTGAAATATTTAATATTAGAACTGAGTTCAAAGGGTTAAAACCAAGCGATGCCTGCGCATATCTCGTGACGCATCGACAGGCGAAAAATCGTCTCCGCAAGTACAACTGGTTTCCGTCCATTCCATGAACAATCAACCAATTAAAAGGGAAGTCTATTAAAAATTTCGATGAATCGCGAGCAGTAGAATGGAGAGTCTTCTTTTATCGAGGATAACAACGAAGATAGAGCTGGAAACCATCGAGCAACGAGCAGTCGAAACGAATGCGAGGTCGTTTTAAGTAAAAGATAAAAGGGCGGCCAATAAACGCGGTGGAATTGATAGGGGTTGCCGGGGGGAGGTTCCGCGAGGGTCTAAAACTTGCTTTCCTCCGTCTCCTTTTTTCCCGGCGTTCGTCTCTCGCCGAGCGAGCGGACGATAGCACCTGGCCAAAGTTTGAAGCTTCTCACGGGCCACGGGCAGATGGGGCCGATATAAAGAGAGCGAGATTAAAGGCGGATTGGCACGTACATTATCAACCACGCCCTCCCGTTCCTCGCGTTACACCCTCTGTCGCTCCCAAACAGGAATGAAACTCGATTCCCCGTACGAAAATCCGTGCGTGAACTTCGCGAATTCCGTTCCGACGTGCTCAACCTTTCCGCCGCCTTCCGGCGAGTTCGATTTCATTGGAAAATTCGTCTATGCGCGCAAGGGAATCTTCAATTTTGTGTATACGTAATGTTTGGATATCTCGGTGGCTGGTTATTTGGATATTTTTGTGTTTGGATGTTTAGGTGCTTGGATATTTTGATCTTTGCGTGCTTAGATGATGGGGTATTTTGGTTCTTGGGCGCTTAGATCGTTGGGTACTTGGAGCTTTGGATATTTTGATATTTACATGTTAAATGTCGGTTGGATATTTCGGTCTTTGGATGCTTAGATTGCTGGGTACTTGGAGCTTTGGATATTTCAATATTAGATATTTCGATCTTTGGATGTTTAGATCGCTGGGTACTTAGAGCTTTGGATATTTCAATCTTTGGATATTTAGATCGCTGGATACTTAGAGCTTTGGATATTTCAATATTTAGATATTTCATTCTTTGGATATTTAGATCTTTGGATACTTAGAACTTTGAATATTTCAATGTTTAGATATTTCGATCTTTGGATGTATAGATCGTTGGATACTTAGAACTTTGGATATTTCGATATTTAGATATTTCGATCTTTGGATGCTTAGATCGCTGGATACTTAGAGCTTTGGATGTTTAGATCACTGGATACTTAGAGCTTTTGATATTTCGGTCTTTGGATGTTTAGATCGCTGGGTACTTAGAGCTTCGGATATTTCAATATTTAGATATTTCATTCTTTGGATGCTTAGAACTTTGGATATTCCAATATTTAGATATTTCATTCTTTGGATGTTTAGATCGCTGGATACTTAGAGTTTCAAATATTTCGATATCTAGATATTAAATACCATTTTGACACTTCGATCCTCGAATATTTAAATCGTTCGCTACCCAGAGCTTTCAATATTCAGACACGAAACGTCACTTTCCCATTTCTCTCAACGACCTCAGAAATCGAAATTTCTTTTCCCGGCGAGAGACCGGAAAAGAATATTCCCGGCTATTTCTATGAACAGAGGAGTACGCGCGAAACGCCCCGTTATTAAGTAACAACCGGCCGCGATAAACAATGCCCGAATCGAACGGGCGGGGACTTTTAAAGCCGTCGCGTACGAAATAAATTTTTACGATCGACCGGCAACGCGGGACGGGCCCCGATAAAGTATAAAACGTAAACGGGACACAAAGGGGGCCATTTTGCGGGCGAACGAACTCCGCGGAGTGGTATTTCCGGTGCGTTTCGCGTCTACCGAGCGGAATACAAATGCAAGTAGAATGGCCGGCGTACTCGCTATTATTGCGCCCCACCGTCGCCAACCCCTCCGCCTTCGCCCCCCCTCATCGCCGCTGCCATCCCATGTGCCATTGGAATTTTATAACTAGACGGTGAATTTTTCAGTGTTCCTGGGATTAAAGAGATTCGCGAAAGAGAATGGAATAGACACTCTCATGGAATATCATTCCTTTGTCAATGGCTACTAAGGAGATTAACGTCCGGACTTCGTGCAATTGAAATCATTAACATTATTTTTGACTTTGCTTTGTCATTAAAAAAGCGCGTGTACATTCTAACAAGTCGAATGCCGCACGATTTCGAATACTTGAAATGGAAAAAATATATTAAATCATTTGATCGAGTTGCATTGCTATTCTTGCAGGTTCATCTAGCTGAATGTCACCGCATTAGTTAGCATTATTTATAACAGAAATGTTTTCAAACAATCATGGTTTAACTGAGTGAACTATAGTAATTCGATTTGCTTGGGTGTCACCGGTGACCCCCATGGCATTCAACGTGTCAAAGTTATGTTCGACTAGAAACAAAGTTGTAAACTTATCTTGCAACGTCGTCATTA
Organism: Nomia melanderi; assembly: GCF_051020985.1. NCBI lineage: Eukaryota > Metazoa > Arthropoda > Insecta > Hymenoptera > Halictidae > Nomia > Nomia melanderi. The sequence goes on from NC_135007.1 coordinate 16,512,119, forward strand.
CAAAGATTTGCAAAGGGTTAATCTTTATATTGTCCGAATCACAAAACAAGAGAACGAGTCACGTTAATTCCATTCGATTCTATCATGTTGCATTAATTCCATCCAATTGTATTACGTTAATATTCCATGTAATTATAGTTTACGCACCGCGGAACGATTTACTGGGCGCAAAAGATAGCGAAACGATAACAGCCGGTCGTTGCATTCGACGCGTTCCGCGGCGCGAAATGAGAATTAATGCGATCCAACGTTCGGAGTTACATTCCTCGATCGCCGGACACCGAGAGCAGCAGCAGCGGGCTCGCTGTTTTATTTCACGCGGCCCCGTGCATTGTGTTCCGGATGCACGGTTCAAATGTAATTTCGAAGCGGCGGTCGAGCGCGCCGCGGGGGAACGGACGGACGGACGAGAAGACGGGAAATTGGAAGCTGAAGGGCCGGGCTCCGATGACAAGGCAGCCACCAGCGTTCCCCGATTTTCCGTCGGAACTTTATTGGCTCGCGGACAATATTGGATAATTTTTCTGCGCCGACCGATATTTTTTCGTCCGCGGCTCGCGAACAACCGTTCGATGATCATGCGACGCGAATGTACCGTGAAACGCGATAACGCGTCGCGGGATTCTCGATTTTGCTTCTCCATGGCGTTTCGATTCTCTGGATGCGGTTAAATATGAAACTAGTATTAACCCTTGAGGAACTAATGTCGCGTATATGGGAAATATCATTTGATATTTGAAAAATGACAATTAACACGTCGAATGCCATGGGAGACACAGGTGACCAAGATCGAATTATAGATCATTCAGTTGTACTATGGTTATTTGAAAATATTTCTATATTATAAATAATGCTTCCTAATGCGGTGATACTCTGCTAGATGAAGTGCAATAATAATGCAATTCAATCAGATGATGTAATTTATTTTCAACGTGCTAATGCGTCGAGTGCTATGTCGCTTCTGTGGATTTCTTTCTATGTATTTATACGGTACTTGAAAATAAACTTGAAATGCTCTCGTTAAGGATTAACCCTTTGAACTCTGTAGGCTCTAATATTGCACCAATTATAATATTAAATATTTTAATGTATCTTAAAGAAACTATCCTAAAATTATTAGATTTTCCACACGTCCAAATTCTACACTGAGAAGGAAAATAGATCGAAGAAATGATACAGCATTTTTCATTTTCACTAGAGATACCATAACATTAGTTGCAGTTGCTGATAGATTACAAAAGAACCTGGAGTGCCAAGGGTTAATACTGATACATCTTATCAAAGTCGCAGTATTCAAATTATCAGTACACATAGAAATTCGTGAACAAAACCACAATCACGTGTAACCTAGTAACAGAGTACAACAGCTAAGTTAGCCTAATTCCCATGAAAAATACACCATCGACTACCACAGAATCCATTCGCTCAACGAACGAAACATCCGCGCGGAAGACAAACACGAGGAAACAGAAACGCCGCGTAGAATTCCGCCCGCGCGTCGTCGGGGAATTCCCGGACGCGAGCGCACGCTCGGATCGCCGGCCGGCAAACGAGTAAAGAGCCGCGAACGACACCGCAGTCCTCCTAATTACTCGCGTTGTCTCGTCGCAAGCGCGCGGAACGGAGCGCAGGCACGCGAGCGAGCGAGCGAGCGAGCGAGCAAGGGCGTTCCGCTGTCAAGGAGCTGAAAAGTAATTTCATTTCTCCGCCGGAAGCGAAATCACGGGAAAGCGCGACGTTTTATTTACTATGGCGCAGCGGGGAGACGCGCGGAATGACAATGAGCGATGAAAACGCGTCGGCTCGAAACCGTCCCAACCCGTCGTCCCCCCGCGAGTAATTAAATTCTTTTCGCGGCACTTGATTTTCATCGTTTATTCTTGCCCCGTGTTTCGCGCGATTTCGTTAGAATCATAATTACACCCTCGTTCCGTGCCTCCCGCCTCCTCCCCCTCCTCTCCGCGAGGTTCGTAGCTTTTTTCATGCAATATCCAGGCACGTGATGAATATGGAGTGGATTGAACTCGACTTTTAATTTTCCGCCGAAGTAATAACTTCCCTTTCCACCCGCTGTGTTTCGTCGCCTTCGATTTTCCAAAAAAAAAGAAAAAAGAGAAGCAGAGACAGAGAGGGCGGAGAGGAGGGAAGAAAAAATTGGAAATTCCCGGCGCACGAGCTTCCGAACGGAGAACGCAACCGGAAACGCCCGATAATCGGGAATCCTTGTTTTCCAGGAATTTCTAATACTCCGCTCGGACAGTCGGAGAAGAAATTCCGAGATCCGCGGGAAAACCCGAGTCGCGTTGCGCGATACAAGAATGTTTATCGTAGATTCTCGTTGCGTTGGTTCGTTGCGTGTTTGTCTCTCTCTGTGTGTGTGTAGTGGAATGCGCAATTTGTAGAATATTCCCTGGACGGGCCGCGCAATCAGTAGAACGGGCAGACGCCGGCCGAGCGCGATCCGTTTCCCCTTTGTAATTGAGTATTAAAATTTAATTGAATGTTTCGGATCGCTCCCGGTGTTTCTGGCTTCCGAAAAACGGAAGGGCGGGACGCCGAGGAAGCTTCATTTGGCCGGTTTAATGAGCGAGGTCATTTGGAAATGGAGGAATTGCGGATTCTAGTGTCGTTTGCACGCTTGCGTTTTGTGTGTTACTGTTGTCAGGCTGCTTTCAACTAAGGATGATGATTCTTGAACCGGGAACGTTTGATAGATGGAACGTAAAGTATCTCGGGAGATTCTAATGAGGTTCCTGTTTGACAGTAATTCTATCGGAAATGTCAAAGGACGCCTTTCGAAATTTTAACTTAAAATTCTTTCCTCGGTTGAAGCTTCTCAGGAATATTTCACATTTTTTCATAAGACGATATTCTTTGGAACTTTTTATTCTAATTTATTCTGAAATTTCACGTGTCGAGGCATTGTACGAAGTTGAATATTAACTCTTTGCGGACGAATGTCGTTTCGGCAAGATGGAATGTTCAGGTTTCGAAGGCTGAGTCGCAAACAAATGATTTAATTACTCGGACACCGAGAAATCAGCACATTCAACACTTTTTGACGAGATATAGGTGGATATTGTTTGAAACTAATTTAACGATAATTCATAGATGAATTAAGCAACAGAGGTGTTTTATTTCAATATTTCACGTAACGATGCGAAGTTTAATTTGAGATATTAAATATTCAACTTTATAGTTTCGTTGACTGAGGGTCACCTCTCGAGTGCAAAGGGTTAAGTAACAGATAAATAATTTAGCTTCATCTGCCGAAGATTTCGTGTATTTCAAAGAACCTTCGTTAAACATCAGATTTTATAGTTTTACTGCGTCGGATCAAGCGATGACTATCTCTCGAGTGTAAAGGGTTAACAGGTCAGCCGACATTGGGAATAATTTCTTACGAGACACGGTTCTCAATCGAAAGCCACTTTTGATTAGAGAACAGAAAAGACTAAGATCTCCGACGAGCAATTCATTTTGCGAGACCGATCGACAAATAACCCGTGCATCAAGCTCCGACGGTGCATTAACTCGCGTAACCATGGGTCGACTGCATACGCAGCCGCAAAATACATCCGAGACCGCAGTCTATTGCACCCGGAATTGCATGTGCAGGCGTTCATTCCGGTGTCCGGCCGGCGGACGCCCGGCGAAAGACAGAGACACAGGGAGCGCCGCGAAACAAAGGCGAAAGACAAAGATAAAGGGAAACGGTCAAAGGAAAGTTAAAGACAAAGGGGAACGGCGAGGGACAAAGACAGGAACAGGGCTCGAATCACGGCGAAGTAAATGCAACGCAAACGGCGATCGTCAAGGAGCCAGGATCGCAATCGAGTGTACAACGTGTTCCAAAAATATGTCCCACGATACTGTCACGTGTCTCCACACCCTTCGAGGCGAGAATGTACTAGGTTGTAATAGGAGGGATTACCTCCGAACGAACGCAAGTTCTAGTAATCGATATTATTCATCGAAATAATCACTGGATTTTGCAGATTCTTTTCAAGTTTCTAGCTTTTTTATTTTATTTTCACAAAAACTCGATGTTCTAGTATTAATTTCTTAATGGTGTGTTCAACGGTTGATTCCTGAAAAAGTTGATTCCTTTCTGCTTTGAGAAAGTTGCCTAAACGTCTGACGAAGTGAAAATTCAACTCTTCGATTGAACAAAGCAACGTCTGCCTCAAAGTGAAACATAAAATACATCCAAAGATACTCACGTTTTTCATTCAAACAGTACTTAAAGTACTTACGACATAATATTTACCTCTCCAATAAATAGAACACGACGCAGTGATATGAAATTTTAACCTCTTTTTCAAGCGGAACATGAATTTTGCGAGCACCTTTTAACCCTTTCCACTCGAGAGGTGACTCTCAGTCACCACTTGATTTGATGCAGGGAAACTTTGGAGTTGAATATTTAGTACTTTAAATTAAACTTTGTACTGCCACGTGAAATATTTAAATAAAATAGCTTCGTTGCTTAATTCATCTCTGAACTGCCGTTAGATTAGTTTCGGACAATGTCGTTTGTATCTCGTCGGAAAATGTTGAATATTTCCAATTAGACGTGGACAAGATTCCTTAAAACGAATTTATCAAGAAATCACATATAAATTAGGGATCTTCCTTCCAGTATTTCACGCATTGTTGCAGCATACAAAGTTAAACGGCAACCATAAAAATCTATAATTTCACCGTACCGAACCGTCTCGCGCCCGAGAGTCGCCTCCCGAGTGCAAAGGGTCAAAATTCTGCACGACGGTGTGGCAGTGACATATTTTTGAGACATCCTGTACGTCGATTACGCGGCCACGTCGCGCGAACACATAGGACGCGGGGAAATGAGCTGGACGTTAATCCTGTCCCCTGGCCGATAGCGCGTCGCTGGCCGAGCGATTCGTATTTCCATGGAAATTGCCGTGGCGTCAAGTGGACGGACCTCTTCCCCGTTGCCCTCGTTCCACGGTTCACGGAAGCGATATCGATTCCCGCGCGGTGGACGGGATCAAGATTCCAGTGATCCATGGGTAGACGCGGCATTTCGGATTAATCTTCTTAGGGATGGGGAAGAAGGTGAGGCTGTTGTTTAGCGATTCTTTTCGCTCGACCGAGAGATTTATTGGCGACGGAGAGCTTATGGCGTGGGGGAGAGGCTCGTGTTTGGTCAGCGAGCTTGTTCGGGGAAGACGGGATTGGGAGATTGAGCCAGTTGCGTGTGAATTATGTGTGAATGGACGTTTTTTCGGCGGAAAGGTATGGTGATTGATGTGGAGCAGCGGGAAGTGGTCTTGTCTGGCCAGTGGCAAGTTGATGTCAATGTTACGTAGCGGAGATGGATACTCTCTTGGATAAATAAATAAATAGGGTTAATGGTAAGGTTAATGGGACAATAGTGTAGTGTCCAGAATTTTTAGCGTAGGTTAAGGTATTTTTCTATCTTTTATTAAATACGTATATTTACTCCTAGCTCTCGATTACTCGAGATCTACTTTTCATTATCTATACTATAGTGTTACTATAGTGTTACTATACATATATTTATTCCTAGCTCTCAATTACTCAAGATCCACCTTTCATTATCTATACTATAGTGTTATTATAGTGTTACTATAAATATATTTATTCCTAGCTCTCGATCACTCGAGATTCACCTTTCATTATCTATACTATAGTGTTACTATACGTATATATCTGCCTAGCTCTCGATTGCTCAAGATTCACCTTTTCATTACCTGTACTACAGTAACACTATAGTAGTGAATATCAATGTTTAATCGGACACATAAGGAAGCAGTGAATATCAATGTTTGATGAGGCGTAGCAAGTAGCGAAGGATATATGACCAGACACCAAAATTGATTCAACGAAGAACACGCGAAGTTCCAGAATTACGCGACAACTATCGTATATTCTTGCAGTAGAATGGGAGCACACATGGCCAGACAAGTCAAATTCTGTCGAAGGTATATTACGCCAACTGTTTCAAGTAGAATCCAGTACACATGATAAAATACAGGAGCAACTAGAATATATCTTCCCTTGGCTGACTTTACTTTCAGTAGAACAAGTCCGTACATACACAGCCGCGCAAGCCTCGGGTACTTTACAGCGGAGACCGCTCGTACAAGGCCAGATACAGCACATAGTAGAATGTTTTCGACAGGGCACGAGGAAAGTCAGTAAAAAATTCCCGTGCACAGTCGGCCAACAACAGCGTCGATGCAGTCACAACAAAATAAAAATAGTGCAATTCTTTTCACCTCGCGCAGCTCCAACCGCGATGTATTTTTCACTCTAAAATCCCCATCGAACTTCAACGAGACATTAATTGCTACTTTATTCTATTACTACTTTATTTTTTATTCTATATTATATAAAACATCAAAAGTTATTAACAAAATGACTGGTTCCGATTTTTTTGTTTAGCAATTACTGATATTTTCGAAACATTGAATATTCGAAATGACTTTGAAAATAAATAGCTTCATTTGAGTACTATAATGAATGTCTCAAGAAACTGAAAATAATCTATTGTTACAAGTTTTATAGGAATCGCATATTAATCGTATTAAGTGCTCGGTAGTTCTAGTGTTAATTGCTACTTTATTACTTTATTCTATTACTACTCTATTTCTTACTATATATTACATAAAACATCACCAACTATTAACACTAGGATTACGCATGTCCATTGTACGGTTTTCAGTTCCTAAAAATTGCTATTCGTCAGTCGAGTATCGGAAATTCAAGATTTAAGAATAACTGCAGTCAAAACCAATACGTTTCCCAATTAACGTTTATAAAATTCAACACGCGTCAAATCGACGCATTCCGCAAACCCAGCGTGCAAGCACAACTAACAGAACGCACACAATGCATACTCCCCGACAAAGGCTCGCGAAGAATAAACCGAAACTCGAGCCATAAAAAGCCCGCGTTCCCCATCATCGCCGCATTCCGGTTTCCTCGCGGCGGCCACCTCCGAGGTTGCCCGAAGTGTCCGCAGCGCATTATTCTTTAAACAAATTCCTGTTTAAAAGCGTCGTCGTCGCGACCTAAATTTCCCCGCGGTCGAGCTTGGAACAGCGGGAAATTAATTTCCGCGCGGCCCGCGAGATTTACGGCGGCTCGCGCGCGCCGCAATTTTTCACCGCGGAGCCGCGCCTCGAGGAGCGGACCGGGGAAAAGACAGCGTATCGAAAGGCGGCCGCGCTTCCTTCAGCGAAATCCGGGCGCGCCTCTTTGAAATGATTACCAGTTTCTCTATTTTTCTTAACCCGCCGCCGTCGCTCCCTCTCGCCGTTTCCGCTCGGTCCTCTTTGCCCGGCTTCAAAGGCTACCTACCGTCGTCTCTCTCCCCGAGCGATACCGGCGGACCGAAGTTAAACAGAAATTTATTTAATATTTCCGGGATTCCGCGGCAATAAGAGCACGGCGAAAATATCGTTCGAGTTAACTGCGTTTCGCGTGTTTGCCAGCTACGCCGGTCGACGGGACACGTCCGGCTTTGAAATACGCGATTTTTCCAATGGATTTATGCGCTCGCCGCGCTGACAAATGCGGGGAACATGATGGGAGTGGACTGTTCGTTAGCCGAGGGACCTGTCGATTGAATGGGTCTATCGTTGTTAATACCACGCTCGCGTCCGTTCCGGGCGCACTGAATTTCGGGAATATTATATCGTAAATATTCCTGGCTAATGGCTAATTATTGCTCGCCTCGTTTTTGGGATCTGCGTGGAGGACGCAAGTGTTTGCGAGAGTGATAGATTAGTGAATTCGTAAATTGGGATCTTTCTAATAGTAATTGAACAATGAAGTAGAAAGTAGAATAGAAATTACAATTATTGGTAATTGGTAAAATGAAAGGAATTACTAGAAAGGCGTTAAAAAATCCTCCGAAATCACAGTTCTAAATTTTCCCTGATTTCTACGTAAACCATCAACGTCTCGGTGTTTTTTTTAAATAAAACATATTTAAAATACCATTCATACCACGGAAATTACCAAAACTATTGGTAATAATTGGTAAAATGAAAGAAATTACTAGAAAAGCGTTAAAAAATCCTCCGAAACGACACTTCCAAATTTCCCCTGATTTCTACGTAAACGTCTCCATTGAACTTCATCTTAGAAAAGACTTATTTGTATTTGTATTTTATTCAGTTATCTATTCTTGTGTTTTTTTTAAATAAAACATATTTAAAATGCCATTCATACCACAGAAATGACCAAAACTATAGGTAATAACCGGTAAAATAAAAGAAACTACTAGAAAAGCGTTAAAAAACCCTCCGAAATCACACTTCCAAATTCCCCCTGATTTCTACGTAAACCATCAACGTCTCCATTGAACTCAATCCTCCCTCAATTCTTGGAGCCAACGAAATCACCCTGAAACTCCCCGGGAAGCCTGCTTCCGCGGCGGACACGCTTCCAGGACGAGGTCCTCGATCTGCCCGAGTGGAATAACTCGGTACACGATCGGACACAGGCACGAACACGTCCTCGACGTCGAAGCAGATCCTACAGAGCGCGTCTTCCAGCCGTGGCTGCCCTAATCTCTGGCATCGTTCGTGCCCTATCGACCCCGGGAGGACACGTCCTCGTCGTTCCAGGATCGATTCGCCGGAAAGACAGGCGAAACGGCGGATAACCGGTTTCGCGACCCTCTTTTAAATCAACGCCGCGCGAGTTGGCGCTGGTTCGGAATGCCGAGTGCAATTTTACATGCCGTTTGTTTCAACGATCCGCCAATTCAGCGACGATGAAGAGGAGGCGCGCGCGCGCGCGCGCGCGCCAGACGCCTCGCTCTCGCGAGGAATAAGAAGAACGACGGAAGAGAGCTTACTCGGCAGTAAAGAGGAGCGCCGCGGGGGGGAGAGGGGCTGGCGAGAAAACTGGCGACAGAATGCTCATCGGGAGCCGGCGGCCTCGTCCAGCCTCGCGTTCGCTGCGGTTATCGACTGCGCATCTGCGTCTGGCTGCTATCGCTCGGCGGAAGTTATTTTAACCCTTTCAACTCTGTAGGCTCCGATATTGCACCAGTTGCGATATTAGATATTCGAATGGATCTTAAGGAAACTACCCTGAAATTATTCGATTTTCCGCGTAGCCAAATTTTCTGTTAAGAAGGAAAATAAAAGAATATAGCATTTGTAATTTTTGGTAGGAATACTATAAAAATTTGCAGTTGCTGATGGATTGACAACCTGGAGTGCTGAGGGTTAAATGTAGAATGGGAGTGAGGGTGGTTTCTTGGATCTATCGTGTTTCTATTCGTAATTCCTTAGTATTGGGTAATTAAGTAGGTAATGAAGGTTGTTTTTCTTCGGTGTATCGTTGGAATAATTCAGTATTGTATTCTGATTTTAATTTCATATCCAATTAACACGTCGACGCCGGCGCTTTTTAGTGGTTGTTCAGCGTATCATTGGAAATGTGAATAGAGCATTGTATTCTAATTCTAATTTAACATTAAATTAATTGTTTCGATATTTCTTTAGTGTTATTGGAATCGAGTACTGTATTCTAATTCTAATTAAATATTAAATCGTTTCGATATTTCTCTACTGTGTCATTGAAACTGGTAATTCGGTTATTACCAATTCTAATTCAATATCGAAATAACCATTGCAACAGCATCCTAGAAAAATACGTCAAACTTCGCCACGTTTACTTCGGAGATCTTATATTTACGACGCGAGGCCGGCAAGTCTTCCGCGCAATATTCCCGAACCGCTGTTACGAAGCGGGAATCGTTCTAAAGAGTGCTCAAAGAAGGGGGTAAACCAGCTCCGCCGATGCCGGAAGATAAAGCGAATAGCATAGAAGTACCAGGAAAAGGCGTTCACCATGAAATGTTGATGGCGCGAGGCGCAAGAAGGTTTAAAAGCGCGGCCGATCGATGCGAACGATGCAAATCCGCCCATCCACGGGATTAATAAGACGATCAGTGAATATTTCAGAGCGGCCGCCGTGTTCCACGCGAACGCCCGGCGCCCCACTTTCGCGGATATAACTATTCCGGCATAATTCGAATCTCGGTTTCCCCGGGAGTATTTTTAAACCGGCCGTAAATGGACTTTCGCTTATCGCGCTCATTATTCCCCGGGAAAAATTCAGCGAACTTTCCGTAAGTCCATTATCGCGTTGGTCCCTTTCGAGCGGCCGTCGGCGTTGTCACCGAGAATCGCTCCGTGTCCAGCCGCGCCGAGGTTATCTGACCGTCGCGATTTATTTGCGACGCTGCCCGACGTTTTTCACCTGTGACCTCGATTATGGTCACTCGTTAAATCGTTCCTTGTAGAATCAACTATTCTACTCGTGGTATCGATTGTCTTCTTCGTAGGCGTTTAGACATAAAAAACCCTTTTGCGAGCCTATCCCAGCAGCAATAAAGATCATTTATATAAGATCATCAATTGTATTAGTTTTTAGTTAATCCGTGGATCGAGCCCGAGGTAGGCAATAGCTGCGAATTTTACACCTGCGTGTAATTTAAAGTCGGGGCGATCCTTGGGGCTGTTGCTGCTACGGTCGTTAGAAATTTCCGTCTCCGGCTAACCAACCGACGGACCGCTGGCGGGGAAGTAGGGTTTTCCCAATTTTTGGGAATCCTACCCACGTCCGTCACTCCCCCACCAGAGGAGAGGTATATATTGTACACCGACCAACCGGCATATTCATTGTACATTTAGAAATTGAAAAGATTAAATTGAGAATCTTTCGGTTTTCTTCCTACATCTTCGAAATTGTCGATTGAAATGTGTCGCCTCGCGAAATCGCTTTAAGAGGGCTATCGACGAAACCTCCTGCAGGGCACATTAGAGCCCTGGGTATTTTTACCGCAGCAGGAATAAGAAGGAACCGTTACTTCGCTAATTTAGTCGCAGTTGCTTCGGCACGTTCTGCCAGTTTTGTGGATTTACCATAGTTTCAACCTTGCAGATTCAAGCTAGACGATACGGAGTATATAGACGTAGCTGTAGACACTCGCTGAGGAGTACTACTGAATTCTCTTAATGAACAGCAAGTTATTTCCACTGAAGTAAATATTAATACAGTCCACTTCCAGTCAGTCGCACAGAGTTGTAGAATGAATTATTCTACTTGTGATATCGATTGTTTTCTTGGAAATTGTCCGTCGGAATGAATATGGAAAGGTCAGATTGAAAGTCAACTCTTCGAGGTTGAAAGCTGTCTGACATATTTTGGTCTGGTATATTTTAAGCTACCTTGAAAAGTTGAAGTTATTGAGACTATCAGTGCAGTTTAATGTTTTATTTAGGTTTCCGCGAAGTTGGCAATGCCGTCAACTAGCAAATGTGTGATTAAGGGGAAACGAAAATTGATAGAAGTCAAATCTTGGGAAAGTGGAACGCGTATAGCTGGACTTCACCTGCTTAAGGAATACGCTCAGAGGGAATCTATAATTGTCTCGGTAGAATGGTATTGCGTAATCGAAGGCCAAAGTAGAACGACTCAATGTAATGGCAGTCACCTATATAATGCTAGATATTACCTAGTTGCGAAAGAACTCGGATTCAATTTAGCGCACGTCGAAGTAGAATCGCCCGGCGTGTAATCAGACCTCCGCACGACCACGTAATACAAGTTTCAAACAATTCCAAACAATTCTGCGGGAATACTGCGTAATTAAAATTTCAAAGTGCTGCGGCCCGATATAACCTCAGTTAAATAGAACACATAGTCTGATACATGGTGCAGATACCGTGGAAATGTGTCGCAACGAAAATCGTAGAATCACATTCGTCGAAAATACCATTTGAAAATTGAATTAAGAAGGAAGATTGAAAAATTGAATTGAAATAAAAATTAAATTGCCAATAGATGGAGGCCAACGTTACTCTGTCGAAGTAGAACACACTTACAATGGAATCATACCACTTAAAAATTGAATCAAGAAAGAAAATTAAGAAGTTGAACTAAAATAAAAATTATACTTTTATCAAACGGAGACCAACGTGATTTTATCGAAGTAGAACACACTCGAAATAAAATTACACTAATTAAAAATTCCATGAAGGAGGAGAATTAAGAAGTTGAACTAAAATAAAGATTAAACTTCTATCAAACGGAGACCAACGTGATTTTATCGAAGTAGAACACACTCGAAGTAGAATTACACTAATTAAAAATTGAATGAAGAAGGAAAATTAAAAAATGGAATTAAATAAAAATGAAACGTCTAACAAACGGAGACCGACGTAATTTTATCGAAGTAGAACTCACGCACACTAGAATTACACTAATTAAAAATTGAATGAAGAAGGAGAATTAAGAAATAGAATTAAATAAAAATGAAACTTCCAACGAACGGTGATCAAGGCGATTCTATCGAAGTAGAACACACGCTAGAATCTGTCACAGCCAATCCTCCACATGACTACAACCCAACTCAGTTCGAATACACCAAAACCATCATCCCTTAATTAAACTCCGAAGTGACCTAACCCAATACGAGCGTGGCCCAAGTAGAATGCTCCAGTCAAACCCAGACCAAGCACCAATACAAACCATCTAACGGGTCACTCGACGATTAGACTCCCAACTGATAGAACCGCGTGCAATCTCCGGCAAGTAGAACGAACCGGTGTACAGCCAGACATCTCCAAAGAGTCCACTGGGAGGACACGACTACTTGGGAGGCTAGACTTGCAATTAAACTATATTTCATTTAATGGTAACCCTTGGAACGACGTTGGCCGAGGAATTTTCAAAGGATACTCCTGCAACCTGGTACAGTTTCTCGCAAAAATGTCTGCTCTGATATAACTACGACATACTTCATTAAATTAATTGCTAATTCTAATTCAATGCACTTCAATTTAAACCTTCAGACCTCGAACTTCATCTTCAAACTCAATTCCACTCGATTAAATTCAATACCAAAATCTCAACTCTCGTTTAAAGAAAACTAATCATTACGAATCAGCGTTCGCAGCATAAATTATACCGGGTGATCCCCAAGTACCCACGTGAATACCAAATTTAACTCTTTCCCGAGTAATATTCACGCAATTAACCCTGCACTCGAGGGGCGCAGTCGCCACCTGATTCGAAGCAGACTTTCAAATTTTCACTTCAATGTTAAACATTGTGTACCAACACATAAAACATCGAAGTAAAATAGTTCTGTCTCTTAATTTATATAAGATCATCAGTTGTATTGGAAGTTGATATTCGTCCAATTAAATTTTTGAAATTGTAGATATAGAAATAGACAATCAGCATTCACATTCGTGTAATTGGATCAACGAAAACCGATTGAAGCATTCGCCAAATAACGTTTATAAAATTCAATCTGCGTCAAATTGACGCGTTCCGTAAACCTAGCGTTAACATTTCGTCGGAAAGTAATGAATATTTTTCGCGAAAAATATTGTCGAGCGCGAAGGGTTAAAGTACGTAAGATATAACGCACGCAAGTGGGTGAGCAGATACTTTTGTAAGCAACTGTAGCACGTAAAGGGCGAAGGGGGAAGCGGAGAGCGCGAGAGGGGGAAACCCTCTTTGCTCTGCTCGCTCGTGCAAATTTAAGTAGGAAGAAATGTTTCGCCGGCAACGCGCTCCGCTCTTTTCCCTTGGCCCTCTCCGCCGTCCTCCCCTCCCTCTCTTCCCCATGAGCTGGTTTCCCCGTGGAATTTTCTCCGGCCTGAAGCCGGGAACGCGCTCGAAGCTTCCCACATCCTCGCCGGTGTCGAGTTACTCCTGTTTGACGTGCAGCGTCGTCGCGCTAAAGTAAACGCGCCTGTTCTTGGGACTTTCGGCCGCGCGCCGCCCGCTGGGACCGTTCGAAATTCATTTTTCAGGCGTCCCGAACCCGTCCCCTGATTCGTTATTGTTTCCACGGAGCGTTCGGAGGGATATCTCGAAGGAATTATGAAATTGACAGGAAGGTTGTTGGATTAGGATTGAAGATGTAGCCTGGGCGAGAGTGATTTTACACGGGGACGAAAGAAAAATTGTGGATTCAAAGGATAACAAGTGAACTTCTACTTCTCATTCGTTTAGGTATCGATGTCTCGTGTTAATGAAAAGCAACGAAGAATGTTATCTGTTATCGTATCTAGAAATGAAAAACTCTAGTCATTTCTGTGACGAAATCTCTGTTTTCGAAGATGAGTTTCAAGTTTGCATGTGACTGTAATTAACCTCTTGCCGTACAGTGACGACTGAGACTCGTGATGAAGATTTCTAGACTAACTTAACAACGATTGGTTAAAAATAATTAGATAATAATAATAATAATAATAATAATAATAATAATAAAAATTAGAAATAGTACGCCAAGGGGTTAAGACAGAAGCCTATTATAAGGTGTCGTTCTGAACCTCCATGCAATTCTTTTCTTTTATCTCCTTCGAATCACAATCTCTAAATAACTAGTATCTCATTATTATAATACTATTCATCTATCATTTTAGATACCATAAAGATTTTCCTACTCTCTTACTCTCCTTGCGAGACTGAACGTTTCTACAACGATCCGATTCGAGAAGCATCAAACTATTTTTAATTACCGTTCCCGAACACGGTAATCTATCTTAATCGCCCGATTGGTTACCTTTGCCTCCTGAAGATCAGTTTCTACAACGATCCGATTCGAGAAGCATCAAACTATTTTTAATTACCCGTTCCTGAACACGCTAATCCATCTTAATCGTCCGATTGGTTACCTTTGCCTCGTTAAAGACGCGATTTCCACGTTTCCCGATCGCAGGTCGCGCCGAGGTGGGCCGCGCTCCCGGGGAACGTGACCCATAAAAGCGAGCCGTTCTTTTATTCCGCTTCCCCATGGGGCAGAGCGGCGTTCGACACGCGGGGAATAGCGGAACCAATAATTCCAGGTTAATGTCTCGTGAAAAACAAAACATATTGGATCCACTTTCCCCAGCGGCTGCGCTCGCGATATTTCCCCGTTACGTGGCACCCTTTTTTCCCCCGTTTCCCGCGTGTGTCGCAAACGAGAAATAACACGATAATACGTCGCCCTTCCTTTTCGATAAAATGTTCGCCGTCGTTAATCAATGGGTCGTACGAGCGAACGCGATAAATGGCTAGAAGCATTAACACTGCGACTGCCAGACGAGTCACAATGACCCACTCCGGATTTCTTCGTTTCGTAATTATTAATTAGATGACGGATCTTTCTCTGAGAAATTCACCCTTTGCACTCGAGAGTATTTCTTGAGAGAAGTATTCACTATTACCTGATGAAATATCGATGATACGTTTTACAATTAACGTGAAGAAAAATTGTAGAAAATTTGATATTGAATTCTAAATTTCATCGTTTTCTTCGGTCAAACCAAAGGTGCCGCTCGAGTGCAAAGGGTTAACTTTTTAACCACTTTTTTAATTTTTCGACAAGTCGCAAGCTAGTTTTATTTGTTACGTAGATCCTAAGGATTAGATGAAAACTGGGATTAATAAATAACGAGATAATTAATCCTTTGCGGACGAATGTCGGCATCTCGGCGAGATGAAATTTTCATATTTGGAATGCTGAGTCACAAAGGGGTGATTTAATTACTCGAATAGCAAAAGAAGTCAGTAGTTTCCTTTTCTCAATTATCTAAGCAATCGATATATAATAAATAATAATAAATAATAGTGACTCTCATATAATGCATCGATCTGAGAAATGTTCACGTAAAATAGCTTTGTCCGTCAATTCGCGTGATTTCTCGTCGAGTTGGTTACAAAATATCATCTCATCAGAAAACGTTGAAATATTTCCAGTGAAAAACATCGGAGTGCAAAGGGTTAAAGTCTCGATAGACGCACTCTCGGAGTTTCTATAGAGAAATTTTCCAAGTCGATTCAACCGCTCGGCAGCGTCAGAGAGATACACGAGCGCCGCGATTCTTACGCGGAGTTTTTCACCGGCACTAGACAGTAAGCACTGGAAAATCTACAGACGAGAGTGGCATGCTCGGAATTACAATAGCGTTCGCTGGATGTTCGAGGGAATCACTTACTTGGATTCATCTTGATCTTCGTCGTCGTCCTCGGAATCGAAGAAAGCGTCGTCGTCCTCCGAGTCGACCGAAGTTTCCGTCCTCATTCGCCGGTTCTGCTGAACAGCCCGGGATTTCGGGATCACAATGTCCCTGGAAGAATAAAAGTGAACGAATAGAGGATCCCGAAGTTTATACGGCGCCACGCGCGAACGAATAAAAAGACAGCTCTCCGAGCGAGCTGAACACGCACCTTGTTTCTAATCAACGAGTCGCGGAGTATACTTTCGAACGACCGATCCACGGTCCCCGAACAGGGAAACGCGAGCACAATGCGAGCCGTTCGCCCCCGGTCTCGCGAAAATTTCATTCCCGTCCCGAAAGAACCCGCCGCGAGTTAATTGCCACGGAAATTAATAGAACAAACGTTCCGCCGCGGCCGGGCGCACCGTTCGACAAGAAAAACGTCCGAAGTTTCAGGCGGAGCTCGATATTTAAATTCGAAATGGAACGAGATTAAACGAAAAGCGTCCGGCCGGGGGCGAGTCTTTTATTCGGATCCGAAATCAATTACCCGGACGATCGTTGCGCGACGGTTTTTTCGGCGACCGCCGCCGGAGCGTTCCCGAGCCGGAAGTTTCGGTGATCAACGGTGGCAGAGTATTCCGCGAAACGGCCGCGAGTCGCCGCCGGAACGTTCGACGATAACGATTCCGCTCGGAACACGAGCGAGAAGTTGGACGAGGTCTCCGCGGGAGCTTTAAAATGGAATAAGTTAAAAGTAATTCGCCGACTCGGCAACGGACCGGTTTCGAAAATAATTCCGACCACCTATGCTCGGGAAACGCTCGAAATCGTTTTCAGGGGTCGCTGGGAGACTTGGATGGTTTGTCTAGATGGTGTTCAACTCTTTACGTGAATAATTTTTATTCGAAAAGCGAACGGAAGCTCGCGAGAGCTGAATAATTGAGTGACTAAGGTATACAAGTGTGTCTTGCAGTTTGGAGTTGCAGAATTTCAACGAAGGATGTGTGTTTTGGGTTACTCTTTGATTCCAGCGCTACTCAAAGTTTAGTAATTAACCTTCGAGGGGAAAACGTTAACCCTTTGCGGACGAACGTCGACGTTTCGGGACAAGAAATTCTCTGGTTTCGAAGACTACGTCGCTGACGATTTAATTAGTCAAATAGAGATCGGTGTGTAGTCTCTGATTTTTCTATTTATTTGTGCAACGAAGGATTAGAAATTTTCTCTGAGAAACTGGCAATAGGAAAACTGAATTATAAATCGATCGAAGTTTCAAAACATTTCGAAAAGTCAATTGAACTACTAGGTAGTTTGTGTTAAGCTGATGTATAATTTACCTTCATCCGCTCAAGGTTTCACATCCAAATCTTCGCCTGCGAAGGGTGAAAGTTCTTAAACCACGGATAATTCGATGACCTTGTCTCACTGGTACACATTATCACTCACTTCAGAATACAACACAAGAAACGCGTTTGTCCTTTTAATACTAGAACTACCGTACCAGTCAAAATGACTGACGATTTGTTTGTTTCGTTATTGATACCTTAAAAGCATTGAATATTTGAAGTGATTTTGGAAATAAATAGTTTCACTCGAGTACTATAATCGATATCCAAAGAAACTGAAGATAATCTATTATTACAATTTTTATAGAGATCACATATCAATCTATAACCCGAAATAAATGCCATCGGTGAACGTTTCGCTCGAAAAGGAGGTAACTTTTGGACCAGCCTGTACACGCGCGATGCTTGAATATTTTAAGTGATTTTGGAAATAAATAGTTTCACTTGACTACTACAATGAAATCCAAAGAAACTGAAGATAATCTATTGTCTCAATTTTTATAGAGATTACATATCAATCGTATTAAATGCTCGGTAGTTCTAGCGTTAATCTTCGCCGGAAATCAGTAGAAACAACGCGAAACACAGCCGGTCGCGGAATCCCCGGTAGATTCCATAAAATTCCATTCTGCCGTCCATTAGCTCGAGTCCGCGGAAACCGTTAACGCAAGGAAAATAAACTCGCGTTCCGGCCGGGTGATTTATACCTGGCGGAACGTCGGCTCGTAAAAATTGAATTCTACGCCGGCAACTTCCGGAGTTTACAGTATCCGCGTCCAATCTCCTCGGAGCGGGGATCCCCGGCCGCGTCATCTTTTCGATTAACTTTCGAGTCGTCGTGTTATCGCCGACTTTGCTCGCCTTCTTCGTCGCTCGAGCCGACGGGGTCGAAACGCGAGCGTTCTCCGCGCATGAACGCTCGTCGGCAGTTTCCACGGCACTGAGGTTAAATAATAATCAAAGATGTTCGCTGGCAAGCTGGACTGTTGCGACCTACTGCAGGACGAAAGTCGCAGCGGCTCGTGGATCTCGCCGGACGAGTAAACAAAGCCTACCTCCGCTGAAATTCTCGAGAAAGCGGTAAGCAGGACCTTCGCGGAAAGGAATGTTTATATTTCTTATTGTGATCGACAACTACGACGTGTTTTCGATTAGGATGAATTCGCTGCGGCCTCGACTGTCGACAGCGGAGCGATGGTTTGTACGGAAATGGGGACGACGGTTGGTTTACAATTTTCTGGAGATGAAGAGATTAGAGGATTAAGGTCGTCGATGGGTCTAATGCGGGGTTCTGAACGCAGGTCAGAGAACCGTACTAATTTGAACCCTCTTTCAAGTGACGAGGAGTTTCGGGATGTGTGTCTTTTTGAAATGGGGAGTGTAAAGAGGCGTGAATCCTTTGTTCTAGATTTATTTATCGATGTCTGTGTTTGATTAGAGTGTAATTATTGATAATAGAGGAATGATGTTTGAAATACTTTAATAATTCATTGAAAACAGAGGTTCTAGATATATTCGACGTCTATATTTTCTCCAAGGTATAATTAGATATATTGGTATAACCGAAGAATAATATTTAATTAATTTTTTTCCTTATTTCCCAACCATGATCTACGCGATTACTTTACCATTAACAATTCATTGAAAACAGAAAAACCCTAGATATCGAATATCTAATTCGAAATCAGAATTGATTACTATTTAGCCTCGTTGAATTCTTTTCGGAATGTTCGCATGTCTGACACGTTACAAGGCAAGGGATTAAACAGGTTTTCAGAAGTGGAGCAACTTTTTAAGTTCTCCGGTGGATAACCCAGAGGAATTTCGAACTGGCGAGTCTCGGATCAGGATTACAAGTACCCGGCATTCCCGGTTCGCAGTAAGTAGCTCTGTACAGGATAACGACGGCAGCCCGTTGTTCATGGTCAGGCGTTAGTGAATTGTATTACGCATTCAATGGCAGGTGCTCCTGGGAATCTTCATTGCCAGCCAAGCTGTTAAGTAGTATGGCTCGATATAATCCTGTTCCGAGTGGAACGGCTACGTACGTGGTCAAACTTCATCTAGGCGTGGGAATATCGGCGTAGGAATCGTTAAGAGGGTTGTCTCGAAGCTGAACCGGTGAATGATGGAAATTAGAGCGAGCGGCGGGCGGAAGGGATCTATGTTTGTTTCGAGGACTGTCTTTTATAGAATATTAGTAGCTTCGTGCTTGTATTCTGACGAATACATGATGAAGCATTGAGAGTAACTTCTAATTCTTGCTAAAAAAGTCTCACTGAAATCTCAATTGAAATGACAGCAGATGAAAATATTGGGGACAAGTCAGTTCGAATTTCTTCTATGTCGATCGAAACCTCGACGAAAGTCTAGAAACTTATACTACTGAGCAGTGCTCGATGAAATCTAATGCAAATTCAATTAAAGTCGGAATATTAAGGAATAACTGGATCTCTTCTGTAGAAGAATGGAATGGTCGAACCTAACGAATTGATTAGAGATATCCAATTCGATGTTATGAGTAACCCTTTGCACTCCAGAAGCTTCACTAGAAGTACCTCATAGAAATAAATTGAATATTTCTAGTGGTAAATTTTTGACATTCTGAAATTAACTCGAGTAATCGCACGTACATTCAAGAAAACTGTTGTATTTGAATATTTGTCATATTACCACATAGCAGAGAGTCGAATATTAAAATATTCAACATTTATATTTGAAATATTCAACATTTTCTGTCGAGACATAGGTGATACTGTTTGAAACTAATTTAAAGATAATTCAAAGATAAATCAAGCAACGAAGGTGTTATTTAACTATTCCACGCAGCAATGCAAAGTTTAATCTAAAATATCAAATATTCAACCTTATAATTTTCTTACATCGAATCGTGCGGTGAGAGTCACCTCTCGACTGCAAAGGGTTAAATATCGAACGTTAAAATTCTACCGTATCGAACGAACCGTCGACCGAGAGGCGCCTTCGCGCTGCAAAAGGTTAAATATCCTCGATTCGGAACGGGAAACCGGAGAATTCCGAGAACTCCGATCAATTGTTCGTCGCGCGAGGTCGGCGCGGCAAGGTTCGGATAATTGGCCGCGAAGGCCGTTCGATATCTCGCGCGGACGGTTCAAGATAAATTCCGCGGGCACGCGAGCGCGTCCCGTATCCACGTGGAAAGCTGCAATCACGGTTAACTGGCAATAAGCACGCTCGGAAATCAATGATCGCCTCCTCCTATCACCGATCCGCCGGTTTAATACCGTTCCGCGGATAATATCGTCGTTAACACGTTCGCCGGCAGCGTGTCGCATATTCGTGACTTCCGGCGTTTTCGTTATCTCCGCGGAAGAATAACGATTTCGCGAGCGTTTTCAATTAAACACCCGACTCTACGTAATATTGCGTAATTAACGCTAGAACCGCTGTAACGGTCAGAATGATATATTATCACTGGCGATTGACGCTTCTGAATGACTAAAAAACGATCGTAACATACAAGACAACCGATGTGAAATAAAAATGTTCAATAAGGCAACTGAGTTGATATTCCTACTTTTCTTTGCTACGAAAGACAAACTCTATGGGAAAACGCTTAAGATTTTCGTGGCGCTTAACGTGTTAATTAAGGGACTATTTCGGTGTTTCACGCGTCGATACGTTACAAGGTTTAATACTGAATTGAAAATTTTATAAGTCTGCGTCGTCTCGAGAGTGAAAACTGAATACGTTATTCATTAAGGATCTGTTGTACTCGAATAGTATGGTTATTGAAATAAGCAAACGAGCATTGAAGTTTGAACGCGACGATTACACGGGTTCCAGCAGAGTTTTCTCGCCTGTTTTTCCAAAGTTCGACGAAAGTTTCCGCTGGGAAGCGTACTTGATGCTTACCCGGACTTGTGGAGCTCCTTTTTCGACACGCAGACCGCGGTGAACGTGTCCTCGAGCAAACAGAGTTCCTTCTTCTTGCAGTTCAGCGGGCGACAAAGTTCACCTGGAACACAAGGGGAGCATTTCCGTCAATTGTCTGTGAATAGAGCAGGTAACGGTTGAAAAGAGATCTCCGCCGCAAGTAGAGTCGGCGAGCGGTGGTCAGACACAAAAGAATCCGATCGAGCTTCTCGTCTCAACCTCTTCGTCGATCGAAAAAGAATTCCAAAGTGAATCGAGGTTCAATTATGTGGCATTAATGGTATTTTAAATGTTTCATTTAAAAAAAGCACAGGAATAGATAATCGAATAAAATAGAAATAAATCGAAACGATATAGCTCTTCTCAAGTGAACGCAATCTAAAATCTCCCACCATCACTTGAAAACCATTCTCTCCCCACAAGCATTCTTTTTACTCACACTTCCAAAAAAATTCTCAAACACACCCCACTCTCACCACTCGCGTGAAGCTGTGAAAATAACAATGTGAAAGCAAAGAAAAAAATCGTATTTTATTTATCATTTACATGGGACTGTAAGCTATAACACTTACTTCAAGAATAAAATATAGCCTTTCCCATGGAACAAAAGCGCAGTATATCAAAATTGATTGTTCTTGGCCTGTTTTTTTAAAAAACTGTGCGTTAGGTTAAACCTACGATACTACAATCACATTTGTTAATTTCAGTTCGAGATGTTCATTACCAGTCCGACACGATACTGTATGGACAACGGATTAAGAAATTATTCCCAAGTCCGTTGAATACAGAGATGGGGTTCCCGGGAAATCCGAGAAATCACGGCTCGGTTCCATCCATTTCCGCGGATCCGATCGAGAGAGCCGGCGATACATCGAGGAGCAGTTCCGCGGACGCGAAAGGACTTTTAACGGAAATAGAATGCCCGGCGAAAGCCCCGGCCGTATAATAATATCGCGCCCGGCGCCGCCTTAAAATTTAATAAGACGGGGCCGAGGCGGAGAGCGCGCGTCGATACGCCGCCGGCCGCGAGATATCGACGGGAGAACCGTGAATTTTTCCACGTCGCCGATCGTGACTGCGAGCGCTATAGTTTAATTCGCGCGCAGCCTCCGCGCCGCCTTGCGAGCCGCCTTGCGAGCCGGCCCGAGCAACGCGGAGCTATTCTTCCGTTTTAATATCAGTCCTCGTTCGAGCGATTCAGTATTCCGGATTCCTACCGGCACGCTTTTTATCTTCCCTCCATTGTTGATAACGTAATAACCGGCACTCGCCGGAATTAAATTCGCCTTGGAAGTGTCGGGGTTTATTTATCATCGCGAGATTGTCCGTTCGGAGAACCTAACGGGGAATTTCGTTAGAAATTCTTAGAAGTTAACATCAGCACTTAGATTGTTACTTCTTTTTGGAATTTCTTTGTGGAAGTTGTATACGTGAATTCATTAAGATTTCGATTGGTTTACTAGCTTCTTTAACACTTTGTCCGAAGAGCTCTTGGTTTCTCACTTCGAGGTTCACGTTAGTTCATTCGATTGCTCAATATGACGCTCTGTTTATGCAAGAATATTTGAAATGTTACCTTTAAATGGTACAATTGCACTACAAATAAATATAGAAAAATTATTGAAACAGGTAGAGGTTGCAATAAAATCGACACAGGACTGCCAAGGGTTAACCATTCCTCGAAGCGTCTGTAGTTTTACAGTTCCGAAGGAAGACTTTAGGAATCGGTCATTTTGACTCACCCGTGGTATTACCGATGTTCTTCGAATATCGAATCTAGAGTCGTTAAGTGCATTATTTAGCGAGAAATTACAGGAAAGATGAGAGGAGACCTCAAATCTTGACGATCTCCATGAATCTTCGATGAAACCGGGACTATAGTCGAACGAAGCCTTACATTCCTTCCTACTACTAGAAATCGATGTTTATAAATATTTACTACTCCTAGTCCCCAGTCGAACGAGTAAATAATCCCAGAACTGTCGAATTCTCTTTTTACCGAAGACCCACCTTTTCAATATCTAGTAATAATAGTCCTCACTATAAACTTGGGGTGCAAAGGGTTAATTAGAACTGCGAACGGGGCGCACGTACGCGAACGGATCGTCCGGCGAATGAAATATTTGGCTCGGTCCATCGGCGATTCTTTTTTAGCGGGGTAGCGCGGTCGATTTACGGGAATTCTCTCTTCATCTATCTCTATATTCCCCGAGAGCCGGCCTCGCCCCACGAAATTGAGACGTCGGCGGAAACTCTAGACGGCCGCCGCCTCTCCTTAATTCTCGCACGGCCGCCGACTTTAATTCCAGCCTCCGCTCCCGGGGATGCAGCCCCGCGAACGGTCGAACTTTTAATTAGACGCGTAATGGATCCCTCGGCCACCGATCTCCATCGACCGGCGCGGCGCGCCTGCTCTCGATACAGCTTTAATCTGGGATCCTTCGGTCATATTATTCCGAAACTTCCGTGCGAGATGATGGGAAAAATATCAGGGAAGTGTTACACTCGATATTCAAAGTTTACTAATCCCAGTCGATCGTTTTGTGAAGATCGTGAAAGCTTCACTCGTCTTCCATAACGAATAAGAATATTATTGTCACTTTGAATGACAGTCTTGCGCTTGTTCCTTTTCCTCACAGTTCGAACTACCGATTTAACGCTAGATTCGCGGACTCACTTCTATTTGCAATCATTAACACTTTGTCGATATCTAACGTCCATGTTTGTAATATTAGGTGGCAAAGAAATGATTCAACTACTCAAACAGTAAGAAACCAGCACCTAATTTCCTTATTCTACTTTATTTAGGCATTCGACGTGCGATTTGGCAGAATCGAAAAAAGGATTAGTATACTCTAGAGTCTTCGTCCGCAAAGGGTCAAAAAGAGGTTTCTTTGAGAAATTCTAAAAGAAACTAATTCAGCAATACCCAAACTGAATTATAGATCAATAAAAGCCCCGATAGACGCACTCTTCGAGTTTCTAAAGGAATTTCGAGAAGTCAATTCTAGTAGTTTCAGCGTCAAATCAAGAAAGGAAACGAGCTGATCTCTTGCTCGAGTAACTGAATCATTTGTCCGCGACTTAGAAACACGATACTTCCATCTCGAACTGTCGATACTCGAAGGGTTGAAACGCGACGCGGAAAGTCGGTGAAATCGAATCGCGCGGAGAGAAATCTAAGCGCGGGCGGTTTCGTCGATCGGAACCGTGGGCCGGAAGTTCTCGGACGCCGGATCATTCGTTCGCGAAGAAGTTTCGTGCGCCTTCGAGGATCGCGGCGGCACGATAATGGGAGCAGACAGTTTCCACGGGCGGGGATCGGATCCCAGCCGCTCCGACGGTTCCAGGGACGCGGCCGTTCCTGACAGGAAGTCGGAACACACGCGCGCCGGCCGTCCCGACGCATCTTCCGCTCGCGGATTTATCGCGGTCGGTCAGCCAGACGGACGTCCGACTGGATATTCCGTTGAAAAACACTGACAGAAACTTTCAGCCGCCCCCGTTGCACTTCCTCGCGCGCGATATGCAGTTTCCGGGGCGAGCCTCGCTGCAGGATGCATCGCGTTACTCGACGTTTCACGTTACATACGAGACTTTCCTTCGGTTCACTTCGTTTTATGGCATTTCGCAAGTATTCCGAAGGCAACGCGTTTCATGCCTCGACTGATATTGGCTCTCTCGATTTTAATTTGCGATGATTTAACGTTTGATCGACTTAAGAAATAGGCGAGATGAGAGGAAATTTTAAAATTTTCACGATCGGTACAAATCTTTGATGAAAGTGAGACTATAGTTGAATGAAGCTTGACACTCTCTGATACTAGACGTCGATATTTATACTGCTCTAAGTTTCCAGTTGACAATAATCAGAACTGTCGACGGATGAATCGAGATTAACACTAGAACTACCGAGTCAAAAATTGTAACAATCGATTATTTTCAGTTTCTTCAGACATTCATTATAGTATTCAAATGAAACTATTTATTTTCAAAATCATTTCGAGTATTCAATGCTTCGAAGACATCAATAATTGCTGAACAAAAAGATCGAAACTAGTCATTTTGATTGGTACGGTAGTTCCATTGTTAATTAGAACAAGGAGCGTTTAGGTAGAGTCGAGAAAAATTGGAGAGGAATAATTTAGAGCCGAATCGATGTAACGAGAAGTGTTTAGAGATGTATTCTTTAAGTTCGAGGAATTCGATCTATAAACTCAGATCTATTTGTAAGGTTTCTCAGTGATCTAGGACGCTCGTTAGACGTTAATATCATATAACTCGAGCCATCGATCACGAAACACAGAAACATTCAGTTTGAGATAGAGAGAACGTTACATTTTCGATTCGTTGCTCGCTGATCGATCCATTCTCGAGTTCGCAGCACGCGAGGCGCGCGTATCGGCGCAAACAATTTCGCGACAGGGTTCGAAGGAGCCGTTCGGTTTCCGAGCAAAGAAAATGGAATGTCGGGAGCGCCGCCGCCCGGGGCGGGCCATCCTCGGCTCGCGCTTTGTGCGCCGAGGTAACTCTCCGTGAGCGTTACTTCCGATTTCGAGGCAATAAGCTCTCGCAGGCTCCATTAGGTCCCCCTGTGTACGCGCGTCGGCAAACATTTCGCGATTCTTCAATGCTACAGGCGAGCGTTCCCGCTGTGCAAACTGAAATTAATGTTCCTTGACTCGCGCGACCGCCGATCGACGCGGGAACGTTACTTTGATCGGGCGGACTTTTCAGGAAAGTCTCTGACGGAAAGGGAACATAACGTTGAGTACACACGAATGTGGTCGCATTAGAGAAGGAACTGTAAATATAGACGACTCTCTATTTTTTACTTCGATCTTTTGTCCTCCGGTACTTCACTGGAAACACTAGACATTCCCTGAAAGTAACTTGAGGAATCGCAAGTAGATTAAGACTGTTTCAATATTTCACATACTAACCCTTGGTACTAGTTCTGTAATCTACCAGCACAAATAATTTTGATAGTGAAAATGAACAATAACATTTCTTAAATATAGTTTCCTACCCAGTAGAAAATCTGGATGTGTGGAAGATCGAATAATCTTGGGGTAGTTCCTTTAAGATTCATTGAAATATTTGATATAACTGGTGCAATATTGGAGTCTACAGAGTTCAAAGGGTTAACCCTTAACCCTTAGATAGAAAGAAATCCACAGAAGCGACATAGCACTCGCATTAACGTCGTCGATGCATTCAAATATTTAATATAATTAGAGCAATACTGGAGTCTACGGAATGCAAAGGGTTGCTGTATCGAATCGATTGGCGAAGGATTAATATTTCACTGATCTGTAGCACGATTGCTTTCTCGCGTTGATGCAACAGTACGCTCCGATTTCTACTTTCACACGGAAACACGTTTCAGAAATCTTACCGAGGTTTCTGACATGATTCACGTCCACGGTAGCACCGCGATACTATAAATTTTTAAGGAAATATATGTTTCGATATAATTTACTGCCTGCCAGGTCGTAGCGCGCGGAGAGATCGACCTGCTTGAAATTCCCCCGACGACGGAAAGCCAATCATAAAGGGCCAGTGGCTCGCGAGCAGCCAGAAACATGATCGCAGGCACGTACCTGCACCCTAATGTCGAAGTTCCACCGGGCCGACGAGTGCGCTGGGATCATCAAACTTCCGATGCCGCGTTCGCCGGGTATTCAGGGCCATCCTTCACCTCCTCCACGATCCTTTCGAGTCCGCGAGATCAAACGAAATTACTGGGCCGCCGTTAACGCGGGGTCTCGTAAAACCAGCGACGAATTTCAGGTATCACGGAAGCACGAGAGGGTGGCGTTGAATTCGAAGCATTCCGCGTGGAGAACGTGGCCGGAGATGTGAACGATCAAATCTGTGTCCTCCGTTTTCGTTGTAAAAGTGAAGCTTAATTAACTCGGCCTAGTTCTGAGACTTGAACTAGCGTGTATCGTATGGAAAACAGGATCCAGAGTTCGAAGGATGGCTAGATCTAGCCTCGAGCTATCCCTTCTGATCCAGACAAGTAACTGAAACGTAGCGTAGATAGTAATGGAACATAAATTATCCTAGGACCGATTCAAAATTGGGTCTAAATGAGAATTAGCTTGGATCCACGTTAGATTCCGCTTAGATCCATGCTAAAGCCAGTTAAAGAACAGTGAATCCCGTAGAGATCTGCTCGAAAAATAGATTTCTAAGGAAAAAGAGTATTCAGAGTTCGAAGGATGGCTAGATCTAGCTTCGATCTATCCATAATTCTGATCCAGACAGAAACGTAGCATAGATAGTAATAAAACCTAAGTGCCCCAGGACCAATTAAAAATTGGATCTAAACTAGAATTATCTCGGATCCACGTTAGATTCCGCTTAGATGCAGGTTAAAGCCAGTTCAGCGTCGCAAGAAACTGAGTCTGAAGCTACAAAGAATCGAAGAAACAGCGAATCTGGTAAAGATTTACTTGGAAAACAGATTTCTAAGGAAAAAGAGTATCCAGAGTTCGATTCGACGAGTGGTTCGAAGCTCGAGACTCGATCGATCGAGGAACGAAGCGCGCTCAGCGCAAACTGTCCGTAATAACCGAGTCCAAAGGGTCGCCCGCCATTAGCCTCGTAAATTATTCGTCTATCTTAGCGTGGATTACACGCTGCCCTCTCGAAATAGGAATACGGTATCGATCGGAGCGTATATTACGCGGCTGACAATTACCGGCGCACAATGCGCCGGCCGAAATGATCGAGACTTCTCTCGTCGCGAAATAGAGATACTCGCCCCGGCGATAGATCCGCGGCGTTTCGGGGATTGAATGATCGACGATGCTAATGCCGAAGATGCCGGATAACGCGGGCCCGTCCTTTAGCCGGGATATTGATGATAATTCGCCGGCGATAACGAGCGGCCTTGTTCGGCGAAGGAAGCGATCGCGACGGTGAACGGACGGATCAATCCGCGCCGAGGTACCGGTCGATTATCCCCGAGATCCTCGATCTCGGGAGACTACCGCGATACGCGGTTCATCAGCGGGAATTAGTCGGCGCGGATCCGACTGCGAATTTGCAGATTACGCGCGGATTACCCGCTGGGAGTTACTAATCGTGAACTCTAACTAACTGATACTTTATTTAGTATTTTTGTCTCTTTGAAAGTTTGAGTGCCGAGACTTCTACGTTACACACTATACTTATATTCTGAAACATTTCGATGATCGCGAAGAAACTACCCTACGATTATTGCATTTACTGCACACGCAAATCTTTTCCTAAGAACAAACACAAAATATGAGAAATGTTATAATATTCACATTCGTCGCGAGGACTGAAAATGTCTTGGAGTTGCTGGTAGATTGGAAAAAGGAGTGCAAAGGGTTAAAAGTCCCAGTCTGTCGGTGGAACCTTAAGTTTATTTATTTGTTTCTCTTCTAATGATTTACTCTTAATTCCGTTATGACTTGCTTAGGAATGGAACAACGGAGTGATTACGCTGTTTATGATTGTTATAAGAAATTGGAAAGTGTTTAGTTTCTGAACTGATGCGGAAGGAGTTTGGATCTATGATAGGAATCGAAGAAGGAAAGTATCTAGAGTTCGCTCTTGGGAGTGTGATTCACAGCGGTTCAGAGGAATTAAAGAATGATTCACGGAAGTGTATAAACAGTAGGAACTCCGGCTACGAGGAGCCTACTCCGAGAGTGTAACTCGCAGCAGCCCGTCAAGCGAGCAGCATTAACGAGAAGCTATTCCGGCGAGCTTATAACTCGCAGAAGTATAATCCTCAGGAGTCCGTTCAGTTCATTCGCGATTCACAGCGGTCGATTGCAGTGAGTGTAACTCGCAGGAGCTTACTCGCGACAATTCACATCGCTTGCTTTCAATGGTACACGTATCTATACCGCTATATTTATGTCACTATAGAGTACTGCTACGACTAATATACTACTATAACTACTATAACTATACTGCTGTACTCGTATCACTGCGAGCGGCGTGATTATCTTCACAAGGGTCGTCCCGTCTTATCTAAAATCTATTTTATAGGCAGCAATGATTCGTCGGGTTTCAGACAGTTAGAGGAAAATGAAGATGAAATAATGTGAGAAAAACGATAACAAGGCGTTATTCCATGGAAAATCAGGAAATTAACATCTTGGCAACTGCTGGCGATTGAAAAATCTGTTTTCGGTATTGGACATAGTTGTCCGTGTCATTGACAATAATTATCAATAAATAAATAATCCAACAAATACGTCTTGCATTAGTATATTATATAAACGCAATTATTTTAAATTGCTTTAGTTCAATTGAGCGTTTCAACGGCTCCAACACGTCTTAAACGTTCTGCGTAGCCGAAGCGTTAATATTAACCCTTTGCGGACGAATATCGACATTTCGGCAAGATCAAACGTCCACATTTGGAAAAGTAAGTCGCAAACAAATGATTCAGTTACTCAAACAGCAAGAGATCAGTGCATACTTTCCTTTCTTTCCATTACTTAAGCAATCGATATACAATTTAACTTCATCCGCTGTATTTATATATAGGTTTCGTATATTTCGAAGGATCTCCGTCCGCAAAGGGTGAAACGCCGCTAGACAACAAGCAGAATATCCACGCGAAAGCCGCGACAAGCGTTCGGCGGTAGGTTCGATCGCGCGTGAACGCGCCGACGATAATCGGCCGCGAAATAATCACGGCGCGACGATCGTTTCGCGTTCGTTCCCTCCGTTGCATTTTTATCGCGTCGCAGAGCGGAGGGTAGGAATGCAACGTCGACCGCCGACCGCACAAAGGGGTTAACCCGCCGGGCTATTATTATGACCGGACCTCGAATCACGGGGACAGGGCTTCCGCGGTTATTTCTGCTGAAAGGGGACAAAGTAATTGCGGCCGGCGTGCACACGTCGACCGATTCAACTCTTTCGTGAAAAACGCGAAACGCGAAACGAGAGGAGAACGAGGAACACAGGAGAGAGGAGGGAGCAAGAGAGGGGCTGGGTGGCGCGAGGGTTGGAAGGAAAATCGGATTTATCGATTTCCCGGCGCCACGGCGACGCGGAGAGGAAAATTTTCGAGCGGTCCGTGAGATGCATTCCCGAGCGAGGCGCCGATGCGCCGCGTCGCGAGATAGATATCCCATTTCGCGCGGAACCGGGACACGACGCGCTTCTGAATCGGAAATGTCCCCGGCGCGGGGCTTCCCCTGCAACGACAGCCTCGAGGATACGACAGCCATCCTTTCCACCCTTCTATTTATCGGCGTCTTATTATTTCTTCGAGACTCCGACGTGCTACCGACTCAGACCGAGAGTCTGTCAACGATTGCCGATTTACGATCCGTGTTGATGCGGATGATGAATTTTGGGTGTAGAGTATGAGGCAGAGGAGTGTTGGAAGTTTCTGGTTCTCCTATAGTTTAATTGTTAAGAGGATAGCCGAGGCGTGTCCCGGACGAACGCTGAATTCGAACGTGGAACATTCGAAACGGAAACGTCCGACGCGGAAACGCTGGATTCCATTTAAACGGCGCGGAAAGCGGCTCGCGTTATCAATTTCGTATCTTCTTTGAACCTTTGATGATCCAATTTTTCCGCGGAATTCCCGCGGAACAAAGTGAAAAATCCGCTCACGCTTCGCGGGAGCACACGATACCGTTTGTGCGTCGCTTGTTTGCGCGATTCGCGGACGCGCACGGGGAAGGAGGAAGAGTCGAACGAGCGAGGGCGGACGCCGGGAACAGAGAATGGAAACGGGACACCGTGTGACGAGCCAGAAGACAAAACGATGGCATTGTCATAGAAATAACGAAACGACCGTGCGCCGTTCCATCGATTCTCTGCGCGCACAGATTGATCTAACCGCGCGATTTACTGCGGAATCGTGCTCGAATTCCGCCCGCGCGGCCGTTTTACCTCGATTAAGAGGAAGAGAGTTTGATCTCTCTTTTGGAAAATGTCGGCGCCGGCTGTTACATCCGGATATTCTTCGAATCTCACAGGTTTCCGGGTTCTTACCGTGTTGCTCTATGAATCGCTCGGCTACCGACATTTCTCCGAGTCCATTCCGAGCAGTCTTTTTCCTACACGTTTCAAACGTTTCCATAGAGTCCTCAGAACTGTCCAAGTTCCATCGATGCTTAGAATTTTTCAAACGTTTCGAACCTATAGAACTGTCCAACCTCTCCATACTCCCATAAGTTCCAAGGTTCCCAGAACCCCGAGAGATCCCACAATTCCCAAAATTCCAGAATTCCCAAATTCCTCAAAATTTAATCCGTAACGAGACGTTCCTCCATCTTCCAAAGTCTAAACTCCTCAGACCCGTCCAACTCCACCAACGCTTACAATGTTTCAAACGTTTTGAACCCATAAAACCGTCCAATCTCTCCATACTCCCATAAGTTCCAAGGTTCCCAGAACCCCGAGAGATCCCACAATTCCCAAAATTCCAGAATTCCAAGTTCCTCAAAATTCGATCCTTAACGAGACGTTCCTCCATCTTCCATACTCTCCAAACTCCTCATCCCCGTCCAACTCCAGCAACGCTCACAATTTTTCAAACGCGTCGAACCCACGTTAGTTCCCAGAAAAATCCTGCGGCCCCGAAAATTCCAGAATCCCGAAATTCCCGGCATTCCCGTAGTTCACGAACCTGCCAAGTCAGTTCGGTGATGGATGGCCAGTCAGGCGTACCGGGCGCGTTTATGGAGCCGCGAGGCGGGCCATGCATCAAACCGCGTTTCTCGAAACCGAAGCCGCGCGCGCGTCGCGTCGCGTCGCAGTCCGTTGGCCGCGCGCGGGATTTCGTTCGCAGGTGTCCCGGCCCCCTTTTCTTTCGTCCTTTTGGCCGTTCGGAATCCATTTGACCGTCGTCGATCAACGAAATATATTTGCGGTCAGTTTCCCCGATACGCAGCCGGGACTCGCCGACGTTTCCCCTGGCGGGGAGCCATTGTTTCCGAGCGGCGAGGGGCCGGCCGCGCTCGCGCGGGGCGGATTTATCGGGCGGCGCGAAAAAAGAGAAGCATAAATCCAGCGGGAAGCGTAATATCAACGGGTTCTGTCATTCGCGCGGAAAAACCCTATGAAAAGTGTATTTATCGCGTCCTCTCCCGTCGCAATTCCGGACAATACGGTCGCGCACGCGCCGCCGCGCCGCAGCGTTTAATGCGCGCAACGTCGCGATCCCGGCCAATTCCATAAATATTCAGGCCGCGCGGCGGAGCACACACTGTTATCCATAAATAAATTCCGCTCGTTCCGTTGATCCCGGCTAATTAATCGCCGGCTTCTGTTCTAACGCGATCCGACCCGCCGCCGCCGCCGCCGCCGCTGTCGGCCCCCGCCCGCCGTCCCTCTCGATACATACATATTTCCGACTGAGTAATTAGGTGCCTGCATTTCCTCGGAAGTCAGCCGCTGTAACACCGCCGCCGCTCGCGAACTTTGCGACTGTTCGCTGGATCGTGGAATTCAATTAAACCGGACAAATTGAATCGCCGCCGGTTTTTCGCCGGATCGTCGATGCTTCGGATCCTCGGATTCGCGTGTTGCGCTCGATAAGAGGACTCGGGGCGTTTAAAAAAAGCTACAGCGCTCGGAGCTCCCCGAGTGTGCGAGAAACCGTGTATTCGAATTTAATATTCGGAACGCTTAACGAACGTCTCCCTTTGAAAGCTAATTTAACGCGCTGCTAAGTGCCGTTAGGACTCCCGGCTCTTTAAATACTCCCCGATGACTCCGGGGAGTCTAAGGATCGAGATTATCCCAGGATTCGAAGGACTTAGAGTATCCTCGAGAAACCCGCGAACTGCGAGCGTTCGTCGACTCCGTGGACTCCGAAATCTAGTCGCTCGATTAAAACAATTAAACCGCGAAATCCACGGTAAAACCGGGACAGTATATCTGACCGATCTCCGGAAACTTTCCTTACCCGCGACTGAAGCAAAAAGCGGGATCAGAAACCACGGAATACCGCGGAGTAATCCGTAAGGAGGAAAAGCCATCGGAATCGACGCGAAAGTCTCGCGGCCGACGAGAGACCGGGGAAGAAACTCGCAGCGATCGGGAAGACTCCGGCCGTTGTTTCGCGGCTCGAGCCGGGGAGAAAGCTTTCGCCGATGAAACGGCCGCGCGAAGTCGAGCATAATTCGCGAGCGTCGGCCGTATCGATCTCCGCGCCGCGAAAGGTTTCCCTTTTTCCCGGCTCCCGCTCGCGCGCCGGCTCGTCTAGCCTCTGTGATTTCCGTCTCGCCGTCGCCGAGCGTTTTCCCCGGTTCCTAACGACGCGCGCGATGTTTGCGGATTTTCCGGGGAATTTAACGCGCACACGTCCGCGATAAATATCGCGTCTCCCGCGGATTTGTCGAACGACCGCCGGCGAGCGGACGTTTGCTCTGTCAGCGGTTCCTCGAATCTCTCGACCGCGAATCGGGGGATTCGCTCGGACGTACGCGTATTAATGATTCGGCCGACGGACTTCGTTAGGAAGACTCGAATTTCCGTCGGCGAACCGTTGATTCCGTTTTCCGCTGCGCGATCATTAGCTGGTTTTAGTCTGTGGGATAATGATATGTGGAACGTCGATTTCCAATCGAGTGTTTTGAATATTATTTCGTAGCAATTTCCTGGCACATTGATTTCTGCGATTCATGTGAACAAATATGTAGTCTAGAGATAGAATAGAGTGTAAATGCTAGTAGATGTATAAAGAATTCAAATTAAAAATCCCTGAAGGGCTAAAGCAAACTTGTTCGAACTTTCTGATGCGGTTCCAACTGCGAATCTTTCTTGAACTGCGGGAACACTGTCGCGATTGACAATTGTTATAAATATCAAGACAGGTTCGAGACGAATCACAGAGGTTTCCCAGGATTCTCCTTTCCATCCCTAAGGATCGATTGCGAAGTTGGAACGCTGGAAACAACGGGAAGTCCGAGGAAACTCGACTACCAACGGAATATTTACCGCTTCCCGATTATTTATTCCGGCCGCTCCGGCGGGAATTCCGAATTCGTTGCCCGTCTTAATTAATCAATTTTCGAACGAGGGAAGTTCACTGTTTCCGCGCGGCCCGGCGAAAAGTTAATGAGAAAGAAGTTTCGTTATTGCACGGGCGCCGTGACTCGACGCCGCGCAACCCCCGTCGACCGATTAACATAACACCGTATAATTTGCGCGACGAAGCCACCCCCGGCTTCGTCTGGAGCAAGTTTAATCCTCCCCCGATTATCTTATATTTTTCCCCCCGCACGCCGACGGAATTTGCGAACTCGGCGAACCGAATTAACCGAGAATAATGTTTCTTTCGCGGTTTCCCCATGCGTTTCTCGACTTTATTCTTGCGAAGACTCGTTGCTATGAGATACCGTGTTGCGTTCGTTTGAAACGTTCAAGTAGAATGCTATTAAGACAGGCATCAACCCTTTGCGAACGAATGTCGACATTTCGGAGATGAAATTCTCATATTTGAAATACTAAGTTTCAAACGAATGAGTTCATTATTCAAACAAGAGAAGATTCTTTCTACTATTTAATCAAGCCCAAACAGGAATATCTATAGTTACTTTCACTAGAATCTAGAGTTGACTTTATCAAACGATCAAAATATCGACGGATTAACAGAAATATCTTACGACGAATATGGAACTCCTCTCCTCTCTAACGAATCGCCAACGACGAAGATACGCTTGATCGACAGGCAATTTTGAAGGAAACGATAAAGCGGGTTCGGCGATCGGCCGTTCGAGCGGAAGCAATATTTTCCGACGCGGGATCGTTGTCGATTAATTGACGGCGCGATTATTAAATTACAAAGGTCGGGAGCGCACGCGCGGCTATGAAAAGGTTTCCCGGTCGAAATTGCAATTCGCCGGAATATTAAAGCCGGCCGGGGAAATTGGAGGTCGTGTAATTCGGTGTTTTTCATTCGACCGGGGATCGAATAATTCCCGGCTTTTTTTTTATTATGGAACGCGAACGGAATAATGGAAGAGTGACGGGGCAGCGGCGATAAATATTCTTTTTGCCCGGTGATTTTACACGGTTGTAACTTCTTCGATTTTATCGGCGCACGAGGAATAACAAACGCGCGAGAGGTTCCCCCTTTTTTTCGATCCGCTGATGCTGTGGAAATATTACGGGACGTATCAGCGCGAGATGAATAACGGCGGCGTGTTCTTTTTTTTAGTTGTAAAGCACTCTTCTTTTGTTATTCCACGAGATATTCGATTCGCAGGATTACATCGTGAGGCTGTACGAAGTGTTACGTGTTGGATCACTTACTGTTCGGATCGTGTATCCATCGCTTCTTGTCGCCAGCTTTCATTATACGCGTGTCATCCTGAAACAGAAGCAGAACACTTTCGATTAGCACCGCCGCGACAGTGGATATTTGCGGAAACGTCGATTCACCGTTCCGATTTTCGAGCGGGGAACACGTTTCGCGGTGTATATTACGCGAATCGATGAATGCGAACGATCGGGCGCGATTAGGTTCTACAATTAGGCTCCATTACGCTTGACTATGTTACATTAGACTCGACTGGAAGACCAACTGGGACCGACTAGGAGCGATTAGTTTGATTAGAATGGTGTAACTCGGAGGAACTGGAACCGACTAACGAGCTGAGGGCTGGATTGAAAATCTGTTTTTGAACGAAACCCTATGCATGTTGTAGTATATTCGAAAGAGAGTTTCGAATTTGTATGTTACTGTGAGGAGACGATGAATGTTCTTCGTTTATAGATATTTATTGTAGTATATAGTAGGGTTTCGAGTCATCAAACATTAATTAGGACTCTCTAAAACATTCTAATATCAACTAGAACCCTCTAAAACCATCTAATATAATCTAGAACCCTCCAAAACGATCCCATGTTAACGAAAAACCCTCGAAATCCATCGAAGATCAACCAGAATTAATAGACCAGGAATTTCTCGAGCCATCAAACATCAATTACGACCCTCTAAAACATTCTAATATCAACTAGAACTCTCCAAAACAATCCAATATCAACAAAGAACCCTCAAAAGCTATCGAAAATCAACCAAAATTCTCAAAAAAAACCAACGACGAACACACTCCATTTCCGCGTTCCAAATTCCCAGCCGAAGTTCTCGCAGCGAATTCCCGACACGAATTCAAGCAATAATCCTTCCTACACGCGCGGCAAGTTCCGAGCTCGTCGAAAGAGGATCCTGCAGCCGACGTTTCCGCGGTGGAAGCGTTCATCGGTCGATCCGTCGCGATACACGAAAATTTCCGAGGCAACGAGGACTCGCGAGATCGACTCCTTCGATCGGATAACGACGCGATCGTACCATCTCGGCCATTCATCACGGAACTCGGTTAACTTCTGATCGATCCGCTGACACGACCGGCCAAAGTCAGCCCAATCTCGCCGGTTATCAGCGCGTCCGGCCGACAGATTTTAGCCGGTCCCACCCCGCCGCTATTCCAGATATTATCCTCGAATTGTTGCGAACTGGCACGTGAACTATCACGCGAGCCACCGCCGCCGTTTCGCCCCTGGCTCTCCTTCCGCGACCGTCGTCGCGTCCTCGGCCTGAACTTTCAGCAAGGGAGCGAGGCAGGACCCTTTGCTCTTTTTGCAACCCTGAATTTTATTGCGCGCGATCGTTCGTTTCGGCGAACGAGGCTCGTCTCACGCTATGCTTCATCCGTCGCGCTTGAATTATGGAAAGTCATTAGCATGTATGAATCGCTCGGAATTCTGAACGACGGACAGAGCTACAAGGAAACTCCGCGTTCGACTCTGCCTTTCAGCGGCTTAACCCCTTGCCCTACAACTGAGAATCGTGCTGAAGATTTTCAACGTGACTCATCAAATATATGTATCACTCAGTTCATTCGAATTCAAATATTCCTCTGTAATCAGCTGTACTTCAAAGGAAATATAACACGCGCTTAGAATTTTTCTTTTTCTAATAAATTATTGACAGTAGCTGTATCGATCAGAGTTGAGAAAAATCATAGGCCAAGGGGTTAACACTAGGTTTAGCGCGTCAATGTGACGCGCATTGAATTTTGTGAACATCACTTGGTAAATGTTTCGGTTTTGGTTGATCCGATTACACGAATGTATATCCTAATTGTCTATTTCTAAATTCATAATTTTCAAAATCTAAACAGGCGAATGTCAACTGTTCTAGGAACAATAGAATAAACTACAATAAATGCCCGTAAACCTAGTGTTAAGTTGGTCTTGGACTAACATTCTTCTAACTCCTCGCCGATTGTCAGCGCCCGTAAAATATTGACAATGTAGCAAAGCTCGCTAGATTACTAGATCACGTGCCGAGTTAGGAACACGGTAGAACAAAGGGTAATCGAAGATAAACCTCGCGTATCTAAAAAACAAATAACATTTTACTCTCTTGCCCTTCGCAGTCCACGAGCCCGGCCCACGCCGATTCCTTTCCTTTTCTAATTTTAGGGGCGAGATCGCAGACAAAGGGAAGTTGGCGTGAGCGCGGCCGAGCAATCGGGAATTTCGTGACGAGGCGCGACCTTGAACGGCAAAAATGCAGCCGTGTCGGCACCGTCGTGAATATTTCCGTCGCTGAAAACCGCGGGCCGGGTCCCGCGAGCACGGAGGTCGCTTTAATTGGGTCACACGGGAACCGGCGCCGCGCGGTATCGCTCGCTTCCTCTTCCCTCCCGCCGGTTTCCCTAATTCGCTTCTTTTTTCCGGCCGCCATTCTTTTTCCCCGCCGACGGAATTGCGGAAGTTTCGGCGCGGGGAATTAAATTCGGGAATTGCCTTTCCATTCGGCGACCTTTCAGTTTTACGGGGCCGGCCAAAAAATTCGCCCCGCTTCTCGCGGGGTTGATTAAACTTCGCGCGGACCGTATTAAAAACGATCGAGCTTTGTACGCTTAACCGTTCGCGACCAGTGACTGCCGGCCACTAGATTTGACATAATGAAATTATAGTGTTAACACTTTGATTGACAAGTATACGCTCATCGAGACTCCGCAATCGAAGCAATTTTCTTAATAACGATGAAAGTAAGAAGTCAATATTCTAGTGTCTCACGTCTAACGGAATTCAGTTTGTTCGTTTCATCACCGAGAAAAGGAATGTTTGAGTTTATGTGAATCATGGTGTCACCCGAATTCGGCTGACATGGCAGCCAAAGTGTTAGAGTGTCGTGGTTTGTGTGACGCATCGATATGTGACGTCTTCGAATGAAACGGCTTTGTTTCTGAATTTACGTACGTTTTGCTATTAGTTTCAAGGAATGTTTATTTCTCGTGAAAAATGAATAATAAGTAGACCACCAGACTCTCAACGTTAAATATTTTCTGCGAAAGGAATGGAGGCAATAAAACTAGAATTATATATTCTCATTCGGTTTCAACGAGAACAGAGAACTATAAATGAATATTTAATGACTCCGGGAACAACGATGGTATTCAACTTAGCACGGTTTCATAACAGAATCTACTGACACCGTCCAACTCGAAGATAGATGCCCGGTGACCCCATTATTTCTAGGGTTATCACAATGTACGCGTAATTACCGAGCAGTTATTACGTAATAATAATTCGTAAGATAATTAATAGGCTTCCGCGAGCTTGTTACACACAACGCCGGAATTTACATAATAATTCTATACTTCTGCAGTCTAGTAATCCCGTGCATCGGGTAATTATACTCATTACGCAATAATAATATCATTACGCCGTTACGTAGAGCGGCAAACATCGAAGAAACGAAAAGTGTGTAGCGATACCGGAGAAGTATAATTATGAAAAGAACGATTATGGGAAGCACGCGAGAGGCGAGTTCGCCGGCCCGAGAGTTCCGCCGTTTCCGAGATGCAAATGCCGGTCCCGCCGCGAACACACAATTAGAACGGGAATGATGTTTCGCAATTAGGTGGGCGGCGACGGTGTGTACCTTCGCCGAATCGAAGATACATAGGAGGGCGCCGCGTTTTCAGCCTCTCAAATTGCCCCCGCGAATCGCTGCCTGCCCGGGACAACCTGTAATTATCATTCAACGCGAGACGGAGTGGCAGGCGGTCGGGTCTAACGCCGCGGAACGTTGGAATTTACCGCGCGCACACGATCGTCCCTGCGGAAACGTATTTCCACGGCTGTCGGGAGGCCGATTTTCGAAGAAAAATGCCGATGGTATTTGCATACCCGTCAAGGCTCAGCTTTGTCGAGGCCAGTCTCTGTTCGATGCTAGAACCACCGAGCAACCGGACTCGGCTATTTATAATTCTTTAGAAAAATTAGTAGAGTGGCGACTTAACCTGTTAGTCGATTGATAGTGATGGTACTCAGCGATGAAATCTGAAGGCAGCAGAAACTGAGAAGCAGAAGAATATCGCGGAATAAAACGAAGACAGTGCAAACAATTTTTGTAATGTTTAACTAGAAACACTGAGCAACGAGACTCAGCTATTTATAATTCGTTAAAAAAATTAGTGTAGACAGTAGACAGAGAAGACGTAGAGTCGTAAGTTTTGTAAAATCTTGTTTGAGTTTCTTTGTTGAATTTGTTGGTCGTTTGAAATTTACATTAGGAAAGCGGTTTCTTTGAGATTCGAAGAAGTGTCGCTGCACCGCACAGACAGTTCCTTTGATTTATAAATATTCTGAAATTTATCACGACAGCTCTCCTATCGCATTACGGCGGATTTTCGATTGTCAGCGATATTTCATCCTAGACGATGTTGTCCGAGTAATCATTTGTTCTAGGTATCGGGATTCGGCGATTTATCCGTGTCGGTTTCGTTAGAAATAGATTCCAACGATTGTCGAGATTTCGGATTTATTAGAAAGTCGTCAGTTCCGAATCCCGAGCGCGATCGCTGATCGATCGCGGGAATAAAGTACGGTTCGCGGGTTTCGCGGATTTTCGGCTGGCCCGCGTTAAGAATTACGGGACACTGTTCTGCGCGGGACAGCCTTTTTCCATCGTTGACGTACGAGTGAACGATGCATTCGACTCTGCGCTAGGTCTGAGTAATGGCGGACTGTTTCCACTGCGCGGCTCTATCTAAATCTAACGCGACTCTCGTCGGTACACTGGTCAGGATGATCTAACAATAAGTAATTCTTGACAGCGATCTTTTGTTCCTGTTTCATTCGATGGTAAGTTCAACGATAAACATGTATTTACAAGTAAACTTCAACGCGAACAAGTTTAACCCTTTCGCGACGGGTGCCGTGTATACACGGCAGTCACTTGGTGAAGCATAATTATATTATGGTTTTATTTCAATAGCGAACTCAAAATAAAGCTAGTACTGGCATTGGGCGACACAGAAAATGAGATACACAATTTAGCGAACAGTGGGCAAAGGTCAGCCGCGCAGTCGCGAAAGGGTTAACCAGTTAAGTGTGGAATTTAGTTTGAAAAATCTCTCACTGCGCGCAATAAAATCGAATAATGAAGTGTGTACTCAAATGCAGGCCAAATACTCTTGAAATATATCCTAATGAGAAACTAAAGTGAAACGAAGAAAAATTACTCTCGAAAAATAAGTAATCCATCGTTGAAGAAATTAGCGCAGTAAGAGTTTTAAGACGACGCGTATACTCGTCAAACACAACTGGTTAATCAGTCGAATATTTTGGGAAGAGATGATACCGGTAACGATTTCATCCAGCTACGGATAAAAGGAAATTTCGATGAACCGTTATCGCACATTCTTCGTGAATTTAATTCATCAAGAGCGAAAACAATCAGCAAATTCCACGGATATCCACGCCATCATTATTTCATTCAAACAATTACCAAAATCCGCAAATACCCAAACCGTCATTTCCTCGTTCATGCAATTATCAAATTCCACGAATATCCAGCTATCATTATCCTATTCATACTATCACGAGATTCTACGAATAGCCGACTCACAGTTACTTCATCGGTTATCAAACTAAACGAACCTGCGACTTCCAACGGAGACCTTCAATCTTCAACCCTTAACAGTCCAATTAATTCCGACATCCCAAAAAATTATATTACTCTTATCACTGTTGTTATTATAACCCTTTGCACTCGGAAGTTTCTTACTAGAAATATTTAACATTTTTTGACGAGGCAAGGACGATATTCCTTGAGATTAACTCGAAGAGAAGTCGTCAGTATATTGAGGAAGCTATTTTATTCGAATATTTCACGTATCAAGGCGCTATACAAAGTTTAACGTTAAATATCAGATTCTATAGTTTCACTGTATCAAATTTAGTTATGTATCGAGCTAGGTCGCTTCTGTGAATTTCTTATCAGGTCATTGACCCTTTGCTCTCCACAAGTTTCTCTGGAAATACTCGACATTAGATGCAGACATTTTCTAAAATTAACTTGACCAATCACTCGTACGTCGCGGAGAGCATTCGTTTGCAATGTTTTATACATCGATGTGTTGTACGAAGTTTGACATCTAATATTAAGCTCGACAACTTCGCTGCGTCGCGTCGATTGGCGGCTGACAGGCGCCTCCGGAGTGCGAGGTGTTAAGCGTTAAGAACCAAACGCTCCGGAGCGGTTCGTCGAACTGCCAGATCTCGTTAATTGAATCGACCGGCGACGAACGGTGTCCCGTCGCGACGGATGTCCCCTCTCGCGAGTGCAACTGGCCGTCGCTAATGCATCGGCAAAGAGTTGGGAACGTATTTCAAGCCCGTTGCGTCGGTGGCCGGTCTGAATTATTTAACATGGAAATTCATTTCCACGAATGCGCCTCGCAGTTTGTACACCGGACGTCAGCCCGGCGTCCCTCTTTCTCCGAGCCGCGGAGCTTCGCGGGCTCGAAAGGCCATTTTCGAGTCGACGAATAATTTACTCTCGGGCCGGGGGAAAAGTGGCAGGTTATCTCGTCGCCTGGTAGCAGGATAACGAAACGGCGCGTGCTGTGCATTCGAGCGCTGCGCGTCTAGCTGCGAATGAGACGCTCCAGTTTCTCTGATATCAATATCGGGCGAGTTATCGATTAAACCTTTGCACTCCGAAAATTTGTCACTAGAAATATGGTGACATTTCTTTAAACTTAACGAGGGATCTATTCATAGAATAAGGGGAACAATGGTGTTTGATTTCTACGTTTCACGTATCGGCAGATTACTTAAGACTTAATGTTAAATACGAAATGTTACAATTTTGATGCACCAATCGAGTGACCGAGAGGCACCTTTGAGTGCAAAGGGTTAAGACAGCTTGAGAACAGCTGCTTTGAAGGATTAGTCTATTGTTCTTTTCTTTTGATGGAGGATTGTGCTAGAAGATGATGGGATTTTACGATGATTTATGAATTATGAATTAT
The DNA here is from genome assembly GCF_051020985.1 of Nomia melanderi. Lineage (NCBI taxonomy): Eukaryota > Metazoa > Arthropoda > Insecta > Hymenoptera > Halictidae > Nomia > Nomia melanderi. The sequence continues at coordinate 16,554,704 of NC_135007.1, forward strand.
GTATTGGGGTTTAGGAATTGAAGTTACTATGAGAAATTGGGAGTTCATTTTGGAGAATCCATGCAAATGATCTATGGGTATACATGTATTCGATTACTAAAGATAATCGGTGACAATGTTTCAGTGAATTATGAATGACAAATTAGGACGGAGAAACACTCGATATCGCGAATGAACGATGAATCTACGTGCATCCATCGATTACTGAAAGAATCGTTGACAGGTTCGAAGTTTCAAACACTCGGCGATTCCGAGAATAATTTCGCAAAAGCGAACGGGATTAACAGGGTCGGAAGACTCTGACCCGCTGTTCTATCCAATTTTCGAGTCGGCCGGGTCGCCCGTCGCGTTCCGTCGCGAGTGCCTTTTGTAATTCGACTTCCCTGTCAAGTGGCACGTTAATTGCGCGACCGGCTGCGAGACAGAGGTGTACCCGCGCGTTAAAATCTAATTTCCCCGCGCGCGCGCGCGAGAGAGAGAAAGAGAGAGAGAGAGAGAGAGGGAGCGTGCGCGCGCGGCAAATTGGACCTCGCCCGGATTAAAACGGCTTAAGACGTTTCTAATACACGAGACGTTTAACGCGATCCCTGACACGGCGAGCCCCGCGATAAATACGGAACAACGGGAGAACTACCCTCTCCGGCTGAGCACGCCGGGATCAGGGAGGTCGTCGGCGCGATCGAGCGTCGGATCTTTGTGCGAGCGCGACGCCGAGATTGGAAAATCCGCGAGAATTTCGTGGCGAACGAAATTCTACCGTAGCTTCGGAAATTCGAGAAGAAGCTCGGAATGGGAATTATTTCGTATTCCGCGGCGGAGTCGCCTCGTCGCTCGACGGCTCCTCTGTATTTCGCGCTGAAAGCTTTCGCTAATAATATAACGTATGCCTGTCGCTTATTAAATCGAATTGAAGAGTGAGAATTGGGAAAATTAATATTTCGACTTCTGAAATGATTATATGTTCAGACGCTATAGGAAGAATTGCCTTACGACGAACCGAGTAAATGCTTTGATAAGTAAGAATATCTATTCAACATTTACACAACAAAGAAATTATTAAAAGATACACTTAACATCATTCTGAGCGACTCAATTATCGAATCGTAAAGTAATCAGTTCAGTTTGTCAAATAAGGAAGTACTACTGACGAATTCGGTACGATGCATTGTGGCAATTATTTTTCATTGAAAGATCAAGAAACCTTTCACCTACGGTTAATCAATAATATTCCCAATCTCTCGACTAACTCTTTAAACTGCGGTTGTTCAATACATTGAATGGGGGTCACCGGTGACCTCCAACCAAATCGAATTACTACAATTCACTTAATTAAACGCCGATTATTTGAAAAGATTTCAATATTATAGATAATGCTCAATGAGGCATTCAGGATCAACGTGCAATAGTGCGATTCAATCAAACGATCTAATATTATATTTTTCCTATTCTCTGTATTTTACTCTATAAAATCGCGCGGCATTTAACGCGTTAAATACAAGTTAGTATGCAGACGAGCGTATCCAGCGGTTAAAGTCGCAGTGTCCCTTTACAGCTGCAGGCGCAACCCTCCAGAATTGGTGGAGGTCCAACTGGAGCAGCGATCCTTACCAATTAACGTCCGTAAGCGTTCATTCCGCGCGCAATGCATCAAGATCGGCCTCAATTAGTCCCTCTCGCCTCCGCCGCTCTGTCTTTCTGCTTTGTATCTCGGCCCGTTTATCTCCGTTCCTCCGTCTTAACGTCCGCGAGCTTTTCTCTCCCTTTCTCTCGGCCGTAAGGCTGATCGTTACCTTTGTTCCCGTCGAGTCGAAAATTCGACCTTCGCCCGACGCCCCCTCGGCCGCCCGCCAAGAAAGGGCGAACGCAAACTAGGCCACGGAACTTGGGCAATTAAGCGTCTTTACCCGCCGCCGCAGCAACTTGTTTCGAACTTGTTCCGAGTTGCAACTTGTTCCGTCCGCGAGCAAACGCCTCCGCCGCAATACAAAATTCGCGTGCACTTTCCTTGCCCGCTTCTTCCCTCTTTTTTCAGGGACTCCTCCCCGCGCACGCCGTTCCCTTTTCACTGTGATTGAAGACGTCCCTCCGGGAATAGGCTAATTGGAACGTTTCGAGTGATTGGATGCAACATGCAATTCCCTCTATCGCGCGGGTCGTAAGAATTTTTTAAAATTCCCAAGATCTGTGGTAGAATCCTCTTTAATCTCGACTGCTTTGAACGTTGGCTTCTTCGACTATCATACACTCGAGCCTTCTGCTTCCAATTCCGACAGGAATATTCAAGAATTCTACCCACTCTACATCACAGTATTACATTATCTGTAACACGACTGTAAGAAGATGCCCGATATTGAGCAATAAAACCACCGCAGCTCCTAACTTATTAAAACTATATTCAATACTAATTACACAAGAAAACCTTCGAATTTCGAGCGACGTCTGAAGCGTACCATCAGTTTCTTACGACTACCCTTCTGAATTTCTCTCCGCGATGCTCATTTGGTTAATCACATAATCATTAACATCGTTAATCCGTTATTCTCACTAACATCCTCACACATCGATCACAGATAAACCGTTCCCTTCACCGAGCATTCTACTTCAATCTACCCAGTCTCCTCCGCACCCTGTTAACCTCAAAGTTCAAAGTTCCCGAGTTGATCCCCGAACAATTCCGCATCCTTCCTCCGCGAACACCCGGTACACACGATTACCTCGCGTGGTCCGTGGTCCGCGTCGCAGGTCACGTTCGCGATGACCGACGTAAACGCGAGTCGAGTCGGGTCGGATCGATCGGCCGGGTCGGCAAGACGCGCACGGAGTCCACGGTAACCTCGGTTGACCGGATACGGGCCCGAGGTCATCCCGTGGACCGAACTGCGGAGGAACGGCGCAGCGCGCCGCTACAAAATGCATTAACTCCCGGGACGACCGCTCCTCGGGACGCGGACTTCCGGCCGCGCGCGGGCGATAGCCCGGCGACGGTGAATCGACTCATCGATGCGGACCACGCGAGTCTTCCTCTCCTTTCTTCGGCAGCCGGGGAAGAGGATCGTTTCGGGTGGCCGCTCTCCGAGGGAAATATAGGCCAGCGAAAGCGCCGATGCTCCGAGCACGGAAATACTGGGAATGTTTTATCGCTGGCCGGTGATCGCCGCTTGAGGGAGGACGTCAGACTTTGTGTACCGTACTGTGTACTTGAATGATTAATATTTTGGAGCTCTCGCAACGGGGAACGCGAAATTGGAACGAAGAGGAAGGAAAGAGGGAAAGGAAAATTGGAGAGAAAATAAAAACGAGAGAAGAGAATATCGCTTGACAAGGGATTAGCTTCCGATAGGAAGAATTTGCAAGAGCAAACACTCGTAAGCTGGACTGCGAATATTGATAAATTCCATCGAGCTAATCGCATTCCAATTGTCAGAATATCGAATGGAATACTCGATTCTCCTGTCGCTAGTAAACACTTGGAAGACCTTAAATATCCTCTACATCCAATCAGCGCGTGACACTAACACGAATCCCCGCGGACATACTAAATCCGTGTCTTCCCCCCCTGCCCCGGCGAATGCGCGAGCGCGATCGAAAGCGCACAGCGTCGCGTTTTTGCCGTTGCACCGCATGATAAACAGCGAACTGCGGAACAGGGGCTTCCGTCCGAGTTTCCACGGACAGCCTTGGAAAGACATTAAGCCGTCGCAGCCGGGTAATCGGATAGAACTCCTCCAGCGGCCGCATCCAGCCGATCGGAGGTGACTTAAGGCCTTGGCCACGTTTCAAAACCATTCCCGCGGCCCCCGGGATACGCCGCTCGTCGGATCTGCAACCGATTAATCGGAAATCCGCCGAACCGACCCGCTCCCTGCTCCTTGGAATTCATAGCGACCGATCGAGCGATCAGATTCGGCCCGGATCGACCGAGAATCTAGATGGAACGAGCCCTGCGATCTCTAGTGTACGCTTCTGTCCCGGTTTCAGGGTATTTCGACTTTCCCGTTTCATCCCGGATTAAATTAGACTCGCGGAAATTTCAAATTCGCCCTTGAAATCGCGATCTGTCCGCTGCGGATTTTAAAGTGGAGTTGCGGAGTTACTTGCGTTCGACGTTTCGAGGTGTCTGAGGCGGAATCGTTGGGAATCAATGGTTCTAGGAAGTGAGATGCTTTGGAGATTAATGTGTTGGAAGCTAATGATTTTAGTAATGAAGATCTCCGAAAATTAATATGTTCCGTGGATATTATTAGAAACGTCTCCGGGAACTGATAGTTCTAGGAGTTGGTATTTTTAGAAACTAATATTCCTGGAAGCTAATGTTAGAGACTAATAGGTGTAGAAATTAATATCGTCAGATATGAGTATTATTAGAAACGAATATCCACAGGAATTAATACTTCTAGGAGTTAATACCTTCAGAAATTAATATGTCTGAGAGCTAATACTTCTAGAGGCCAAGATCTCCCGAAGCTAATATCTTCCGACACGAATATTGTTCGAAACTAACATCCCCAAGAACTGATACTTCCAGAAGTTAATATCGCCGGAAACCGATAGCCCCGCGATCTGATATTTATACAAACCGCCACACTTGAATTCCGGTCTCGTTTCTAACCGGCATTCCAGGAACACGCGAGACGGAACGATCCCCCGCAAATTCAGTATCGCCGGAACCAATTTCGCCGATTCGTTTGAAGGAACACTGGACGTTAACCTAACCGGCAAACAGGAAAAACAGAATTTACAGTTTACCGTGAGCTCGTTCTCGGGCGATCCCGTTTCCCGTATCCCGGCGAAGAAACCGGAATTTCCCGGGGCCGGGCCGGCTCCACGGCACGGGCGCGCCGCGGAAACGAGAGGAATCAAGGGGCTAATTTATTTAAGTCTCGTTGCAGGAAATCCAGCGTCGTTTTCGGGTCCGGCGCGTCGGTGGAAAAACAACGGGAAAAGGGAAGAAAAGACGCGAGTGAAATATCCCCCCGGGCTGCTGGTAAATGTACCGGCAAATGGTTCGATCGCCGGAAGGCCGGGGGAATTCTACAGATATTTATCAAACTATCGGTCCCATCGAACCTTTCACGTACGGGGTGAATGCTTTCGAACCTTCGGCTGCGCCGCTTTCATCGTTCGAAGATCCGGCGACTACTTTGAACCCAGATTTCACGCTTTCACGACCTGCGACGTTGTAGTGAATAGAGGCTTTCCGGTGTATCTGCAGGAAATCCCGACGTTTCGTTGTCATCGGCTTCATTAGGCGTCGACTATGCAGTCGTATTGCTGTGTTTAGGAACGTTGTCTTTGGATAGATAATTGAAAACTATGATCAGTGAACTGGGAGATGAATAGGAATGATATATCCTAAGAATCTTCTTAGAATCTTCTTAATTGTTACAGTAAGAGTCTAAGAAGTACAAGTGATACCCTTTCTATTGAACCTTAATTTATTCACAGTAAAAAATTGAGAAAATGAATGTTGGTTAAAACTGTTATAAAAAGAAGGAATTTCTGATCTAGAAACAACGAATAAAACTTGGACGAATCAGAGAATTAACATCGACTTAATCGCGTTGGCAGTTGACGCATACATGAAGAGCTTATGTGACTAGGAATTCAGTGGCCACAAATTCCTGTTCACGAGCAAACGGGAGCAAGACTGATACGCGAAATTCACGAATAATGTTGTTCGCCGGTGAAATTCGGAGCGGTTAATTCGGGCTAATTTATTAGAGCCGAAAGGGAAGAATCGCGATGGCCGTTTAATCCGGCGGAAAATAAGGGTGGAACGCGAAGCGGCCGCTGAATACAAGCGCCGACATTGGGTCGCAACCTTCGCGGCCTAAAATAGAGTTCAGGATTAACCGCGTAACCTTCAGCTGCTGATTGTACGCCACTTTCCATGATTAATGCCCCGTCCCGGGAGCGCCGGCGTCGAATAAAACCGTTTATTCGCGTTCGCTCGCCCCGGGACCGATTGTCCCACTTTCTCTCTCCCGGCGAAGCGTTTCGGGAACTTCGGTTAATAACGGGTAACAGATACATTCCCATTATGCGAAAATCCAATGGACGACGGGAGCGTAACGCGAATTCCGCGACCGCCGTTTCAGCGTTCCTTTCGAGCCGCGCTCGCTAATCCAGTTACCCTCTTCGGCGTTACTTCCCTCGTTCCAGTTTGAATTACAGCCATTCGATCGGCTAATTTTATTTGTCGCGCATAAGGAAATTAGTACGGACTTGTCGAACGAAGTTGATTATCGAGATTGAATGTATACAGAGATTCAAACGTCCAATTTCCTTTACCACGAGAATCAGTCGCAAAGTAATTAAGTTGCGCTGTTAGCTACTAAAAAACAATTTGGATCAAATCAAAAATCAATTAATATTTCAAAGTGTACGTTGTCGAGTGAAGTTCGTTAAAACTTGCAGCGTTCGGTGCCATCAGTATCCATTTCGCAAGCGACACCGCAAAATGGCGGCGTCAGAGGCGGAGCGATCTATCGACGAACCAGCGGAACTCGGATTTCATTGAAAAAATCACGGAACCCTTCCATTGCCATTCGAAAAATACTGTTCGCTGACGTAACTTCAAGAACGTAAGTAACAGAAATGAACATCAACCTGCACCGCTCGAATATCGCGACATTTCACCGGCGATACCTCCGGAATAGAGAACCTCCATCGCCGCAGAATTCGACGGAAAGAAACGCGAGGAGTTTCCCCCGGAAAATCGGATTTCGCGGCGGAAGGTTCGGTAGGAAATTGAATCTCAACCCTGTTTCTCTTCGAAGCGAAAATAGGGCCGGTTTTTTCGGCCGCCATTGTTTCCGCGGCGATGCTTCAAAGAAAACTCCGCCCTTAAACACTCGGGCGCCCTCCCGCTTCACGACTCCTCGAGGAAGAATGAATTTTCCGTGGAACGAACCCCGCCGGACCCTTTATTCGCCCGTCATTCGAAGCGGGAATAATTTTCCCTTCGATCCGGTAGCTGACGCGGGGAATCGAAGGAAAACAGAGGGCCGAGGATCGATCCCTCCCGCTCCCATTCTTCCTTTTCCGTCTCCGCGGTTCAATTTCGAGCGAGCCAATTTATCCAGCGTTTTAATTCCGTCCCAGGGAATTAATTAATTCGATTACTCGACCGCCCGCCGCCGCCCGTTCGTCGCCGATCGGAGGCGATCATCGGCGCGATCCAGTTTTTCCCTGTTCTCCATCGGTTTCTTGTAATTCGAAGGTTACCGCTCGCGGAAACGGGTAAATAACTCAGGGGACCTGTTGCTTGTTTATAATTGCCCGCTCGGTTATTCGCCGCCGAGGATATACTGGACCGACAAACACAGGAGTTGAATGATAACACGCCGCTATGCGTTCAACGCGAAGATTTCCCCGTTGATTAAGTGAAAACGGAATTACTCGCGGAGCGTGTTCCTCGTCTCGCGACACTGTGCGTCTCGACCGAGGCAAGGTCATCGAATCGCGCGTTCGACGGCGAGGGAAAAAATTAATTTCGCATCAGCCAGTGTTCGCGGGCAGGCCGACAGCTGTCGTTGTTGGAAAGTATGATTTCATTTCCGATGGGATTACGGGGTAATCGAGCAATGAAAGTCGAGCGACATTTCAGGACACTCCGGTAATAAAATGCTCCGATATGGAGAGAGAGAGAGAGGAGAAAGTGTTTGATAAAAATGTGCGGCTCGCGGGACAGGTTGTTGCCTGTCGGAGAAATGACGAATATAATTTCTATCGGATCGATGCGATCGGGAACTGATATCCCGTATAACACGTGGACCGTGTCCCGCCCCGGCGGACGGTGCGGCGAATAGTTTCCCGCTTAATCCAGATTTATTTAAGTCGGATGGCCCGCCGCTAATCCGGACACACGGCCGCGGCACATCCGTCTTTCTAATCTCGGTTATCAGGGAAGTGCATTTCGGGGGCCGGGCAAATCCGAATATACACCGGGCCTTCTGTTTTTCATTTGGTCGCCGTCCCGCGGACCCTGGGACCCTGCCACCTTTTCTATTTCAGTGGTTTCCGGCGGACGGGTTTCAAATAGAGATTGCCTCGGAACCGGCGCCAGTTCTTGCGCCGAATAAATACGACACTTTGATGTCGGAAGTGTAGAGATCGGGGAGGATGATCTTGTGTGGAGGTATCTTGTTGAAACATTAGGATCTTGAGGAATTGGAGGTGAAGCTAGTTCGATGGAATTTTTGGAACTTAGGGAGATTTATATTTATAATATTCTAAGGATCCTTGTACTGGAAATGAAACTCTCGGAATGAATATAAGGCTCGTTAGATCTCGAATTAAAGAGAAAACTACCAGATGGGTCAAAGAATTATAAAGATGCAAATGCTTTAAGAAATGGTTAAAGCTGCTTAAGTAACACCTAATCTGAAATATGAACCAACATCTTAATAACTTCACACTTGTAGCTTTTACAAAGAAATTTTGGAAAGACACCGAAAAGTCTGCGACTTCGAACGAAGAATTCTCTAGACTGCAGGGGAAAGAAGTCGGAAGATCTTTAAATTAAACGGTACAAACGTCCTTCGATGAAATATGATTGGCCAGAGATGATTAAGCCACGCGTCGAAGAACCCATTTGATGATTAAAACCGTTGGAACCGTTTAGACAAACGTCACGTCGCCGGGCTGCGAGTGCGCGGAGCCACGGAACGATAATGTGCTCGCAGGAGACCGGCGTTGTTTTCGCTAAGACGGGAACTGGGTCAACCGCGGCCGCACGATAAAGAAATTAACCGGTGCAAAATTAATAAGAGCGAAGGAATCGCGTGCGCGGAGCGCTGCGATGCGGCGCGCAGCGGCCCGAAAACCACGCCGGATTAGGAACGCCGCGGAACGGGGATAGACCGGCGAGTTAATTATGCAACTGGCTGATTACTTTTATACGGTTTCGTTGCAGGCCCTGAAACGGAAGTCCCCCGTCAGCCGAAGCAGAATTTCCGTCCTGTTTCAAATTAAATACATCCGACACGCGTGCATACCGCACATCGATCCGCGAGCTGAAACAAATTGACGCTAATCGATGATAAATTAATAACCGACTTCCTTCTATTCTATTTCGACGCGACATTATTCGACTTCCTCCTTTCATTTTCGGGGAAACTGTTACACGACAACGCTTTCCTCCGCGGCAACCGTGCATTTCCTGTTTCCCATATCAATTAAATAGAAGATAGGCGCTCTTCTCGAAATTATCAAAGCAAGATCGACAATTCCGCCACTTGAGCTTATCTCCCGTTTCTTCCTCCGCCGCGAAATTATACAGTGTCTGAAATAACACCGAATTATACGCTCCCCGCGGGTTACAACAATAGCCGAAAGCAATTGAGAAAACAAAGGAGGTCCCGCCCATTGGAATAAGGAGCGAATTGGAGCAAACAGGAAGAAAGAAATCGAGCGGCGGTCCCGCGAGCGGCGAGCCGGGGGAATGGTAAAGGCAAAACGCGGCTTACCCGACGAGTTAATTGCGTCGGAACGAGCTAATGCAGTGGATGTACATTATCCATAATTCACGCCCACCTCGGGCGGCGGCGGAGCGCGCGCGCGAGGTTAACTGATGTAAATGCTCGGTTATAATTTTCGCCTCGCCACGCCTTGAAAGATCACGCTTATTTATAGGCGCGCGCGCCTGTCCCGTCTCTCTCTCTCTCTCTTTATCTCTCTCTCTCCGCGCGCCTTTCGAAACGCGGGAAAAATCTTCTCGCCTCTCCGATTTCGAAACGGCGTCTGCCATTCGTCACCTGCGGTTGGCCGCTGCGACATAGATTGTTGCAAATGCGCGCCGGGATTTTTACCCGAGAGCCCATTAATTAGGATCGGGAGCCTTGATAACTGGATACTTGAATATTCTAAACGTCCGCAGTCCTCGGAAACTTTGAGAAATCCAAGGACGATAGGAGCGATCCGCTTGAAATGGAATTCCTCGGAGCGGGAGAAACGAGTTGGTTTAATTACCGATCTAATAATATCGCCTGATGAATTCCCTTGAATTTTCTGTCCTCGGATTAATGGCTCTAGCGGATAAGCTGGCTCGCGCGATAAGGACGTCGCCGTTCGGACTCGGCCGAGCGCAAGATCGAGGAAGCTTATCGGCTCCATCGGCCTTTGTTTCGCGAACTTAATAATTTCGGCGAATGAATAACTTGTGTGTATGATAGGACACGGTTCTTCGGATTCGCTCGAGCAGAAAATTGCGGGACCGCGGACGCCGCGCTGGTTTACCAGCTGGGCTGATTGCCAATTAAGATCGAAGACGGTCGTTATTTAAACGGGATCGAGCGTAACCGTCGGACGCCCGCATTTCGGCCTTAACGACCCCTATGATAATAGCGTTTCCACGTTTTCTTTCCGCGCGAGCGGAGAATCGAGGACGGCCCGGGGAAGATCCGTTCCCGATAATGCCGATGGAAGAAGTCGTTCCCGTTCGGCTCGGTCTCGAAACTTTCCCGATCATCCATCACCGGGCAACTGCGCCCGACTCCCCCGTTACTTTTCCCGTTCCCTTTTTTTTTCGTTCATTGAGATGGATGCAACTCGCTGCGAGGAACCGCGAAGATCGAGGACTCCGCGGTCTCGATCTATATGGAATGATCCCGAGCGGGATTCGCGACAGTGGCATCGCGTAATGAAGATTTCTACGAGTATTGTTAGAGTTCGAGACGGCGCTAAGGACTTGGAGTCCTCGGGTTTAATGCTGGGAGTCTGGGGTTGGCGCGGTGGAGATCGATAGTTCTCGAGTCTTCGGATTCAGGAGACTTTCGGGATTCTTGGAGTGAGCTGGGGAGATTCGAGGACTTTGGATCTAGGCTTAGGGGTCCGAGCATTGATGTATTTGAGGTGAAGACTGTAACGATTGATGAACTTGGATTTATGACTCTAGAGTCTTGGACTCTAAGTTGAGGACTATGACAGTTGATGGACTTTGAATTGAAGACTCTAAGTTGAGGACTATAACATTTGATGGACTTTGAACTGAAGACTCTACGTTGAGGACTATAACATTTGATGGGCTTTGAATTAAAGACTCTAAGTTGAGGACTATAACAGTTATAGACTGAACCGAAGGCTCTAGCACCTAGACTCTAAGTTAAGGACTCAATGAATCCTCGACCTCCAAGTTGCACTGGCAGTCGCGCTCGGACAATTCCAAGCAGCAACTTCCCACTGAACATTGCAGAGCCTCAAAGGATCAGCACAACTCCCCAGAACTCCAGCTCGCAGAACTGCCATTCCTGTCTCAAGTTTCAACTCATCTGTCACGCTACCCCAAAGCATCCATCAGCCACGCTCCCCGCCATTGTCCCTCTTAATACAATCAACGATTTCCCTATTTCCACGACTCGCCGCTCTCGAGCGCCTGCAAGGGGGAAGAACCGTTCGCTCCGCGCTGGCGCGCATAATCGAGCCGATCAGCTAATTCCGCGATTCACGCGAGGTCCCCGGGCCCCGAAACGAAGACGCCAGCCGGCGTAATAGGGACGTCACGCGAGCGTGCGTCCGCTCGGTAATTCCTCGGCGCGCGACGCCTCGCCTCGCCTCGCGTCGCGTCGCGGGCGAGCGCGAGCCGACGATTCCGCGCGTAATTCACCGCCGCGAAGCCGGAATGCACCTGCGACGCCGGCCGACACGTTATCGCGTGCCTCCTCTCGCGCTCGCAGGAACGTCGGCGATATTTCACGGCCGGCCGCAGATCCTGCACGCGCGCCGGATACTCGATTTGAAATACGCCGACGTCCCGCCTCGCGCGGGGATGAGGAACACGCGTCCTCCTTGATGCACCGCGTACCCAGTCCATTCTCGCTTCTTCGCGACTCCGCCCGGGGATGCGCCGCGAAACGACGCGCGTTTGTCATGCTGTCCGCCGGCGCTGACGCCTGATTTCCGCCGGGGAAACAGGGTAGCCGAAAAAATTTCTCGGATATTCACCGAAGGATAAGAGAGAGGATCTCGTGTTAGAGGATTCTGAGGATTCCTGGGCTTGCCTTGCGGATTTATGAGGGATCTGGAGGTTGAAGTTGACGACTGTGGATCCGTGGACTGCTCTAAAGACACTTCGGTCTTCGCTGTCGAAGATAAGGAGTCCCTTCCTTCGATCCAAAGCATAATCGAACCGAAGTGTCCCATTCATCAGCTTCGCAAGAACCTAACCAAGCCTCAAACTACAGAAGCAACCACTAAAACTACCTAGCAATCAAAGTGAATTCAATTCAAGACTCGAAGGATCCCCTATCCCTAGAAATTCCCAAAACTAAAAATCTAACAACCTCACAACTGAAATACTTGCAAAATGCCTGCGTCGATCCAAGCAAAGCCCCAGCGTTGACAGCGATCCCAAACAGGAAACAAGTGCAAGAAACGCTAGATCGCACCCTCCATCGAGCCCTCTTCCGACGTAGAAGAGGCCACCTTCAAAATTCCGCAGGAAGCGTCCCCTTTATATTTAATAGCGGGCGACGTGTCGGCCCCAGGATCACGTAGCTCGTAGATAGCGTAATGCCGTTTTATATTTCGTTGCCGAGAGGGTCCGATCGGTCTTACTTTGGCCGGTCCTTATTTACCGAATCCCGTGGCGCGGGCCGCGGCGCACGTACCGGCTGTACGTGCACTTTTCACGCACGTACGGCGTGTCGCCGTGCACCCGCGCCCCATCGACTCGCCACTCGGCCGCTCGTATAAAACATATCTCACGTTCGCCGCGGCCATTGCGGCGGACGTACGGCCGGCCGTGTCCCGGCCACTATGTCTTTACAGCTCGCTTGGCACGTCCGCCTCGACGTGTTCGACACCGCGGCTATGATCGTTCGCTGAGAAATTCATGCACATATTTTTCGCGACGTACTCTCCGCCTCCTAGCCCGCGGATCGCTCCGGAATTACGGCTGAAATATGCCCCGGCGTTAACACTTCCCAGGACTTCGTTGCAGAGTCTACTTGGTCTTGTGCATGTGTCCTTTTACGTCCATCGTGTGTTTCGTAAATGCTTCGAGCGTACTTGGTCTTCCAGTAATAGACAGGATGAATTCATTTTGTCGGCATTTTGTGGAAAGAAACGGAGAACGATCTCTGACTGCAATGAAGCTCATAGACATAACCTCATAGACAGTACTATTGCAGCCTGACGAAAATATGGAGGCCTGTTTTAGCAGTAAGAGACGTCTCGACTCCGACGTCCCCGTTGTCAATAAACAGAATATACAACGTTTTAATAATTTCTAAGCCGTCCTCTTTCTCGCGCTTCATCCTACATTTTTTACTAGGCAACGTGGTCCGAGACGTGGAAATAAACAGGCGATTCGAGGAATTCATGTTTCAATAAATGATGGATTCGACGCTGGAACTGCCGGATGAGAATGATCTGCGAAGGTAAAATTCTAGCCTCTCAATTCTCCATCAATTCTGAAGCGCGCTCGGCGTTATCCTGATAGACTCCGTCGCTAAAAATTCGACGAAATAGAAAAACCGCCTGTTCATCTGCAAAGAGACACTATGCAGCCATTGGTTGTCCTGAATCGTTCGACTGCTCGATGGAAGATGCATTTCCGCACTCAGACTGTCCCAGCGACGGCGAAGAAAGACGCCGAGGAGGAATCCGCGAGCGATCCATCACCGACTTCGCTGCAGAGCCGAACGCGTCCTGGGAACAGTCCGCGGCGGGCTGGTCGCGCGGCCAATCCATTTTCCGGTGAAAGCGTGCGTCCGTCAGAATGCATATCCGGCCGGTTTGTCCGGGTGTGCGCGCGCGCGAAAATATTCGCCGGTATGGAAAACACTGACAAGGGAAATCTGCGATGACGGGGCGAGTTTACATATTACGGGGTTGCGTACGCGCGCGGCCGCGCGCCTCGATGCGCACGATCGACCGCGCGGATTGCTCCTGCGACCGCCGCCGCGCCGGCCGGGCCGTCTACAATTTTTCATCGGGCATTTTCTACCCCGGCTGAAGCGGGGATGACGCGTGGCCGACATTTTAACGCTCGCCGCGCTCCGGGAAGCGCGTGCAGCGGAAAATCGAAGGCCTAAGGGATGAAATTCGGGATTGCGGAATGACGACGGGCTGTTCTGGCCTTCCAGTGTTCCAGTTTACACCTTAACCCTCTGCGGGTGCGTGTGACTTTGAAGGTAGATAAGAATATACTGGAATCTCGTTGGTTTATTCCATTTTGCATAGACAAGTGAGTAAAATGAAGTTAAGCTAATGGCAATTGACCTATCGGAAGTTGACTGTTTTCCAGGGAAACCTGGGAAATAAGGTTTCTAAGTGATCTTTTATAGATTCTCGAATAAATAAATAGAGCGTCATATTAATCTGTAATCGAATGAACTAACGTCGAACCTCAAAGTGAGAAACCAAGAGCACTTCGGACCTCAAAGGGTTAAACAATGAACACTACGATCCAACTCTCCACATTGAAATCGCAATATCCATCTTCCAACGTTCGACACGCGACTCTGGTTCCCATAAATATTCCAGCGACATCTCATCGAACCAACCCCCACCCCAGAATTCCCTACTCGTCTTGCAGAACTCTCAAATAGCCCGCAACATCGCGCGGAAGCAACAATTCCGGTGACCCAGAATTATTACTGTCGCGTCCCCGGGAACGAAACGAAATGCAGGAAGCGTCGCGACGCAACACCGTCGCCGGGGGTTCGAGTTATTTTCCGAGGGTGAGTCGCATCCAGCCGCGGCACGAAGAATACACCCGGTAATCTTCTCCGTGCGCCGGATCACCGGAGGAAACGACGGGTGCGAATGAAATCCGATCGGTCGGCTCCACCCCCGCCCTCTATGCATTATGCACGCCGTATGCAAAGTGCACCGGCCGCCCTTCTGGCCGCGCACAATACACGCGGCGCCCCCGTCCCCCGCGGGCGACCAGATTAAACGGATTAGGAGTTCAAGTTCCGCGTACCGAGTTCACGGCCCGCCGAACTTCCCCGTTTCCGCGGGGTGAAAGAATTTTCATCTTGCACGCGACTTGCGGAGGTGTTTCGTTCTGGTTTTATGCCACTGAAGATTAGACGCTTGACGGAGTGCTGGAATCGTCTTGGATTCTTATGTCGGTGTTAAATGTTTGAGACCTTGTTCATTGGAATTTCATTTTTAACCCTTTGCACTCGAGAGGTGACTCTCTCCACCTGATTTCATACAGTAAAACTCTAAATATATTTAATATTATACCTCGTATAACTCGTCAATTTAAAAAATATTGAAATATAATTACTTTGTTCCTCGATGTACGTATAATTTCCCTTCGAGAAATTCTAATCGCAACGCTAATGCTGTCGGATGTGTATATTATACTAATTTGTTGTATACAGCATCGATCACGACGTTCGTCTCCAGTTAGACCGTCATGGCCGCCTCCTTAACGTCGCGTGGTTTCCCTGGCGACGGTGGTACGAGCAGCATGAAGAGCTCGCGAGCTCCGGACTGCACGGCTGCTCATTTAGATGATTATCGAAGCATAACTCGAATAATTTCTTTCTCTTCTCTTTGAACATCGACGTCTCCCCAGCGGAAACGTCGTACTTTACAGTAGGTACTTCCTCTTGCCGTCGTACCGAGTAATAACATTATCAGTGGAAACCTAATAATCTTTTTTCGGATTTTAGTAAAACGAGCGACGCGAAAATTGCCAGAGAAAAGTATATTCTCGAGAAAAGATTTGAGAATTCAAACGAATTTTTCCGAGTTTCTTTGCAACTTAGTGAAAAGAGTGACGCAGAAATTGCGAGAGAAAAGTACATTCTCGGGAAAAGAGTTAGAATTTTCGACGAATCGTTCCGAGAGAAGCTCGAGAGGGTAGTGTTCGGAACGCGAAAATGTCGGATCACTTTCGTTCGTTCCCAGCTCGCGATACTTTATTTACGAGCGCGATAGGGTCGTTAAATAAAACGAAAGAAAAAATAGCCGACACCGACACGGGATTACGCGGCATTGTGCGCCGGCCCGGCTCGAAATTACGCGGCGTCGCGTCATAGGCGGAATTACATCGTTAAAAGCGTTTGCTCGGAACAATCGATTCATTGTTCGATGGAAAGCAGCCTGTTTGCTTTGCCCGCGTCGCCGGAACGTTTATCGATGTAACAACCCATTTTTTTTTTCGTTCCGCCCGCCGCCAGAAACGCCTGAGAGAGTGGAGGAGGCGAGGAACGCGAGATTCGCGAGCATTCGCTCTTTATAAATCACACTTACCCGGCCAATCCGCGCCCCCGGCCGAATATTTTTAATTGGCGCGCCGAACTTTCGCGTATTTATCGTCAATAACATAAACACGAATTGCGAGATGTTATAAAAACACGGGAAACAATCTATACATAATAAATATTCGCGAATCGGCGTAGGCGTGCACGCGCGCAATTATACGGGTGCGGTGTTTGTTTAAATTCTCCCCTATTCAAACGAAATAGATGTTTATTTTACGACCACCCTGTGCTTCGAGCGTGCCGCGAGTTGTCCAGGGGTCGAACGGCAATTTAAAAATACGAAAACTAAAGTATGAATTATTGAAACTCCGCGGGCAATTCGAATATATTACATCTGCGCGCAATGATGCCGATATTAATCTAAACCACCCCCGTTTCGAAGGAACCGACGCTTATTCCGCAACTACCCTCTACTATACGAGGTTTCCGCAGATTAAATGTTCAATTTCACAGCAGGAAATACGGAATATAAAATATTACAATTCACAAACCAAAACACTGCGTTGATACCAGTGCACCTTAACACTAGAACTACTCAAAACAATCGGTTTTAATTAAATCAAATAGCTTCCCTTGGATATCACAAAGAATATCCAAAGAAACCGAAAAATAGTGTACGGTCGCAATCTGTACAAGCATCGCACGTCAACCCCAATCCACGCACGGTGGTTCCAGAGTGAAATCATCCCCGCTTCAGAGAAACGAACGCTTATTTAACGAGCACCCGGTACCGCGAACGCACTGCGAGTCCTCCAGAGATTAAATGTTCAATCTAGAAATACGAAGGGTCGACCCAGCAGCGTCGTTTCGACCTAATTTCCGTCGGCTGGAAAACCCACCCCCCGCAGGGGCGGAGAAGCGGGGCGGCCACGAGAAGAAATAGGCAACGGGGCGCAGCACGCGCGGATAAATCCGCGCCCGGCGCAAATGGGACGCGGTTTTTGAATGAACGTGCGACCGGTGAAAGGTTTTCGCTATCGAGTGCCGCGGTCTATAAATAAATAGTTATCGTGAAATACGTAACGGAGCCGGGCCGCACGCTGCCCGCCGGATACAACGTCCGACCGGAAGCTCACGGTCGATGAGAAAACTTCGATAAGCTTATCGCCGTATTTACCGGCGGCGCAATAACTCCGGGAAATATGCGAGCGCTCGATAAAGAGGGAAAAAAGGAATTTATTATCCACTTTCGGCGATCCCGCCGATGATCCGCGCGGCGTTCCTCCGGCGGATTTTCCGGATAACCCGTTTTCGGAAGCTGCGGAATGTCTGACACGGTTTTCAAGCGTTTCCGAACGTTTTCGGAAGTTTCGCGTCGCTGTTTTACGGCTTTCAAAGCGCGCTCGTGGCGGTGCATAAAGGTTTTATGAATGTCGGCTTCAGTTGGGCCTCGAATGCGTTCGTTATAGCTACTGGTGACGGTGTATGGGCTGGAAAAGGGAAATAATCCGTGATAATGATCAACAGAAACGAGAATTTTACGCGGAATCGTGATCTTTCGGACACTGTTACGAAATCCTGGAATTTATACGAGTTTCTATTGTTCTCTGAGGTTCCAAAGTGGAAAGATACATGTTTGTGTATTCCGTAGATAATCTCCACTTTCTCTGAACAATTATGAAAGCCGCTTTGCTTGTTTTCTCTATCAAAGGACGATCTACCAACGATAATACAAGTTATCCCGGAGAATTCCGCGTGGAACGGTAAAATTCGAGTTCAAAGGACAAGACGTCACTAATATTCCACTTGCCAGCCCTCGGTGCACGCGCACAGAAGAGAGTTTTGTCCCTTGTTCGAGCGAAAGTAATACGGGTTCACGAGCGCGCCACGGTTTACCCGTCTGATCTGTCCTCCCCCGGCAAGGGTGAAAAAACAGGGAGAGAAGTCCAACGATCCGGCTCGAACCGTGAACCGTGTACATTCGACGCCGGGGGATTAAAGGCTAATTGGGTCCGATAATTAGCTAATAATTTATTAAAACGCCGCTCCCGGAGCCGCCGGAGTTGAACGGTTTCGGGCGCGGCGCGCCGCTTCTGCCCGATCGATGTTAATCTTTTAACAGAAATTCATCTCTAACGGGTCAGGCCGCGGGCGCCCCGCATTATAAATTGAAACACGAGCGACGCGGGACAAGGGGAACGTCGCGAGTGCGCGGAATCGATCCTGTTTACCTTAAATCGACGACGAACCGCAGGTTATTGCAACCTACGCGTACACCTTACTCCGCATCGTGGATCTTCATCAGTTCCGGATCACCGATACCCTCAAAATCCTGCCTCGAAAACGTCTCATCAATTCCAGCCCTCTTCCGATCCCGCAATTTAAACCGCGACAAGCCGCTACCCCAGAAACAAAGCGAGACCGTCGGAAAATCCGAAAAGACTCTCGCGCTCCGGAAATCCCGTGGAACAGCAACGGAACAGCGCGTCGGGGGAAGCCTGAGGGGTGCAACTGGCCCGTCGGACGCAGGAAAACGCCGGGACGGGGAGGGGGGTCGGAAAAATCGGGAATCGGGGAAACGGATCGTGCAAAACGACTGCGAACGGCATCCGTCGATTTCGATTTCGCGAATCGGTTGCGGTGGACCTCCGAAAAATCCGTGTTTTCCTCGGACAAATCAATTTTCCCTCGGCGCCGCGCCGCGTCCGACGTCCGTCGGCTAAACCGGACCGGAAATGGAGGACCTTCGCCGCGGCGATTTTCCGTGTCGATTGCACTCCGCCAAATGGAAATGCCTCCTTCCACTACTCTCCTCTTCTCTCTTTCTCTCTCTCTCGCTCGCTCGTTCACCCTTTATCCTCTCCCTCTCGTTTTCCGGCGTCTCCCTCTGTTCCTTTCCCTGTGCAGCGTCGCACGGGTCACCGACACGAGACCGCGAAACAGTATTCCCGTCGCACACGGCCAACCCAGACGACCCAGATCGATTTATCCACGCGCTATCGAAAACAGAAGCGCAGCTTCGACCGCCGTCCCCGCCGCTCTCTCTCTCTCTCTCTCTCTCTGTCTTTCGTTCGAGCGATCCGACGTCTCTGGCCGAGCCGCGTCTACTTTTTCATTCCCGTCCCGGACCGCAGCGACTCGCGGATTTGCGGTCGAAGGTTGGGGATCGCTCCGGGAACGGGTAAGAGGGCACGGTCGCTGGCTACGCGGAATTCATTCAGCGCTGCGACTCTTTTGATCGGGCTTCGCGGAGGTTTGTTTGCCGCAGCCGTTGTTATTGGCTTTTCAACGGTGCAGCTGGTAGACGGGTCGAAATAAGTTGTTTCTGATTTCTTGTTTTGGGATACGTTCTGACGGTAGAACTGCCAAGCGTTTAATGCGATTAACTCTTTGCGGATGAACGTCGACAGTTGAGGTGAAACTTTCGTGTTTGTAACGCTAAGTTGTAGTAAGGTTGTCTCGATGAGACAGATTGAAGAGAAAGTTGAATACTTCGAATGGCTTCGAATTCTCGTTTTTCTTTCTGGTCGTTAGTAAAAACTGCCGAACACCAGCTCGAAGAAGAGCCGAAGGTAACATCGAGGTAAAGTAAGTAAAACGAACTGTTAACAAGCCAAAGAGTTTATCGGTTGAAGTAGCAGTTGGCAAGGGTGCGTTCGCTGCGAAAAATACCAACGGAGATGCACAGTATCGCGAATTAGTTCGAGCAGGAAGTGCCGAGTAACGTTTTTCCGCGGGACGGTTCGGTTTTCCAGAAAATCGATTCCGAAAACACGCATCCGGTACGCATGCGTCCGCCGGCGCGATAAGTAGGAACGGTAAGCAGCGAGCGAGCGAGCGAGCGATCGGTAGCGGCGGCCGCTTAAAATTTCAAAACGGTCTGCGCCGAGCCGACGGAGGCCACGCCGGGGAGCGGTGTTTGCCTTCCCCCGTTGTATCGACCTATTACGCCGGTAATCGCGTATTCGATGAATCGGTAAGTTCGCCTCTCGAGACCGGCGCCGCTTTCCAAACAATCGCTACGCCGCCAGATACCGGCGTAATAACAATTTCATTCGTGTAATCGTTGGATCGCCGATGCTCGACCGTTTACAGTGAATTCCGCCGCGGGGGCTGCGTTAAGGTTCCACTTTCCCGTACCGCTTCGAAACTCAGTCGACCAGAAAACACCTTGGACTTCGAAGATGACTCTTAATTAAAGATCCGAACGGTGCACTCATTATTACAGGCTTAACAATTAATGGAGTTCACTGTTAAGACCTCAACGATCTTCATCCTGACGACCTTAGACTCTCGCAGCTAAGAATTCGGAAGATCCTCGAAGACTCAGGATCCTCGGAGTCATTGCTAAGACCTCAACGCCCCTTGGACTCGTGATTAAAGACACTCCGCGCAGGCCCGCCGATCCTCAGACACTCAGAATCTTTCGGTTCATACTCCAGATCCCAGGAGACTCTCGAATTCGTTGTTGAGATCCTCGACGATCCTCGAGGCAACGCTTAAAGACTCTAAGACGATAACGAGTCGAGTGCGAGCCTAAATTCAGGAAAAATCGATGCCGGGACGACGGCGTCGCGTCGCGTCGCGTCGCGTCGCGGTGCGGTGCGGCGCGGAGCGCTCGGACGCACGAAAGGTGCGAAAGGAAAAGAAAACGGAGGCCGCAATAAGCGAAGCTACCAGCGGAATTACGGGAATAGGTTTTGCCGGGCTGAAGCGCGCGTGTATACCCGCCGCGTCACGTGCAAAAACTGCGCCGGGGCAAGTAGGACAGCCGAGCGAGTAGGTATTCCGAGGCAGGAGGTCGGGACTGCCTATTACACGAGAACAAACGGGAAGACCAGCTTCCAGCGGGTAGATAAGAAGCAACCGACGACGGGAATGAGGATGATAACGAGTTCCCCGTCCGCGTTACCAAAGACTTCCATCCTGAATTCCTTCTACTCCCTCTCTCTCCGCCTGTTTCCCCGTAGAACCCGTCCTTTTCTTCGCCCCTTTCTCCCTTTCTTTCTCGCCGGCCGGGTGTTCCTCCCTTGGCTCTACCTGAACGCGTTTCGCTATTAGCCGAATAATCGGACTGTGAAACCTGCTCCTCCCGGAAACGGTCCCTTCGTTCAATTCGACCTCTATTTCTTGACTACGAAGAACCCGCGGACGGATGAATGAGCGCGAATTTAAGCGTGGAAAATACTCGAGAGATAGAGTGCGAATTGATGGCGGCAGTAAGGAATGCTGGGCTAATTTACCCAAGTGTTCCTCAATTCTAACGCGTTACCCGGCTATTTCACTCGCGACGGGAATAATTTTGTTGCTACGCGTTATCGCTGGAGGAATTTTCACGTTCGTCTGAATAGAATCCGAACACGATTCCCACGAGGGAGCGCGTTTGTAGTATCTACTGATACTGCAAACGTGAATTTTTGCTTCTCCATTTTCTAATTAGAATCTAATAATACTTAAACCGTGCTACTTTGAAATAAACCGACGAAATACGGGAAACACGCGTGTCTCCAATTCCCAGTCCGCGAGTCGAACGTCTGGTTACCGAGTAACACTGATTTAAGTTTAATTATCTGTGGTGAAACACGCGTCATCGCCGATCTCATTGTTCCCGAAACTTGTCTTCGAAGCGGGAGCAAGCCGCAGCCCCGGGAATATAAACCATCGACCACTCGTTCCCGCGAACACGCGCGATCCGTATGTTTCGGCGAGCCCCGCGCCCGAGCGAATTAAACAGTTGATAAACGAATATCGCGCGGCCCGTTGAAAATAAACCGGACGCGATAAACGAATTAGACGCGGCGGGGACCGAACTTTAAGCCAAATCGCGGCGCGGCTGATTAAATTACTCTATTATCCCGTATTTCGCTCGGAGTGCTGCGAGTCCCGAACGCCGCTCGGACAGAGCGGTGGACGCCGGGCAAGCTTACTTCCCAGCTGGAAATCAATATCGCCCTTCGAAGCGGCGAACAATGGCGCGGATTTTTAGCAACAAACTCGGACACCCGACACTCCCGTGCGCGCGAAACATGACACACGCGCGAACAGGCGATCCCATCGACCGGTTAAAGAAGACACCGGCGGAAGCGCTGCCAATCATTGCGATACAAATATTTCCGTAAACGAGCTCCGCGCCGGAATCGTTTCGCGCGCCCGCCGGAGTCGTTTCAATTTTTTATCTTCGCCCGGAATCGAGCGCGCGCGCGCCGGGCTCGCTCGTTTTTAATTGAAAATCCTGCAATTTAGCTCCCCCCTCCCTTTAAATATTGAAACTTCAATCACTCGCGTGTCTCGGGGAACGTTGAATGTCTCACTTTCCGATGGAGTTTTTTCTTTTTTTTTTTGTTTCGCGAACGGAGAACAAAGGCTGTCAACGATGGAGATTTTAAGTAAACTGACAAATCGAGTAGCGTCGCGACGCTCTTGTAAGCTTCAGCGACGTGTCGATATTGCCGCCGACACTCGATGACGCCGATGCGGCGACGTATTCGAACAAATTACCGAGGTCGACCACGCTTTTCATTCGTTTCTGCAATAATTACCTCGCAAGCCTCGGTTCGCGTCGACGTCAATTTCTCTGCTGACTTCTGAGGGAAGTTGCCTTTTCGATCATTGTGAAAGAAGGTATCAGAATCTATTTTTATTACGGAGTATTTGAAAATTAATTCTTATTTTAGAAGTAGAGCTTGAAGTGTCAAGCGCCACGAAAATTTGTGTTATTAACGAAACGTTATTAATGTCCCGTTCATTCCGTTCTCAGAAAAATTGGTATTCATTAGTTTGGACCTCGAAAATTAGGGATCCACATTCGTGTAATTGCATCGATAAAAACCGACGTAAATAAAATTTAATATGCGTCAAATTGACGTTCCGTGAACGCAGTGTTAAACATTATCACTCGGCGTCGGCTGTCTCGCGTGTCACGATCGTTTTCAAGTAACTCAGACGCGTCGGCGTACGGTTCAGGTGCGAAACGGCGAAATTGAAAGGTTTCGAATCTACAAACGGTTTCTCGCCGCCTTAATATAAATCGACCTTTATCGCAGCTGCAATTCCTCCGTTATCGGACGAGGAGCACTTTATCCCGCGGAATCTCTCCGCGGGCCGCGCTTAAGTCCTTATCAAGCCGGGCTCTTGTGTTTCATTCATATTTCATATTGTGTCGCGCGCACGAATAACACCGCGCGACCGGGAATAAAGGGGAAAAAATAGAAATTCGATGATCCGTATCGTTGGTTATCCCGCTTTCACGCGAACGAATAAATTAACGGGGGCGCGAACGGCGAGGTTGTGTTCGTCGAGCGGAGTTTACATCCTTAAACCCGCGGAGGAAAAACATGGGAACCGGTATTTCCTTTTTCGAGGAACGTCTCTTAATCGAGGGAGAGAGATCGGTTCGAAAAGTTCCGCGGTCGATTATCGAATACAGTTATAAAGGAATTTTCCCGAGGAATATTGGCCCTGTGCGACAGCTTCGGATATTCGAATATTTAAATTGAACCGCTGGAATGCAGAAAATACGGGGTTTAAAAGTGAATTTCGACATTCCGAACCGAAGGTTGGACAGTCTTTGTAGAACGAGGTACTCCGCGATTCGCGAGGTAAACGGATCGCATCGCGATGAAGAATTTAGTGCACGGTCGAATAATCAAATTCCATTTAATATGTAACTGGCACGATTGCAAGGGAATACGGGGAGTAAATATTACATCGGCGGGATCGATCGCGGAGGAGGGTGGCCAACAAAAACTCCGTGGCCGGCTCCGCGAATCTCGGCTGTGTGAATTTCACGGGAAAGAAGCTCCCGGAGTGTCCCGGGAAACGTAGGAAATAAAGAGGAGCAAGATCGCGGCCGTCCCGACGTTTCCTCTGATAAAGGTAAATCCGCTTACCCTCGGTCCTGGACGTGAACTAGAAATTGTAGTGTCACTCGCGTTCCCAACAATTGGGACGCTTCGCGCCGCGCGACATTATAATCCGGCCGGGGTTTTAGCTGTGTCGAAGCCACGGCGAAGCTGCGAGAAAAAGGAGCGCGATCCGGCGAGGATAAAAAGTGGAACAGCTCAGGCGATAACCTATTGCGTCGAGAAACTTTCATTCCACGCGATAAATCGAACGGAACCGTAGAATTCTATTGTCGGAAAATTATAACGCGTACCTATTAGAAAAGCACCGTGGGAATATTAAAATTTGAAAGTCTCTGCAACTCGAATGGATCGAGTATAAACCTGGAGCTCTCTCTTCTCGAAGAAAGGCAATAGCGGAATCATTCGACTCGCCGAAAGAATCAACACTTCCCGAACAACAGCACTCCAAACGAAATTACCGAAGTTCCCAGACCCCGGGAAACTCAGCATTAAGGAAACCGAGGAAGCTGGAACCGAAGATTTTCCCTGAGGACGAATTCGACGGAGCTTCGGATTCCGATCGCGGGAGCTCGGGGGAACCTCGGAGGAGGGAAGACGCTTTGAACGGCATTTTTCCATCGAGCTGACTCTGGACGGCAGCGGGAACGTTCGGCTATTTTCCCGTCGGAAGCGAAGAATTTTTGATAGAATCCAGAGAAAGAGAGGAATTCTCTTTTTCAAATTGAATCTGGAACCTCGTGGAATAAGAGAAAAGAGTAGCTTCCAAATGTCGCGGATGATTCGACGGTAAATCGGTCGCCATGACGAACACTTGCATAACCGCGTAATGGCTAATTCAGTCGTTTTAGCCAGGGAACATTAGAAACACCTGTATATTGAATTTTTTCAACAAAATATGATTGTGTATATAATGAGGTGTAATTATGGTCGACAGAAAACTTCACAGTTAGGCGAAATTTTCGGAGATTACCGTTTGACCGCTCGAAACGGTGAAAATGGCCACTCTGGGCCGCGTTTCTGCCCTTCGTCGGTCGCAATTCCGCGATTCCGAGTCGGCAAACCCATTTACGCTGCTCCCGTCTCCACCGGCGTCGTTCGTGACCGCGTTCGCGCTCCTGAAGGTACACAGAGACGGCCATCGCCGTCGCCGAACCCTCCGAGCGGATATTCTCGTCCCACGTCGTCCGCTCGCTGGAACACGATCCTCTTATTTGGACCGGCCACTGCGATCTTGTGCCCGGGCAGTCGAGTACACGGTCCGTTTCAGAGTTGCCCCCGCAGGCTAATGTAATTCCGAATTCACTTTTTGATCGAGAAGCTGGACGGTTTATTTGGAACTTTCTTCCACATATTTACCGAAGCCGCTGCGTTTGACTACCGGTGGTAGACGGATTTTTTGAAAGATCGAGTTCGACGTGTATGGGGAGAATGATGTATTTATCCTATGAATGTCGTATAAAGTTCATACAATCTTTTGATCCGTTTGTTCCTGTGACTGCACAATCTTCTGGAAAGATTGGAAATTGTAATTATTTAACGTGTTTTCAGACATTCATCATAGTACTCGAGTGAAACTATTTTCAAGATTTCGAATGTTTTTTCAAGATTTCAATAACCGCGAAAGAAAACCAGTTATTTCGACTCGCACGGTAGTTCTACTGTTAATATTATCGATATTATGCAAATCCAAGGTCGGAGAACTCATTACACCCTTTACAGTTAATAACCGATCGAGAGGGAAGATTCTCCCCCGAAAAGGTCCGGCATTTTTAATTCAGTTTCGGCGAGCGAGCGGCCATCGGGATGAAAATCTCGGCAAACAATTTGAAACTTTAAATTCACCCCCCGGAAGGCGGCCGCCTATTCCGCCGGGAAGTTTTAATCGGTTTTCCGCGGGCTGGTTCGAGTCATCCGAGACCGAAGCTCGGGTCGTCCGCGGATAACAAACAACCCCTATCATTTTTCATCGTTCCCCGACCGAAAAAAGGAAGGAGACCGCCGACAACGCGTTCAAGATGTAGGACACGCCATTAGACGAGCAAACTCGACGGCATCGGGTTCCGAGGGAAATAGAAAGTAGCTCGAAGGGGCGGGAAAGTTGTGTCGCCGTCCCCGATATTCTTAATCTGTCGCGACCCGAAACTGGCCGTCTCGGTTTCCGAGCCGATTCACTTCGAGGACTAGACGCGATCCCGATCGGAAAGAAGATCCGCGATTTCCCTCGATTTTACTCGATCCCGACGAATCACGAAATAATAAGGGGTCGGGAATGAAATTCGACATGATATCGGGAAATTGATAGATGAAATTCGGAAGCTATTAATACCAACTCGCGCTCGATTATTAATTAGTCGGAGAATGAAGAGATATTAGTCTCCGCGCAATTTCGTTCGAATCGGAAAAGCAGGGTCGAACAGAGCTCTCCTCCTCGCCAACTCGAATTTTCATTGTATTTACATTTTTCTGGAAACGGTGTATACATACAAATCATATCGACAATTCGATAGATGAAATTTGAAAGTCATTAATATCAGCTCGCGATGAATGATTAATTAGTTACCGGGGAATGAAGAGTTACTCTCCGTGCGATTTCGTTCGAATCGGAAAACAACGGTCGAACAGAGCTTCCTGTTCGTCTACTTGAATTTCCATTGTTACCATTTTTTCCAGAAATGTAACGGTGACTCTTGATTACAATCAAATTTAGCTGCAACGCCGACGGAAAAAATGTTCGCAACGAGACATTTACTTTCACGGCCGGGAACTCATTTAATTCGGAATGATAACACTCCTCCAAATGTTTCATCGACGGTTTCCGGCCGAATCGAATAAAATTCAATCATTCCCGGCAACAAAATCAAATCGAATCAATCAAACGAAATTGAAGGGTCCCCGCAGACGAGACGGGACTTCGTTGACAACCCCCGTGACCCACTTCGCCGGAAGTACCCCCGAAAAAAAGCAACACTTTTAATGTCTACGTGCGCGAGGTAAATAAAAAGGAACAACAACAACAACGAAAAAAAAGAGGAACGAATATAATAACAGCAAACGCGGCCGCGTTCACCCGCCAACGGAAATACGTTGCACCGACGAGCGTGAACCGGCCATTTTTCCCCCGCGCGCGCTTGGCTTGTCAATCAAAAAACCCGAGCAACGAAATCCGTGTTTTTTCTACCCCTTTCTACCCTCATACCGACAAATATTTGTTTTCATTACCGATGAAAGCCACGCGTCTCGCTCCCACCATTCCGCCGCTGAATTTCCCGGCGTACACCGTGATCCGCGCATTTATTCACACGCTGTTCGCGTAACAATTCCATTTAACCCTTCAGCTGCGGCGGAATGTTGCTTCAACGCGTATTTCGAAGGAAGCGCGTCGAAACCATGAAAACATTGAATTCAACTAAATTAAACTGATCTAAACGAGTCACGTTTATTTAACATACAACGGAAGATGTAATTCTTGAGTTAGAATTCGTTCCAGATCTAACGAGCTTCGCTGTAGTTATTGTTAATTACATTTTACGAGCGCCAGTACGTCGAAACTGAATTTTTCGATCACCTTTAGGCGCCAACAGCAGCCAAGTTAACAGCTGATTAACAACTGATCGTTGACTTCTCATAAGAACTCTCGATCATCTACAACACTTTCCTCCTTTCCATGCGAAATTTGAAATTTCACACCCTGGAATATCGTATCCCACGAACAAACGTGCAAATCGCTGTTCGTTTACCATTAGATCACTTCATCTATCAATCTAATAGATACTGAATATTTTAAACATTTCGCAAGAATCAAAGTTGGCTTTGCAATTATACGAATGCACGTTATAGTTCTCCGTTCTTGAAACTCTAATTTCCGCGACCTATACGAACAAACACGTAGTCTTCTGAAGCGATAGAACAAACGTTTGTGAATCTAGCGTTAACATCGTAGCGCGCGTTCGGCAGTGTTCACTTGTAGCTCCGTTGTCCCGCGAGTTCCGCGCGAGGGGCCATTTTTCGACGGGTCGTCGCCGACGCGAGGCGGAAATGTTTGCTCGGCTCGGCAGCAGCCCCCAAAGGGGTGTATCGATTGCCGCCGCCGGCTCGTAAGTACCAGGGGATTCTGATTGTTCGCTAATTAACTCCGTGCTCGGATTAAAAGCGACGACTTCTCGATCGGTCGCCGACCAATTTATCCGAGCGCGTTCCCCCGGAAAATAATAGTTTCGCGGTGGACGCCAGCTCATTGACACGAGAAGAGGTCGGGCATTCGTCTGACCCTGGTCACCGCAACGGATAATGGGAAAACGGGCGAGAATGTGGAAATGCAATCGACGGTCCCTGCTTGTCCGGGATTGTCCTGCTGTGCTTGGTTATTGAAGGGACAATTGGCCATTTTGTTTGTTCGCGAGAGGAACCACCGTTCCAAGATTCCCTTGTCAACCCTTTGCATTCGGAAGGGTCTTTCGTTAGATACGTTCATCATTTTCTAATAAAACATTAACGGTTCTTTTCTCAATTAACCCCTTAACTTGTACGCTCGAGTTAATTCGAGCGCGCTAAACAGGCCGAACTGTGAAAATAACAATGTGAGAGCAAAGAAAAAATCATTTCATTGATATTTATCATTTACATGGGATTGTAAGCTATAACACTTATTCAAGAATAAAATATAGCCTTTTTCCATGGAACAAAAGCGCAGTATATCAAAATTGATTTTTTTTGCTGTTGAATATCGAATTTATAAATTCAGTATACTGAATCGAATGGTGAACTGTCGACCGCAAAGGGTTAACTGGTTTGTAATAGATTATACTTCTAACCCGAGGCAGTGTTTGCAAAGAGAATCGGTATAAAGAGAAATTATTCTTGTATATTTCTCTTTCATTTTCTTCCATTCTACCGTTTCCCATGGAAATAGCTACCTGCTGCTGAGCTGAAAAGCTTTCCGCGTCTACGAAAGATGTGAAGCACGGAACTCTTTAGATATTTATAAAACAGGCATCTCGGGAGAACTTCGTGTTCCTCGTTCACCTTAAATGATTCTACGCGAATCATCGAGCATCTGTATGCGCGAGCTGCAGCCACCGAATTGTAACAGCCGTGACGCGAACGCTAAATGGACACCAAAGACGATTCATCCTTGAACGAACAATCCCCAGTTCTGTCCGCGGTGGAATGATCGGCGGTCGATCTCGGTCGGAAATGTCGTTCTCCGAAGAGACTCTGCTCGGAACCGCATTAACACGTTCGCTGCCAGCGTCACGTCTTCGCGGCGATCAATAGTTCACGGACTGTGCGAAGAGTCAGCTAATATCTAATATTTACTATTGTCTGTTACCTATCTTTCTCGTTATTCAGTCTCGAAGGATGTCGCCTATATCTCATCACAAAACGTTCAATATATCTAGGGAAAAACTTTCGAAATGTCACCTCGACGAGATAGAGTAGTTTCTATTTTTTTCATAATTCAGCTTCATCTGCTGAAGATTTCATCTACGAAGGTTTAACGCCTTGCCTTATAACACCACGTCACACTCACAGTGAAAATTTTCAATATAACTTAAACATTACTATTACTCGATTCGCTAGAATTCAAAGTAAATCTTCTGTATTCAATTATTATTCTTAACCCTTTGCACTCCAGAGGTGACTCCCAGTCACCATTTGATATAATAAAATTACAAACTGTTATACATAATATTAAGTTTCGTATAATGCATTATGTGAAATATTTATATAAAATAGCTTTGTCTCTTAATTTACGTGTGTTTTCTCATTAGTTCGTTTCAAACAATGTCGTCTACGTCTTATTGGAAAGTGTCGAATGTTTCTAATGAAAAGCTTCCGAGCGCAAAAGGTTAATAGCTATAATTAATAAAATCAATTATTAACGACAGAGTACACAATCCTACCGATCAGAGTTGAGAAAGAAGTCACGAGGCAAGGGGTTAAAGTACACGCGAACGAGCAGCACCGTCGTCCGGCAGTCTCATTGTTTGCCGAACTACGGGCTTTGGACTCGGAAACAACGCCGGCGCACGGTTTCACGGCCCCAGACGTCCCGGACACGATCGCTCGGCGATCCCCCGCGAAATTCTCTCGTCTAAATTGCGGAGGCCCGCCCGGGGACGACTATATCACTCCCGCTCGTTTATAATTGACCATATTCCTGCCGGGATCCGCCCCGCCGTCTTTCCCGTGGATCGTCTCGAGATTTCTGTAAGATGAGCGCGGCTCCTGATGAATTCTGCACGAGAACTACCTGGATCCCGGGGCCCCGAGACGGTTCGTTGGATTATGCGGGCCGCTGTTCATTACTTTTGGAGGTTTGATGGAACGATGGAAACGCGGAGGGCACTCGGGGATTTTTCTTAACCCTTTGCGCTCGACAACGTTTCTTCGCTGCACTGTGCTCGTAATATTCTAACGAAAGGTTGATGAGATTTTTCACCGTGCTACAAGCAAGAAGAGACAGAATGGTTTATTCGAATACTTCCCGTCTAATTACGTTGTATTCAGTTTTTATACGATGCGAATACGAAGAGCTAGTCGGAGGTGCCGTTTAATTCTGAACGAGTTTTGCACGGATTAGTTTGCCGCGGAGCACGGCTAATTCGCGCGTTTGAGATCGCCGGGTGTGTTTAACGGATAGCCTGCAATGAAATTGAATCTTTCGTCAATCTGTGTGGAGCGAGTCGCTTTAATGGGGTCGTATCGATGTCTCTCGAATTTATAGCCAGCGACGATGCGTTTCGAACAGATTCTGAACTGTGCTTTTACGCGCCCGTGAATGTCCTAGATGTCCGCTTGACGCGCTTCTCGGATTAGCAGTTGCAACCGATTTTGGTACGGTGAATCCAGTGGTTTGCGGTCTTTCGTTATTTAAAGATCCGTCGAGGATTGTGTACCAACGATTAAGTACCATTCCGCGATGCTTATAAGGGACATTGTGCATCGCGGCTCGGTGTACGGCTCCGGCATCGCCGGCATTAGTCAGATATCCGATGAGAATTATCGGGTTCGAGAGAATGTAACGCGGATTGATAAAATGACACTCGACTCGCGGCTGAATGATGGAGCTGTATTATAGCTGATCCATAATCCGTCTAGTGAAGTAGGCTTAACGGGGATTCCAGGATTTTCCGGTGTTGCTCGCCTCGCGATGAAGTTCGCCGGGATTATAGCAACCGCGACACTCAACGGAAACTTTATTTCGCGACGACAGTTAGCGAATAACAGGCTGCGAACGCCTATAGTCGAAATCGGTTACGATCGAGTCGCTCGGAAGCCAACGCAGTTAAATCGACTTCGGATGTTTCTTGAATAAATAATATTATCCTCAGTTATTCAACGATTTCCTCGTTTTTCTAAGAAAGCAAATATGTTGTACAATCATTTCAGAAGTCAAAACGTCAATTTTCTCTATTTTCCTTCTCTGGATTTCACCGCATTCACTTCCGAGCGATTCAATTCTCAGTGAAAGAGAACTGTTGTTAACTCGTCGGAACGAAGTGGAAATGTTACAAGAAAACTACTTTCAAAAATACAGGAATATAAAACATCAATCTTTCAACCTTCCCGACGTTTCCTATGGCACTTTCTTTCAGCCGGGTCCTTTCAATAAACGATTTCAATTCTATCGCGGGCTTCCGAATAAAATCTCAGATGTCGTCTGGCCTCCAATAAATTTTCATTAGCCCGTCGACAGTGTCGCGGACGTCCGAGCGGTGTCCGCTTAATTGCCGCGAAAAATGGCACCGGTCGCGGCCGAGCGTCCCCGAAAGTGCCGATCGAAACGGTCTACACGGCTTCCCTTTCAGCGCGGCCGTGAGACGGCCCTGTCTCCATAAACAGACGCCAATCATTATTAGGCCGGGCATAAACGGTTCGGCTGATGGAATATTTAATGAATCCCTGGAAAGCTCGCCCGTGTTTCAGCGGCGGAGACAAAGCGAACGGAGGGATCTTTGTACAAATACGAACGGAAAAATTCCTATCCAACCGCACCGCGGAAACTTGTTCCGAACCGTAAAAACCGGTGAACTACAATGGACGCGCCGTTTTCATGGGAACCATTTCGTTGGAATTCAAACAATTCCTTTGCCCGGATAGAGGCGAAGTTGCGCTCGGAATGATTTTCACGTGCAAAATGACGTTTCGCCGGGTAATCGTTAGTACCGGTTAAAATATGAAATTCTTCTCGCAAATTAAGGAATGCAATTTCCTACCGACCCCGGGGCTAGACGGTCCTTACAAGGGGACGCAGTATACGTAATGAAATCAGAGGAAAATGTAGCTTAATTAAGCCTCCGCGAACGGGAAGGCTTTGAAATATACGAAACCCTCAGCAAATGAAGGTAAATTACACATCGATCGCTTAAATAATAGAAAAAGTGAGAGCTACGTCCTGATCTCTTGCTGTCCGAGTAATTCGATCATTCGATTTCGATTTAGTATTCCAAATATAAACATTCGATCCCCCGAAATGTCGACGATCGTCCGAAAACGGTCAAGACGATATACTGAAGTCTTATCGTGAACAATCGAAGCTCTATCTTAAACGGAACACGGATCTTCAAAGATACACCGTTACACGTCTAAAACCAACGTCTTCCGAGCGCAAGGAGTCAACAGATTTCTGACAGCGAAGGATCTCCGAGTGCCGCGGAGTTCCAGAAAATGCTACCAACAAGTATCTCCGCCGGCTTGCACGGGAACCAAGAAAACAAGCTACTCGGACCGCGAGGCTCTCGTATTTATTCATCCAATTAGCTCTTTTTCGTCCGTTGGTCGGTTGATTCAAAGAGCCGGGTCCGCTGGCGATCTTTTCTAGCCGGCGCACCGGCTCGTCTGCGATCCGCTGCCGCCGCGCCGCGGGGTCAGAGTTTTCGAGTTCACCGTTTCGAGGGTAAATTATCTCGCTAAGGGCGGCCAGGTTTTCGCTTGCTTTGCCCTCTGCAGCCCCGTTTCTCCTCGAGGGCCGCCGACGCTGGGAGGGCGCAGGCAGGTACTTGTGGCTTTAATCTCGTTAATGCAGGTGCGCACAGTTCGCCGGTCGTTTCGTTAATTCCCGGCCATTTCAATCGCTCCATCGAGCGACGGCCCTTCGTTACGCCGGCCGCATATACGATGCGCGGTCCCCGCCGACCGGCCTGTCCGACATTCAATTCCATATCCGTCCCTTCGGATCGTTGGCCCGCGCAAGTATTAATGCAACGGGTGTTCCATTAAATGGCCGACTCAGCCTCCTCGACGCCGGCACATTGGCATTGTCCGTCTACCACTGGACGGCCGGCCAGACGCATCAAGGCTGGAGGGCTCTCTCGCGATTTGTTTTGTTTGTAGCTTGGACTTTAGTCGGAGTTGGCAACCGTATTAACGACTGGCCAATTGTAGCAATTTGGATAGAAGACGAAAAGGAATTAGGAAGAATTAATACTGGAACTACCGAGCATTTAGACGATTGATAAGCAGTTCCTATAAGAATTGTGATGATAGATTTTCAGTTTCTTCTGAGGTTCGTTATAGTATTCGAAGGGATTTACTGTTGAGATCAATTAGAACATTGAATGCTTTTAAGACATCAATAATTGTGAAATAAATCGAAACCGGTCATTAAGTGGTGGACTATATGATGTTTCTGATGTCCTGAGATTGATAGGTTGAACTGCCATATGCGTTAGGTGAATGGTAGATCTTCGAAGATCTACATGGTGTCTTTAAGATGGAACACCTAAGGTTGTCTCGAAAGAAACTGAAGAGAAAAAGTTGAGTATACTTCGAACAGCTTCAAAGTCAGAGCGTCGTGAAGAAAATATTCTCTCGCAACTATTTTCCTGGTACTGTTCCTCTTTCGGATCGTTAGTGGTCTCTCGACGGGAAGTATAAACTGCTGCACACTATCACAATCTAATTTGTAACCCGAAGAAGACCCGAAGGTAACGTGGAGCACTGGACAAAATGAAGCTTCGAAACTCTAGGTTAAGTCGACGCTGCGAATGTTCAAAGCCGCTTGTTCGTGCGTTCCCTATAATCCTTCATTTTCTCGTTAAACGAACGTCAAGGGGAAACGTGCGCCGGAATGCCCCGAAGTACCAAGTCGACTTCGTTCCGCGGGATTCCGAAAGAGACCGCATATCCCCGTGACATCGGAGAACGGGGAACGCGGCGCGCTATGCGGTGTATAAAATGGCGGGCGCCGCTCGCGCCGCGCCGCGCCCGGCGTGTGCGTGGAAATGGCGTTCGGCCCCGGGGTAGTCCGGAATTTATGGTGTCGGATAAGCCCGCGCATATTTTTATGCGCCGCGTTTTCCGCGAGATTAACACGGACGTTGGTTTGTATTTTATTCGATGGCGGCGCGGGAAACTTCTTACCTGATGGAAATAAATGCCATTTGTCGGGCAGAGCTCTGCGGAATTTATGCTCGCGTCATCCTAACGCTTTATGGACACACTAAAAACGCGGTTTCACCGTTTGAGGCACGGTTTTAAAGAAGGAAACAAGGCAAACTGCACAGACTTGGCTGCGCTATACAATCCGCTAATATTAACCGCAACAGTCCCAACAGCTTGCTAATGCTTTTCGACTTGTATACATTTTTTGTTTCTTACACACGCAGTTACCGTTAGTTCGCAACATCGCTAACTGAACGAGAAACTTTAAATAAAATATTAAACTGTGCAACTATCGATAACTTCAACTTTTCCAGATGAATTAAAATATATCGCATTATGCGTAAAATACTAAGAGTGGGACGGTTTTTAATTCATCTAACCTGAAAGATTTAAACATTTCCAGAGTAAAGAGAGTGACACCAGACATCGTACATCCATTGAAACATGTTTCTATGTCTCTTATGCTACCTGAGACGCTGTCAATTACCGCTTCAGAGAAGTCTTCCCGTTCTTCCGTTTCTTAACTTTTCCACGGGAATAAAAGAAGATATTTCGAGGCAGCCAATATCATTAACGATTCTGATACGTTTGTTCGAGACAACCGAGGCAACCGAAAATAGTGCGGGTCACGAATCGAACGGGGCTAATAATATTTCTTCCACGTCGCGACGCCGCGCCGGCCTGGCCACAGCAATAAATTGCTAATCGGCTTGACGTTCTTTCAGCAATTTCCGGCCGATTGCCGTTCGGCCGGCGTTCATGGTTTTCAACCCCACCCTTTCACCCCATCGCTGGCCCCGTTTCTCCGCTAAATCTTTTTTAATTTTCGCTCGGTTGAAATCGCTTTCTCCCCCGGCGACTTTCCGCTCGATTCTGGATCAGCTCTCGCGGCGCGGCTCCCGGCGAGACATTAGCTTGATTGGAAAACTCGGCCACGATTTTAACGAGCCACGCTCGCGATTCCTGTTGTTCCACCGCTGGCACACTGCGGCGGACGAGTAAACACAGTTACTTTTATTCCCGGCTAATCTGCTTTCAGTTTCAATTACACCGTCCTCCACCTTCCCCTTATCTTATCGCTATCGGGCGTATTTGTTTCGACGGCGCCAAAACATCGTTACCTCCGAACGAAAATCACTCGGAAGAAAACCGACCGAAGAAGAAATCGAATAGAAGCAGCTGCGATAATTGTATCGATCTTTAAACCACGCTCCGCCAAGAAACAGGGAAAAGAAGAAACGGAAGCAAACGATCGCGCGTTTAACTCGCCATCCCAAAATACACGAGTTACCAAATTGATTCCCCGAACGATCAACGGAGAAACCTGAAAGCTCCTCGAGCTGGAAGGGGCAGAACAGACGGGGGGAGCAGAAAATAAGAGAGACACAGTAAAATATCTGGTATCTCGGCTTTAAGGTCGGCCAGGCAGGTGCTTTCAGCCCATAAAAGCTGATTTCAACGCCGAAATCGAATCTCGGCATCCACTCTCTCCCTCTGCTACTCTCTCTTCACGTGTCGACCGCTTCTCTCTTTCTCTTTCTCTCTCTCGGCCAGTCGCAAAAGCTGCGATCCTATTCCCCGCGGGCCGGAAAAAGGGGTTTTATCGCGGCCTTTCACCAGGCCGCGCCCGAAAGGAGAGTTTCCCGATAATGGATCAGCCTGGCCGGCCAATCGGTCCCCCCGTGCGCCCCGCGCTGCCCGGCGAGGCCGCATCGCCGCGTCGAAAACTTATTCAGCCGCGGCCGGCCCGGTTTCGAACGCGTGAAAGGAAGGCCAACTTGTTCCAGCCGAGAAATAATCTGTTGTGCGGCGTGTTGCACGCTCGGCCCGTGTCGGGTTTGTTATCCGATCCGCCGTCCGAGCTTTTTCCGACACACGCCCGCGCCCGGTGGGCCGGTGGAATTTTCGGAAGCCGAGAATGGGGCGGCGGGACAGGAGATGTGACGTTCGTTTGCGATTCGAGGCTGGTTCAAACTTTTTCTGTTGATGCTTTGTCGGAACAACCGGCTTGCGAGACTGTGGTGTGCAATTGCGGAGAGTAAACGTTGAATCGAATGAATATCGACCCTTTGCGGACGAGAATCTGTTTGATTTTTGAGAGCTCTCCCCGTGGGAAACTGTTCGTCGAAGTTTTCAATAGAGAGAAAGACGAAAACGTACAAACTCGCACTCTATATTTTCTGGAGCGTAGAGTATTGAAATATGTGAATCGATATCAACGGCAAATTATGTACGGATCGTTTCATATAAAATGTCGCAAATGTTAAAACGATCCTCCATAAACAGGAGGGTTTTAAACAAGGAAACAACCTAGCTCTTCTCAAGCCCTTGAAAAAGCGATGTCCAGGACACATTTTCACCGCTAACCCCGCTTTTCCGCCACTATTTCATTTCCACCGCTCCGCGCAAATCGTGGATATTTAAGACAACTCACTACGATAAACGAGGGGACCACTACAAATCCTAAGCCGAAAGCACTAACATTCTCCACATCAGTTTCCATTGCTGTATACTTTGTACATTTCCGGAATCCAAAGGCGAAATATCCATTGTCACCGAGGGAACTTCATAATATCTCCATAATATACAAAAAAAACATAGCCACCGAGCGTCCAGCTTCACCTTGCAACTTTTACCCTCAACATTTTCTTCGTGCCACTCCTTTTAAGTTACCGAGTTTCGCCGAGAAAACGGCCGTTCGCACTGTGGGCCGTATCCGTGGATCGCGCGCCGAAAGCAAGATCGACCCGAACAAAGTGGGCAAGCTCGAACGCGGCCACAGAAATATAGCGACGGATCAATTCCGGTCCACGTAGCTTACAAAATGCAGCGCTCGGCTCGAGTGCAATCGCCGGGTGGATGGGCGTCGGCGTCGTTATTGGAACGTACACGTACGAGGTGTCTTCACGGTTCGCTACAATCTCGCGTGTACAACCCCCGCGCCGCGCCTCGTAAATCGACACGGGAAATATCGAGGGTAAGGTGTTCTAACAGGATCGCTACTTCCCGGCGATTGGGCGAGGACGCGAATGCAATCCATCAGGTCCCTGATTTCCGTGCTATTGGCACGCTCCGGTTTCATCAGAATTCTCGTGTCAGGGCTCCCGATATTCCCTCCCCTCGCCGCCTCGCCCCCGCTCGTCGTCCCTCCCTCCCTCCCCCGCCGATACCGGAGTCGCTTTCTTGCCGGGTCCCTTCTGTCTTTCATTCAACCTTTCAATCTCCTTCGCCGGTAAGAAACGGGGTCGCGCGGCGAGCGATTCCGGCTCGATACTTTGTTTAATTGGTTCTCTATCGGTCTGGGTTTTCTACTGTCCGAGCGAACGGGGTGGATGGTTTTACAGGTGGCTGGCGAGGAGACGAGCGAGATTAATGGAGCGAACAAGAGTACGGGAGCGAGACTGCAGTCGTGTTACCATTGTTTTTCTTCTTCGAATGTTTTCAAGGATAATATCCTCCTAGAAGCTTTGCGAGGTGGCGCGAGTAGAGGAAGCGGAGCGAGTGGAGGAAGTGGAGGAAGGTTGGCTGAGATCTTTGAGTGTTTCACGGGGGGAAGAGGTGTAATTCCGACAAATGTTTTACCTCCGGTCGCCCGAAATATCAGAATTATCTACAGAAAACCATGACTCGCAAACTGATGATTTAAAATTGAAGATAATAACAATCCTCAATTTTCTCCTGTTCTACTCCGACAAACGTATGCAATCCTACTTCTAACTCCATAGAATCAACACATCAAATATTTTCAACATTCTATAGTAACAATTCAAGTATTCAATTGCACGCATTGAATGCTCTAATTTCGAAGCCGCAATTCTCGCGACACGAGCACGTAGTTTTCTAAGAACAATAGAGCAAAGTGCAGAATAAACGTCCGTGAATGTAGTGTTAAAACCTTCTTCCTAATCCCGTACTCCAAGAATCCCATTGAACGCGACAATCCGTCGACCCCGAACCTCCGAGCGAGTCGGAACGACGGATTCTCTAATCGCAAATTCATTCTCGAATATCCTGCGCCGTTCTCCCTTATTGTATCGCGGACATCCCGGCGATATACGCCGGCGATCGTCGCCTGTCGATGACACTGATTGATTAGCCGAGCGGCCGGCCGCTCTCTCTCTCTCTCTCTCTCTCTCGCGCGCGCGCGGCGACTTCGTCAGCGCTGTCCATCAAGCCGTGGTAATATTTCCGTTGAGTGGCCCGGGCGAAAATTAAAAGGCGAGCCGCCGTTAATTACGGGGCCGCGCGCACGGCTAAACGGCCGTCAAACGCGCGCAAAACGCCCGTGTCGAGGACGGCCCCCTAAATATTTGCCGTGCCGTTTGTCCCTTTCCACGGGGCGCACCGTGGAAATGAAAACCGCGCGGTTCGCCGGCCAAAAATCCGCGATACAACCGGACTTCATCGCTCCGGAATGGCCGTCCGACCATCGATCCGTTTCTTTGATTTACGGATTAGCCGCGCCTGTTTGCCGGGCGCCGCGCAAACACGCTGAAAACGGCGACAGTAAGCTCATCGTTGCGCGTTTTCCACGGCTTATTCCAGGATTTTTCCCGTCTCCGCGGGCATTCCGCGCGGTCAATACAGGTTTCGAATGCGATCCTTTGTTCGGGTCGCGTGTCGCTTTTGATTTCTGTCGGTCGACGGAAATGCGCGATTTGGAAGAATGGTCGAATTGTTGTATACAAAGTCGACTTTTCCTGTTTCTTTTGGAATTTTTGGGAATGCCGGGAAAGATTTTTGATTTTCTGTGTTTGGGAGACATCCGAGTTTAACGTGGATTAAATTAGATTTGAAACATGAGTCGTTGAGAAGCTACGTAGTTGAGCGCAGGAGAAATTGAGAAAATGAATGTTTTAGCTTCTGAAATGGTTACAATGTATTAAGAAGCTATAAAAAGAAGAGCTTTCTGACCTAGCTCAAACGAGTGAATTCTTTAATAACTGAAAAGAATATTGTTTATTCCATTAAAGTTTACGGAGATCAGTATCAAGAAACTGATTTGACCGCATTCGCTTCTGAGCGACTCGTATGCCCAAACTGAATTGCTGTTCGAAGCGTTCCGACAATAGAAATTCCACGAGATAGTTACCTTAGACAAATATTTATTCAACCAACGTTCAGCCAGCATCGTAATTAATACCATTTGCAACCGACAACAAATTCAATTCCCCGAAAGAGGAAACAATTCCGATCCCGCGGCGATCGCGCGAGTTATCTCGACCAGCCACGGGATTCCGGGAACGTTATTCCCACTCGTAATTTCGTGTAAATCAGCTTGCCGTGTCCCGGGTGCATCCCGCTCAAAATTGCTCGGCCCGAAACGGGATTAGCCGAGGAAACGTTCCTCGGACTCGAAACCGGAGAGGTACGGAGCCAAAAATCACGGCGCGGATTGAAACGTTCAGGTCGGGCACGGGGTTCAGGGGTCGGCCCGCGTCCCCGCGAGGCTTTCGGGACGTTCTGCTTTGCGAGGCCGACACCGGCGGCTTAATGAAATTAATTCGCAGTCTGTCTCCGCGGGTCGCGCGTTCCGCCATCGCGACGCCGGGACGTCGACCTCTTCGATTCGAGACGAATTTCCAGCGCGGCCGCCCCTCCCCGACGACGTCTAGACGAATACGAAATTCGTTTCGTCCGCGACTTTTGTTACGCGAAAGGAGCCCGGCGGGCGAACAATTGCGAGGTTAAAATCAGCGGGATACGAACGTTCCATTGACGTTCCAATTATTACAATTAGAATTGCCAAAACAACGGGAGAACGACTGGATATATAAACAATGCTGTGCGTTTCGTTTTTAAGGTAGAACGCGCGGATCGAGTTGGTCACTGCGAGCGGGTTGAAATTATTGATGCATCAACGTCCTGCTTTATCGTTATTATTACGGGACGCAACATTACATTCGGTAATTAACTGTAAACACTGCGACGCTGTCGAAACCGTTGGAAGATAAATACAGTCACGAACAGTTTCAAGTAACGAACAAGCTTACAAACTCGAATATTGCGCACTGATATTCAATTTCCCGATGATACTGCGCGACGAGAGGCTCGAACGGTTGAAAGCATTAAAGAAACATCGAACACGGCTCTCTCCTATTCCGAGGCGTTAATAAGGCGAGACACGAAAGCGCCGGATGGTTATTATGACAATTAGAGGGAGCGCCGCTCGGATCGGGGCAATTAAATTTAATCGGCTTCTTAAAATTCGCACGAACTCCCCGTTCCTGCCGAAGTTTCGCGGGGCTGTCCGCCATTTGTACGGGGCCCGCGCACGCGTCCCGTTCGATCCCCGATCCATTCCCGCGATCTCCGTCGCGCGCAATCGCCCGGCTGTTGCGCGGATATCCACTAATCGAAGAGCGAACGGTTAATTAGCGGCGAGAGCCGAAAGTTTCCGAGGAGCGTTTAAATTTCCATTGAAATCGGCCGCGATTAACCGGTACCCCGCCGCGCGCATTGT
Organism: Nomia melanderi; assembly: GCF_051020985.1. Classification (NCBI taxonomy): domain Eukaryota; kingdom Metazoa; phylum Arthropoda; class Insecta; order Hymenoptera; family Halictidae; genus Nomia; species Nomia melanderi. The sequence goes on from NC_135007.1 coordinate 16,595,584, forward strand.
GCGTTTTAATTCGTTTCCGCGAACAAGCGCGGGGAACGATTATGAACGTAAATAGAGAAACACGAGGCCCGCTCTCGCTGCGAAACGCAGGTAATTCGGCGAATGTTCGCAATTCCGCGAGCCGGCCGGAGCGGGGGGACAATGGTTGATACGCGCTATGATCGCGACCCTCGGGCGATTGCGATTTAATCCTTGAATGGCTAATACTGGATTGTTTCGATTCAGTGTACCGGTTGTTACCTTATTTAGATATTTTCTTATTTGCCCGCTCGGTCGAGTTGCGATGCGAGAAACACCGAGATAAGATTCTCCGATTTTTCAATGTTCGAATTTCTGACGTCTCAGTACTGCAACGATCCGGTGTTCGGAAGTTTTAATGATCCAGTGTTTCAAAGTAGCGGTGTTCAAATTTTCCAACGTTCCAATGTTTCAAAGTTCTAATGTTCCGACATCTCAACGTTCCAAATTCCAATTTTCCGACGTCCCAACTTTCCCGTGTCCCGAAATGTTCGAAGAAATCATGGAAAATGGGCAGCAACGAATTGCGACAAGTTCGACGACCGTGGTTCTCCGTTTGTCGGACGATCACCTCGCGCAGCGCGTTTCCACGCGCGATTACGACGGCAATTTACATTGGGGTCGCGTAAATTATAATCCCCGATAGGACAAGAGCTCCCGGTTGCGGGCGCAAATTCGCGCAGATTTCTAGCAACAGTTTGCGGAGCAGCGGCAGCTAGTCGCGATTATCTTTCACGTTAATGCGCTGATTAACTGGCGCGCGACCGTTCAATGGCACAGAAATATTATGGCGAATCTATGATAGCGGTAACCGACCTGAAATAGCGTTACACGCTCGGAATATGGGCCAGCGCCGGAGATATTCCGGAATATTGCTCGGCCAGATGCTTCCATTAGGTTTTAATCAAATTCATTTTTGAGGTCGAGCTGCTGGCCTCCTCTGCCCTCCATCCTTTATCGATATATATATAGAAATAACCGACAGAAAGTTCTATTATCGCAACTTGAACATTCGATATCAGATAAAAATCATTATTAGGAAGCTGTAATATTCAATCAGCTACACGTTAGTTCAAAAAATCCATCTGCGAATCCTTTTGGTATTAATGGTTGGAGCGGACTGATATTCAACGAACCAGAAACACGGTTAAAATATCCGCGCCCCCCTCGTTTGTAATTCATACGGAAATGAATTTTAACAATGCGAAACGTTAATTTCCTGTACCCAGGGGTGGAGGTTACCGGCGTTACACTTCGCTCGGAAGTCATTAAAATTTGCAAAAGAATCGGTCCGCTCGAATTAGACAATCAGAGGGAATTAGGCGCGACGCGGCGGTATCGTTGGCGGCGCGGACAATCCCGCTTTAATATTAAAACTCGACAACAGTAACAATGGGGGATCCTCGGGCAATTTCGGCTTGAATTGGACGTTGCGGGCCTTCCAGCCGGCCGGCTGACCCGATTCCCGGACATTATTATTCAGACGTTCCGTTCCGCGATCCAATTTTAATACGCGACTGCCCGGGACACGGGGGATGGCGGGGGTGTTCAAACGAATCCGATAATAAATAATAATGAAGAGAGGAGACGGCAACGGACGCGGAAACCGCGCGGCCAGCGCTGTTGTCTGTTCCGTTTTAATGGCCATAAACATTGCCGCCTCGATTGCTCGCTAATTGTGCGGTATAATTAAGATCCGATAATTACACGGCTTGGTAATTAATTCGATGTAAGAGTTAACGAGCTCGGGGAGCGCGGCGTCTTTGCTACCTTTGCTTCTCTCGCCGCTCCATTGATGCTTAAACAAATCCTGCGAGAGAGTCGAAATTTTTGCTGCGGACGGCAACAATTCCTTGGAGATTATATAATTTGTACCGTATTATTCGTAAATAAAGGATTCGTCGGAAATTGTAACCATTATATTCCTAGTATTTGTAATTTCATTTCGAAAGGATCACAGATTTGGCAGAAAATCGATGGTTTTTAGAGTTTTTAAGAGTAACACTTGTTACTTAAATTTCCAGGAAAATTCCGCAAATAGCATTCAATTTCACTATTTAGCCGCCAAGAAGAAGGTTCCTAAAGAACGTACGCCGAGAAAACGGAGTCACTTTCGCAGCGCGCCTTCGAAAATATCGCTCCCATTCGCCCGGTCGTTTGAAAGGCCACGCCATTTTGTCGGGGCACGGTGGACGGACGATCAAACTCTCCGCCGGGCTCTTTTGTTCCACGCACGAAAGACCACGGTGAACTCCTCGGCTGAAAGAAACCGTCCCCGACTTTCTCCTCACGCACACCTTTGAATCGGGGCTCGGTTAATGAAAAACTAGCGGACCACGTCTCCCCCGGGAATCCCCGTTTCCCCCGGCCGCGGCGCGTATATACCCGACGATCGAGCTTTCAAGTCCCGTCCATTATCCGCGGGAAACTGCTCGTCGTTTCCTCTTCCGGTCGGATCCCGCGCGATCGGGTTCTACCCTTATCATTTTCATAATCCTCGCGGGGCCAACGTTCTTTTCTAGAACTGTTCCGCGCACCAGATGAACCGACTGAGAGCCTTCGTGTGTTTATAGCCAGCGAAAATCTCTAGGACGTTAATGGAACGTCGGTTTTTGTTGGGGTTTAATACACTCTTGGTTTACTTTTAATTTGGTGAAATCGTTTGCGGAGGAGATTGGTAGATGCATTCAATCTTTCTTGAAACGTCTTTGTGCGGAATGGTACGCGGAGAAGGTTTTTCTACGGTACCAGAGTGCTTTGCGGATCTATGCATATGTCGATTAATTATAATACCTATCATTCTCTATAATATATAGCACACTTGGCCAAACTGCGGCTCTCCTGCATCTTCAATGCGGAATTCAACGATTCGCAGCCAAGATGCAAACACATAACAACCGCATGTACCAGTAAAGAATAAAAATTTTCTTCAAGTATTTTTCATGCATATGTCTTTCTTAAAACAAATTATAAATGAAAATAAACACCGTCTAGTACGATATTAAATAATATAGTAATCATGGTACAGTAATAATACTGCAATTATAATACACCACGTGTCGTTGCACGATCTATTAAGCATCACAGCACTCGGCTCAGATAATAAGTCAACGGTATCGCAGCAATATACCGGACGCTCCTTTCATCTTTGTGAACTGTGACCGCCATTTTCCCGGTAACTCCTCTCATCCGGCATAAAGCCTAAAGGAGAAGGCTCCCGGGCGAGTCCCGTATGCATCCTGCGCGTCGGCGTAACGAAGGATCTCGAGTACGAGGGAATTTCTAGACAGATTTTTGCTGGTCCGTTGCACAACAGACAGACAGACAGACGCGCGGAGGAAGCGACAAGGGTGTAAGGATGAAAAGGGAGGGTCCACGGGTGAAATGACGGAGGAGCTTTTCCGCGAATCGATAACGAGCGGGGGGGAGAGCCTCCTCCGTGGCATCGGGCGGCCAGCCAGAAAGGCGCAGGAAGACGAACAGCGGAACAAGAAGCCAGACTCTCGGCGAGCAGACCGAAGGGAAAAGAAAGGCTGCAAAGGCAGGAAGACAGAACGCGGACAAAAGTACCGGGGGGGAAGAACTTTGTAGCAGGGTCGGATCGTACAGTGGATCGGAAAAGTATTTATATTTCCCAGTGCTTCTAGTAATTTTATGAGGGAACGAGATTGCACTGACTTTCCGCGCAGGTCTGTTTCTGGAAACTTCAGATGAGAATTGTAAAAATTGCAATGAAACCGAGACGATTCGGCGTTAGAGTTAAAGTCCAAGCGGAGGAGGGAGGATTGTCCCTAGTCTAGTGTCCGAAATTCTTCAATCACAGTTCGAATACTCGAACGAACAAAGCAGCAAAGTTCGAATATCCCGAAGATCCCCGGAATATTGATCTCGAAGACAAAACGCTGCGACAATGAACCTTCTAATCCAGACAGAATAACAAAGGCGCCATTTCTTTCTTCGCTGTTGGTGCGGGGTCTACGAGCACTTTCCCGAGTATGTATCCGCTGTTGCCATCGAGAAGATAGACGGGTGGAAACGCGTCTTCAGAAAGGGCGGAGGGAGGAGCTGGAAGATGGACTGCCAGAGCGTGGGCAGCTCCAAGGTCGAGGCGTCAAAGGAAGATGCCGGCGTTCAAATGATTCCTTCAATTTTTAGAAAGCGACCTAGCTTGTTCCGACGACACCTCGCTGAAGAATACGTAATATCTCCATGCAGTTCTTCACCCTTTCCCCTCGGAACGCCGAGTAGTTTTCCGCGCGACGAGCTACCCTCATTCTCCAGCTCCATTAGACTGCCTCCATACAGTCTGATCAATTTATCCCTGGGGAACAAGACGCGCGAGCGTTTTGTTCGAGCTGGTCGCTGATGAATCGTCGAGCGAGTTGTTTCGCGAGATTAGAATGCATCCGCCTTCTTGTCACGATTTCTTCGACCCTGGCTCTGTTATTAAAGCATCTGCGAGCCGGTGTCACCAGGGAACAGCTCTACCCGACTAAAATTCTGTGTCTCCTGCAGCATAATTGCGTATAGTTTCGTACTCGTTGAAGGAAGTTCGTTTGAATAGCTCCTGGAAAGTTTCCGAACCTACGCGACACCTCGTAGAAAGAAGAGGATCTCTGTAGTGCAGCTAGCAGCAGCTAAATAATTAGATGTCTCCGACGATCTGCCGTCTAGCTAGAATCGTCGAAGCTCTCTAGAATGGAAGACGATGTTTTCGTGCAGCTATTTCGCGAGATTCTGCTTCGAAGTTTGAAACGGCGAAATGCTCGGATGGCGTAAAAAGTGTTGGTGTCTTAAGCGCCTCGGTGTCCGAGAGACAAGAGTATCAAGGGAAGCAGAAATTGCTCGGCAGGATGGGTCGGACGCACCGGTGAACAACAGCCGACCCCGTCGCCGGCCGAATAATTCAATTAAACGGCATTACCGTGCGCGTACGAGCTTTTCTCTCGGCGGAGCAAACGAATCCGTAGAGTCAACGTTATTGGTTACATCAAGCCGGGGTAAGTAAATACCTGCAGGGGCTTCTCTCTCTCCTTGGTCCGCTGGCAGAAGGGATTACGCCGGGGACACACGGAACAGGTCCCGTATGGTTGCCATTATCGTCGGCTTTAATCGAATTCAGCCAACGGGCATTCTGTGTCACGCGTTCACGAGCCGCGGGGACAAAGATGCCGGCTGACGTGCCGTGGAACGGGATTCGTGGCTGACGCGACGCCCCGTGGACGTGAGAAGGCCTCGAACAACGTCTCCCGCCAGCAATTTTGCAATTTCCTTCGGTATTTTCCACGAAAGCGACGTAATAACCCATTAAAACCGGTTGCCTCTGTAGATGCACTAGGATCGGGACCGTCGGCGAGCGTATAACGAAGCACGTAGAATTTCAGCAATTTTTACTACCCACGAACTATATCGGTGAAGCGAAACGGTATCGACTGAGACCTTTATACACGGGGTGGCCCGCATAAATGGGATCGCGCAAGCGAACTCACGGAAGTAGCGGTTTATGGTATCCTAAACGATGCTCTTTTATGAGCTTTTTAATGGGCTGTTTCGGGAGCCGAGCTTCTGCGGAAGATGCAGCGAATAAAGAAGCAAATGCACTTCATCCCCGATAATCCGCTTTGAAACCTGACCTCCAGCTGGATGGAAAGCGAGGCAAGATAAACAAGCGGACGGAAGAAACGCGTGTTTACCCCGGTAGAAACAATTCTCGACGGGATTTTCCGGGATCGTTCGATCGGCGAGGTTCCCGGGGGACAGGCGATCGCCGGGATGGGGTCGGGAACACCGTGATATTATTCCGAGAGGATTTCCGCGACGCGGAACTTGAGCAAGTATTTTTGAGCGACGCATTCGACACGATTTGCGATTGAAACCGAGCTTTCGGGGGGAGAACAGCGGCTTTATTAAAGCGGGGAGCGATCCCGGGGGATCGCTGCAAGCGGAAACTCTCTTCTTTGTCGTCCTCGATGTCCCGATCGCGTCTGAAAGTGATTAGATCGAGCCTGAGACGATCTGCCTCCGAAAACGAGAAGATTGGATCGAGTCTAATCGGATCCGGCGCGAAAATTATTGGATCGAATCCGGTTCGGTATGAAAATGACACCGGTTCGACGCGAAAACGATTGGAAAGAGCCGGATCTACTTCGAGAATCATCGGACTCGAAGCAACAGACTCGGCGGACGCGAACGAGCAGCGATTCTCCGAGTTCTCCGACGACAATATCTTTATTAATCATCGTCAGCCGCGAAGGCTACCGATTTCACGGCGACCGAACAATATAACAGAAACCTGTTCTGTCGTCACCGATGACAGATACTCGGCACATTCATAATCCGCGCGCACCGCAACGCGAACAGGCATCGCGATGATCAATAAAGCGAAGAATGCAGTGGAACGTCACCGTCCTGTTCATCAATCACCGCCCACGCCGAACGGAGCGCAGAGGAAGACGGAAAATAGAGGGGAAAAAACGGAAAAAATAACAGGTGCGAGCGAGGCGCACGAGGCGCGCGCGCGATTCGCATCGCGAAACTTAATCGCGCAATAAATAACAATTTTTTCACGCCTCCGCGCGCGTAATTGCTCGTCTCGCGGTGATTTCGCGCTCGCGGCCGTTTGCGCAATTGAAAATTTCATCGAACCGCGCGCTCGTTCGTGTCCGTCGACGGGAAGGATGCTAATAAGGCTGCGACCGCGCGAACACCGCGGAATGATCAGCGTTGTCGCCGGTATTTCGAATGGCCAATAGTATTCTATACTCCATTAATAGATACAGTATCAGCATAGTGAAACTACAGTGTCACAGAGATCCAGCAAAAATAAATCATTCGTGAATAATTTCAGATCAGGCATCGACGTTACGCGACGCGCGAAAATCGCACAAATTCGTACGTTTCGTTCATCTGCTGCACGTCACTTCTATCATTCGTCGCTGTTCGCGTTCCCCGCGTAAGACAAGACGAAAGTCGCACAATCGAGGGATCGGTAACACCGATGTCCTGCTTAATCGCCGTCGAATCGATAACTCCTGTCGTCCTCTCTCTCGTCCGAGCGAACGACATCAATTATCGCGACCCGAATTACCCGGCCGACCGGCCGAAGAAACCGGTACGCGTCTCGGTCGCGTGACGACCGGCGTTTCCAAGGAATTAGCGAGACGCGAACTCGCGTGAACCTTCGATTCGCCGCGATACCGGTGGAACACGAAAACAATGGCAGTTAACGAGCGAGAGCGCCGCCGGAATAACGAAATCTTTTTTCGTTCCCCCTTTCCTCGTCCAATTTCCGCGACACCGGCGCACGATTCTTCGCCCGATTCGAGCGGCCGCGGGCGAGATTCTCGATTCCGAGTCGATCCCGACAGGGAACGCCCGGACAAAGCCGAAATTCGACGGTAAACTTCCAGAAACCGAGACTTCTATCCGAATTCGTCAACGAGCGCATTCTGACGCAACGATCCGGCGATTCTTCGGCGTGCGACTGTTTGCACGGGATACCCGCCGCCCTTAATCCAGTTGTTTTGCGAGCGTAATCCGCGCGCCGGAACTTTCGCGGCGATGTTTGCGCTTCGGGAAGCTTGAAAATCAACAGAAGACAATTAATCGGAATGGAAGATCTTAGAGGGACGTGCCGTTTCTTTTAATCCGCGTGCAATTTTACCCTGTGCTATTGGTTGTTAATCCTCGCGAACGTGGACTTTACGAGTATCAAATATTAGGATTAATTATAAGTTCTCCTGTTCTTTTAAGTAAGCGTAAGATCTATTCTTTTAACGCTGGATTTACAGAATCAGATCAATCTGATGGACACTGAATTTTTCAAACATTAGTAGCAGTTTAAATCAATTTTGGTTCGTGTGATTACGCGAATACACATTGTAACAAGCTTTGAAGCTATGGTTTTCGTTTATATAAACGATCGCGTAGCTTTCTAGAAGCAATAGATCAAAGTGTAGAGTAAACGTAAATCTAGTGTTAATAAATCGTGAACCTGTACGCGGCGAGGCGGTTTTATAGAATCTAGCTGCAAGAGGAATCATAAGGGGAGGGATTAATAGTTTAACCGAGCGAACAAATGGAATTAATTAACGCGATAAGCAGAACGGAGACACGGTGGTGTCGAAAAGTGTGAGGCGACCCGGCCGTGAATCACCGGAAATTCATCTAAAACCGGGGCGAAATAAATTCGCCGTTAATATCGCGGCGAGCGCGTACCTTGATAACGACGGGGCCGCGGGATCCGCGGGAGGACCAGGTCTATGTGTAATTGGAAAGCTGAGATTATACCGGACGATTAGCGGGTCTGTTAACAAGAGACCAGCACAGGTGATACATTATGTTAATTAGTATTCCGATAAGCAAGGATTCAACGATGGTCTACCAGCCCGAAAATCGTGCGCGGAATACAGAAATTCGAATACTTCGGGTGTCCTGATAGAATCACGGAAAGAGACGGCTCGAAATCTGTTCAATTCCCATCGACTGTCATCTGTAGAGGAATTTCCGAGCGTCTAGACCTCTGAATTTCACTGCGAACTGTGAAGAACACTGCGTTCTTATAGAAATGATCAGTGTCGCTCAAGCAGCGAAGTATCACGTGCAGTTCTAAAGTAAAATTAAACAAACGAAGCTTCGTTTCTCGAATCTTGCGCGCGACTATTTTGAAAATAATTTTATCTTCATCACTGTTATTGTAATATTCGCAATCAACACGTTAAGTATGCTAGGTCACTCACTAGAACTACCGAGCATTTAATACGGTTAATACGCAATTCATATAAAAAATGTAACAATAGATTATTCTCAGTTTCTTCAGACATTATAGTACTCAAATGAAACTATTTATTTTCAAAGTCATTTCGAATATTCAATGCTTCATTTTGACTAGTACGGTAGTTCTAGTGTTAAGGGTTAATAAAAATATAATACACAATACTACTGGAAACATTCGAATGATGTCTATTATCGCGAAAAACAGCTTCTCCTTGATTTCAGAAATTCTCCGAGCCCTGCGCTCATGAAACGCGAGAGCTCGCGGCGAAACTTTATTATAACAATAATCGTTATTTAAAAAGACAGGCCGCGCGACGAGTAATTCCTAGCGGAGCAATAAACAACGAGTTGCGGCGGGTATCGCGTTTCCGTCGCGCTCGGGGCGATTCCGGGACCTCCGCCGTGCGCAAACATCCCCTGCGCGGCGTTCGAGCCCCTCGCGACGCGAATTTTCTTATCCCCGACGCGCGCGCGCCGGCGGATTGCTCGTCGAAAAAACAACAAATCGGCCGACGGAACGTTCCGGCCCCCGTTGTCGGCGATATTTTCGATTTCGCGGCTGGAATTGCGGAGCCGACGAGGGTGGCGCGGAGTCGATTGAAAAGCGCGACGCCGCGTCAACCGGCCGGCGAACGCTTTTTCCCGGTCGGAGACAGAACTGTTTCGGCGGGTTTTTCGGGGCTGCTTTTTCGATCGACCGCGTTCGAAGCGAGGGGAAACATATCACGGCGTTCCTTGATCCTCCGCCGGTGACGAGCGCGAGATGAAACGACGGGGAGCGCAGTAAAAGAAGAATGAAACTCGCCGGGGCGTGTCGGTAGTTTAAGGGCGGCGTCTTTGCTGGTTATTGCTGGATTCGTTGAGCTCGCGCGACTCTCCGTAAATATGTAACGATTGACCTTTCGCTTGACGAGTTTAATACGGAACCTTTGCGTTACATTATTAATCTCGAGTTCCTTCGTTCCAGGGAGTAAACAGGAGAACGGAAAATGAGGCGGAACGAATAATTACGTTATTCGTGTGTGTAACTCGTGGGAGAAGAATGAAATAATTAAAAAGAAACGAACAGATGTACGATAAACATCGGGAATCGAGGCTCGGTCTGGTGGAATTTCATAAAACCAACCCCCGGGGGATACTTGACAGCAGAATTTTTCTATTTCGGGGGGCGGCGCGCGATTGTAATTAAATCGCGGTCGTTCGTTCACAATATTGCAAATTAACTGGATTCGATTCGATGTACCACGGGTTCGGCCGGCGAGCGGGTATAAAATTCATGACGGCGACAAGGCGAGCCGGGGGCCGCGGGGTCGTGAAATTTGTAATGAAATTTAATAGAATGTTTATTATACCGGTAATTTAATAGCGGCCTTAATGGGGTCGGTGAATCGGGATTTAATAGCGGCCCACCAGAAAAATATAATGGACGGAACGGGGATTTATATAAACATCGCCAGTCTGCTGGCAACAGTTCGCCACTTTGCGGCCGAATTTTAAACAGCCCACGCGGAATATTCGATCGAGGGGCGCGGGCCACGATAACGCGCGGCGCGCGTTGCACAATATCGCGTAACACCGCTCGGAACTCGCACGGTAAACAATTTTAACCAGTAATACGTGATCGGCAATCACGATTAATAATATTCGGCCCGTTTACCAAACGTTTAACGAGCGGACCTCCGTTCGAACGGTTCATCGAACAAAAATATGAGTATTCGCCCGGTCAAATTGTTTTTAACCGTTCGAGGGGGTACGGTGCTCTTGTCTTTCGATTGTTCTCGTAGTTTACTTTACTGTCGTTTGTTTTGCTGTGATTTCTTTCGCTACAGCTTGCTTCGATTCAGTTTGCTATCGTTTGTTTCGCTATGTCTTTTTCTACAGCTTGCTGTGATTTAGTTATATTCTACTGAAGATCTACTCGGTTAAGCTTCATAGTTTTACTATAATTGTATTGCAACTTAATAGTTCTACAATAATAATATCATAACTTGCTCCGATTCAGTTTACTATTGTTTGTTTCGCTATGACGTCTTTTTCTACAGCTTGCTGTGATTTAGTTATATTCTACTGAAGATCTACTCGGTTAAGCTTCATAGTTTTACTATAATTGTATTGCAACTTAATAGTTCTACAATAATGTTACAGCTTCGCGAGTCTACAATAATAATATTACAGCTTCATAGTTCTACAGTAATGATATTATAGCTACATAGTTCTACTATATCTTCTATAATAATTACGCCGTAACTCTGCAGTTCTACTGTAACATCTTCAACCGCAGTTTCTTCTGCAACAGTTCAGTCCACTTCCCATCCGGTGGAAATACGTTTCCCAGGTCTCCCCGTAAGAGGACGCAAGGGCGCGCTATTTCCGAAAAAGTTTCCCCCGGTTTTGAGGAACGTACTCGGGGGGATGAAAAATTCAATACAATGGAAAGGCGATCGATAAATTTCCCTGGGCGTGCACAATTTGCAATGGATGAGAGTCCCGATCGGCTCCATATTTCCCCGCGAAATGTTTTTCACGTGTTCCGAGGCCGCAACTTCTGCGCCCCGCCCCGGCGCGCCGCCCGCCCCGATCAAACTTTTAATAAGTTCCCGTCGGCGTATACACATCGGTGATTCCCGACGGAGCCGTCGCCGATGCTTCCGCCATTACACTATTTATACACCGTTCGTTGTTGTCGTTGAAATAACATACGACCGCGTTTCCCCCCCGTTTTTCGATGAGCGGCTGTTCGACCGACTCGCCTCGCGATAATGAATCCTGCTTTGAGCTTCGGGATTTCGAGTTGAATACTACTGCTGGAAGATACTTAGTCTTTGTAAGAGTATTTTCTTTATAAAAAAAGAAGGAAAAGAAAAATAGAGGTAAAAGATTCTCAAATCGTAACGCGACTGTATACCATCTTCCCTTGTACTCGTATTTTTTTTTAATTAAAAAAAACTAAGTACCATCGAGCATTATATTTCCGAGGACTCACGGTTACGTAGATAAATGAGCAGCAGCAGGGAAATCTCCAAAGACACTCACCTGAAACAGAAAACAAACAGAAGTTATTATTAGCTCGTAATCCTTGTTAATTATTCTGTCGGATTGTCGGAGGATTTCTTTCGAGAAGACACGTTAATACAGATTTTATAGTAATGAAGTATCAGGAGTAAAGAATAGACGCTTAAATATTGTCAATCAAGAGTTAAGAGCCAATCGGTGCACCTTTTTGGATAGTGTAGATTATCGAGGAGCACTTCGCGTGAAAGAGACACTTGTTACATGCTAAACACTCTCTTGGCTTCCAATACCACTCGAACGTGGATAGTCAGTTTTATTCAAATAAAAACAGTGTCGGTGGGGTTCGGTCCTCGACTGATTTGAATGTTGAAATTGAGGTCCATATTAAACGAGATCTTGGAAATCGGGCCAATCCGTGAATCTCTGGAAACACTGGCCTTATCTTGAATCTCCCTTGTCTCAAAGACACCGAGAGGAAGATTCGTCATCCACCGAATACTCTAATCATCCCCTAATTCAGAAACCTCATTTCCATCTCAAACCATCATTGCCTGAATCTCGTTCAGCTATTGAAAAATCGCTAATATCATTTAATACAGAAACTTCTTTTCCATCTCGAACCACCGCTGCCTAAATCTCGTTCACCGACATCGCCGTCAATGCTCCACGAATCAAGAATAACGTTAAAATATCACTGAACAGTTAGATTGGCCGAAAGAACCGCGACAGCCCGGCAAGCAGACGAATGGAAAGAGCGGACCAGCCAGCACACGTGACCCGCGCGATAATTGGGGGGAGCGGGGCTCGGGAGAGGATGCAAGCGTATTGCGAGTGCACCGGGTACGTGCCGGGAATCGCGGATGCACGCGGCGAACAAACGGCTCGGAATTCGTTGTGTTAAGGCGGTCCCGGCCAGCTAACGTGTTTACAGATCCGCCAATTGCAAACGAAAACCGCAACGCGGCCCGCTACGGGGAGACGCAGCTGCACCGGGAACACGGTGTATTCCCCTGTTGCGCGTTACTAACGATACGCTGCGAGCCTTGGACCGAGTCAAATTCTTCATCGGCGGGTGCAGCACCCGCGGCCGCGGAATGGCAGCGTTCCGCTTCGAACCGGGAATTTCGTTAACGCCGCCTGCGGCTCTCCGAAGATCGATGGAACCGAGAGGATCGATGGATCCAGACCTCGCGCGATTTCTCAGGCTATGCGCTCGTTTCTGCGATTCGATGGTGATATCGTGCATAGTTAACACTAGCATTACCGTGAAAATGACTGATTTGTTCCGCAGTTATTCATATCTCAGCCCTTTGCACTCGAGAGGTGACATTAAACTTTGTATAATGCCTCGATACGTGAAACATTGGAATAAAACAGCTTTGTTCCTCGATGCACTGGTGATTTCTCTTCGAATTTGTCTCAAAGAACATCGTCTTCTTGAAGAAATGTTAAATATTTCTAGTAAGAAACATCCGAGTGCAAAGGGTTAAACGCGAAAGTAGTTTCAGTTGAATATTCTAGTGAACGTCTGAAGAAGCTGAAGATGATCTATTGTTCCAGGTTCTATAGCGATTGCGTATTAATCGTATTAAATGGTAAGTGGTTCTAATGTTCAGGGTGAATCAGAGATACGTGGCTTGTACTTGCTGGTTAATTGGACAATTGGGAAACTGGAATATTGGGAAACTGAATAATTGCTGGTTGGGGAAATGGACAAGAGTACAAGTTCATAGGTCAAAGCATCAATATTGAGTCACAATATTCAATGTTTTCAATGCTCAGTGCTCCGATACTTGATAATTACAGTTTCCCAAGTATACGATGTCATCGAGTTTGCCCACTGTCCGCCTCGCGGAGTCGGGAATTTTCTAAATATACAACTTCAATATGTTTTCGGTGCGCTAAACGGTTTCGGTGGGACTTCGAGGTTCTTTGAATGCCGGGGAACTTTTAACGAGCTAATTTGTGTAAAGATCCGCAAGGTTTGTAAGCAGGAGCGCTGTTCCTTTCGTTCCCTTGCGTAAGCGACGGTAGCTGTTAGGTTCTAGGTCGGATGAATTCAAGAATTCGCGGGGAATTCTTTAGTTTCTGTCCGCGAAAGGTTCCCTTTGAAGTTTAAGACTGTTCAGAGAGTTGCTCGGAGCATTAATAATTCTGCGTTCGAAGCGAGCTGGCAGTCGCCTGGCTTCCTTCCTTCCTTCTTATTGTTTCCATTAATAAATTGAACCCAGAATTTTCTAAAGATGGCCTCTCTCTCCCCCTCTATCCGCAAAATAGTAGAATCGCTCGGCCCGTAAGTTGGCATTCCCGATCTAGCCAGCGAAACAAGCGACAACCGAGCTCGGGGAAAAGCGAAATAAGTTTAGGAAAGACGAATTTTATGTAAATTATTCTTCCCGCTGTTTTACGGCGGCCGCGAGGTAAACCGTGCGAGGTTGCCGGGCCGGTTTCCGGCCGTCCGCAAAAAACGGAAACACGCATGACCGTAATCGCGGAAATAATTGCGCCCGGTATAAATTAAAGGTTTAATCTGCGGGACGCTGTAATATTCTACGGGAAAACCAGCCCCGTGAAATATGCACTGGACACGGACACTCTGCCGTGAGCACTTTGGAATAAGAAAGTAGAGGCTGTAAATTTTTCGTGAAAATATGCGACGATTCAGATCTTGCTGAACGTCTGGAGAATGTTCAGTGTTCGACTAGCATTCACGACGATTGAAAGTATTTATTAAGCGAGAACCATTAAGTACACGCGTGGAAGAGTTGTCTGAAAGAAACTGATATGAATCTTTGAAGAGAAAGAGGCTGGATCAATTGTTCCCATCGGAATTCTTTATTACGAATAACGCAAACAAAAATACGCGAAGCGTTCGGTCGATAGGACGGACCGGCGTGAAATATTAATGCCGGGGAATGTAAAAGTTTCACGTAGAGCGACGTTAGCATAGAACGCTCGAAAAACGGGACGTCGCCACGCGGAACATCCGAGATCCGCCAGGAGTGCACGGAGTCCTCCTATCAATTTACAATTGCGCCTTGTAATTCCAATTGTTTCTCTTCCGGCCGGCTTCGTGACTCGAATTCGTGCGCGGTCTCCGCGGCTGCCGCCGCACACCTTCGCGGAGGCTCAAATTTTCCGCGAGTCATATGGAAAAACATCCCGCCATCCGCCGCATTGTCTCCGAATTTCCATTCAAATTCAAATGTAAATTTCCGTTCGAATTTAAACTCGCTGTTCCCGGAATTCAAACTAAGATTTCGAATCATCCCCGAAAACACCGACAGAAAGCGACGAGGTTGGTCTCCGCTAAGAGCTATTCCGATTATAAAATTAGATTCCATTAAACCCTGCTACAACTAATCCACGAGGAATGAACAAATCCTCTCAAACCCATACGCAAAGGGGGATGACAAAGAAACCGGCGACGATCGGCGGGAAAGCGAACTTTCAACTCGCATCCCAGAAACCGTGCCCTACAAAGGGTTAAGCGGCGCGATTCCGAGCAGCGCGCCACTAATTATTCCGCTCGCCGAGCGCGTACGCGCGGGAAAAGGGAGACCGCGATGAAATCGTTCGATATCATCTTCGGGCACGGTTGCCCGGAATCGGCCGGCGCATTGTGCGTCGCCACCGCGGTACGCGAACGTTGTTCCAGCGCGTCGGATCACGTGTGTCGAGAGGAACAGAGGAGAACAGAGGCAAAGAGAGAAAGGAAGATAAAGAGGGAAGAACGGAGAGGAAGGCAGAAAAGGGAAAGAGAGAGGAACCGAGAGAAACGGCCAGAAAGAGAGATGCAGCCGCATTGTGCGCATAGGTGCGATGCACTTTTACGGACGTGCCGCATCCCCCATTGTTGTACCGGGAGCACGGACACGGATTCAGCGCATTTCACGGCGAAACCGAGGAAGACGGGAACTGCGGGACGCAGAGAGAGAGAGAGAGAGATGGAAAAAGGAGCAGACAGAACTTTGCCCTACATATTCCGCGACCGTGCACACGCCGGAAGAATTTTCGCGTGTTGTACGACACCCCGGATTCCCCGTCGGGCCGGGCGGCGTCCTCTCGCGCGAACCACGAAGGTGTTTCCCGGCTTCTTTTTTCGTTCCCGCTGGTCCGGCGGCATTCCGCTCGGAAATTTCGCCCCGGCAATTGCTCATTTTCGGGGACAATGGGGATGAACACCTTCTTTGAGTGCCGTTTCATCTTCCCGCGGACGAGGATTAAATTTAGGCGTCCATTTGCGGGACGACCTCTGAATCGCGGCGTGCTCGCGGTGACTTTGACGCCGGTAATACTGAGTTGTTCCAGTTGCCTGGCGGAATATACTAAGTTCGCGGCAATTCATGGGTATTCGGTATCATTAGTTTCTGTGTTACTCGGAATTAGAACGTATTAAGTTCGCGCGAATTATAGGTTTCCGATACCGTCGGTTTTTCTGCTGCTCGTAATTAGAACAAATTAACCCTGCGATCATAGATTTCCGATATCATTAATCTTTCGGGGGTAATTGGCGCGAACTAAGTTACTCGAAATCACATATTCCTTATCTTCTGGGGAATTCTTCACGCTAGGTTCACGCGTTACTCTGACGCATAGTGAATTTTATTTTAATCGAGCCGACTCAGTGCACAACGAAAATTAAAGGTTACCAATGTATTGCTAAGTATTTCCTATACAAAACGATATTCATTCCAAAAATTCTCTGCAAATTCCGTTCCTCCATTTATACAACGTTGGAATCAAACAACAAAATATCCATAATCACTGAAAAAACTTTGCAACATCCTCATAACGCAAACAAAATATAATCACCACATGTGTAGCTCTGTACCTCACAATTTTCCTCGAAAACATTTCGTTAGTATCACTGACACTCCTCAAGTTACCAAGCTCCATGCACAAAACCGTCTGGCCGCGCCGCGCGAGCGGTCCAGAAATCAGAAGAAACGGAGAAAGAGAAAGAAACACAGAGGTGATTGAGAATCGCAATTAATCATTGCGCGTCGCCGAAACGGTCTCGTCCGTTTCCTTATCCCCGCGATTAATAAATCCGCCGCGGCCGGGGGGGAAGGGACGAAGATCGACGGTCCCCGGTTCGTCAGCAATTATAAAGCTCGATCGATTCGAGGCGCGCGGGGGGATCACCGCGCGCGCCGACTAATGAAGGAGAGCTTAACGAGGCTCGTGGATGCACAGAGGCGAAGAATTAATGAGCCAACCAGCCCGGCCCGCGGGAGGGGGGACAATTATGCGAACGGCTTCCGGTTTCCCGCGAGCCGCCCCTGCGCGTCGCGCAGACGACTCCCCGGTAATTGGGTAAAAATTAGGGGAAACTTGAGCAGGGGACCCCGGAATGCGCGCGGAAACTTTTCCGGACACCGGGCCGCCCGTTTTTCCGTCGCGGACCGCGAAACTTCGACGACGGCGCGACGCGCCGCGACCGGACTCTACCCTGGGAGTCCTGGACCGGGCAACTTCCGGCGCTCCCGCTGTCCGCCGGATGGAACGGGACGCTGCTTCCAGCGGACCTTCGGGGCTGCGCACCGTGTCGCGGAAGTTTCGCGGGTTTGTTAAAAGTTGAGGAATTACGGGGTGAGCCGTGGAGGGTGGCTCGTGTTGTGATTGCTGGGCCGCTGTGTTCGTGGAGTTTCTTTGGGCGGAGATCGGGGTGAGCGAGTCGCGAGAGCGGACGTGTGTTTGCGACACTCTGGACTGACCGACTTCCGGTCGTGTAATGTTAACCCTTTGAACTCTGTAGCCTCCGATATTGCACCAGTTATAATACCAAATATTCTAACGAATCGAAACTATCCTAAAGTTACTCGATTCTCCACGCATCCAAATTTCGTACTGAGAAGGAAAATAAAGGATCGAAGGAATGTTACGGAATTTCTCATTTTCGCTGGAGATACCATGAAAACTAGCTGCAGTTTCTGATAGATTAGAAAACCATATGGAGTGCTAAGGGTTAAGCTTTGCATACTGCTTGTGAAATTGAAGAATCAAATATCTCTCGAGATAGAAGTGTAATAGCCTTGATAAAATAGAAACAGGTCCAAACCTAAAGTGACTCGAGAAGCAAAACCTGGATCAAAGCGTCACATTCTGTGAAACATTGTTAAATATTATTTAATTAAATATCGAGCCACGTTAATACACGGTGATACGTCTTCCACGTATCCCACACACATCCTTCGATTAATTTCGCTAGTGAGCAACCCTCGTCCGTATCAGCACCCTTTGCCAACGACGCAACAATATCCTCGCGTGTTGATTAATGTATATTTTATCAGCAGTTAGTTCCATCTCGAGTATTCCCAGCGAAGAATTTGCAAACGCAAAGGGTTAATCTATTCATGAATTCTCCAGGATCTGCTCGCACACCTTTCGCCCTTCGCGGCCGCGAGCCTCCTCCTTTTTCAACTCGTGTTCTCTTCTGAATCTGCTCGTAAACCCTTGTCCCCCTGCTCATCAAGCCCACGTCGCTCTTCGCTTATCCGACCCCTTCCGCTTCCCTTGGCAGCGACACTCTCCCTTAAAACCGACGCCGCCCGGCTTCCGCTAAACAATAGACGGGAGCCGCTTATAAAACACGGTCCCGGGGAGACCGAGGCGAGACGCCGCGATTATGCAGACGAAATACTCTATCCCGTCTTAGATCGCGGGGTTAAGAGGACTTTAGCGGCGCGTCCCCGTGACTTAATCGAATCCCCGGGTCCTACGGTCGTCGGCGCGGCTGTTTGCTCTTCCCCGGCAAATCTGCATCGCCGGGATCTCCACTCCTGTTGCGAAAACATTTGCTAGTCGTACTTCGTGCGCGCGCCGTGTTTAGAGACAGAGCGGAGCGAGGACGAGTTTGGAACTGCACCTGTAACGAGGCAACGACGTCGAGCCGGGACTTTCAGCCCTGAAATTGAAACTTCGACCTCTTCGAGGGACCCCTGTATCTGCTAACTAGGCGCATGTGTACGGGCACGCCGCCGCCCCGCCGTTTAATTGGGAGTTTTGCGCGACGTTCGTTTCACTCGGACTCGGCGATCGGTGAATTGTTCCCATCGCGATCAACCGACGGTCCCGAACGTCCCCATCGTTCGCGAGCAGCGATTAACTCTATCCCGATGCAGCCCGTTCGACGTTTCACCTAGGAAATTCCAAGTTCCAGACTCGGAACTGCGATTTATCGCGCGTGGAATTTGATAAACGTTACTCGGTAAATGTACATGGAATACGTATCTCGATTACCATTACAGAACTCTAATTTCCAAGATCCGAATGGAAGTCAATGTTCCTTGGAACGATCGAGTAAACTTGAACGTAACCCAGCTAAGAAACTCAACGATGCCAACTTTCGAATTTACATTCAAACACGAAACAGATTCGTCCGATCACCCTCCCGCATTCCGAGAGGATCCCCAATGCCAAAAACCGCTTCATTCTACTTAAAAGTCGCGCATTCGAACGGTCAACGGTTCCCCGGCGGCGGAGGATTGATCCGAACGGCGGAACGCTCGCCGAATACGTCGAACAGTATCCGACTAATTAATCCCCGACCGATCGCACTTCGTTTCCCAGTAAGGGGCGGGGTGAGCAAGGGAAACCGTGTCTCCGTCAACGTCTTTAACGTAAGAGAGAGGCGGAGGCAGCGACGGAGAGAGCGGCGGTCTCTCGCGAACGATTGAAAGGCGCGTTAATGGCGCGTCGAGGGGCGCCGCTGGAGTGCTCAATTTAGCAATCGGAGGAGGACCAGGGTAGGAGGGCACCGTCGGGGGGCGGAGCGGGGGGCTTTAAAGTGCGTCGGAAGGTGAGCTTTAATTTCTCAACGGTGCCGGCCGTATTTTGCGTTTACGGCGAGCCGCGCTCTCCGCTGTTCCGCGGAGCTCCGGCAAAATCGATACCCTCCTCCCGCCCTCCGCCGCCGCGGCCGCCGCCTCCCGGTGTTCCCTGGCTCTCCCGTGCCACTCCCCGGCAAAATAACCGGGAGAGAGTCGGAATTTCTGGCCGAATCCCGAGAACGACATCGTGTTTATGCAGATGCGGCTGCCCGGAAGCGAACGACTCGCCGGGAAATAACGTGTAACCGACCGCTCGCTGCGTTCCCTTATTTCCGGGGGAGGGCGGCCGCCGTCTGACGTCGGTGCACCGACGCGTCGGCTGTCTCGGCCTTCCGATAAGGGTCGCGGAATGGAAATTCGGCCGCGATACAGGCTAGAGGGCGAGTGGCTTCTGGAGGAATTTCTCTTGTAGACCGAGGCGAGTCGGATCTGATAGGAATAAGAATAAACGAAGAATTCGTGGATCCTCTGCGAGCAAGACGGAAGCGGTATAACATACGGAATGATTAGTATGAATATAGAATGCTTAGTGAGATAGGATATAACGGACAGAATTTTGTTCGTCGAGAGAAATCAGATTTCTCCCGAGTTCCAGGAGAATAAAACAAAGTCCACATTTTGTAGCTTCCTATAAGATTTTCGTATTTTTCTCTACGAACAGCGGCGATTGACGATAACCGATCGCCCGCCGCACCGATAAAAAACAATCCGTTCCAACTTGACGCGTCCACTGCACGCGAGAAGTCCGAACGACACGATTGAACGTCACAAGAACGCAGTTCGCCCGCTGAATAAACCGGGCTCGCGTTTCAAAGCCTGATGAACCGGAAAGCGACCGGATTTAATGATTCATCGGCGGATAATTCATCCGAATTTTCGAACCTTACTCTCCGCCACCCTCCGTCCGCCCCCGGCACGGTTCGTTTGGTTTAACGAACACGAACGAACGAGTGAAAATTACAAAAAAAAAGGAAAAAAAGAAAGCGGAAGGGACAGCGAAAAGAGCAGGAGGAAAAATCGGATGCGACGAGCAGCCCGCGGTCTCTGTTTCGTCGCCGCTCGCTCTCCGCCCGATAAATCGCGTTTATTAGAGCACTTTTCATTCGACGCGTGTAATTTTTACGGTCCGCTGATGCGACGAACGGCCCCCGACGGTAATTCGGAACCGTGTTTTCGAGAACCGGGCCCGGGTTCGCGCCGCGTCGACAAATCCACTGTGAAGTTATCGATACCGCCGCAGCTACCAGTTTTCCATTAATCTGATCCACCCTATCCCCCGGCCCCATCCCCCACCGCGCAGCCGCCACTCGACAAGCCTGGCTACGCGCCGTGAAATTCTACCGATTGCCCGTAATTGCCGCTATTATGGCTGAAAGCGAGCGGGCATACGACGAACAGAGATTCCTACTTCCTCGACGCTGCGTCCCGATCCTGTGTCCCGGGATAGATCATTCGGGAAAATGCGGACGAAACGATTGGACCGGCAACAAGAGGACTCGCGCGTTGAGTAGCTCGTGTTTCGTTTGTTCGCGCTGTTCGGCGGTTGATCTCTAGCGAGACGTTACGGAGACAAAGAGGTTGGGGAGTCTGTTTATAGTCTTTCTTATTAGAGCCGTTGAAATAATAAACAAGGAAATACTGGAGACGAACCGGGTGATGCGAAGAGAACGAAGTTCCATTTGTCGAAATTTCAAAGCTTCTCAAACATCTTCGAATAATCGATTGATGGGTCCTATGAGCTCTGGATTTACGGACATTTATTGTACAGTTTATTCTACTGTTCCCAGGACGATTGATGCTCATTTATTTAGATGAACATTGAAGAAATAATGTTCACAGCGGTCAATGCGCGTCAGAATGACGGGTTCCGTAAATCTAGCGATCATCTGCATTCGAATCAAGAAACGGGGATGCGAGTTTCAAACTAAAACACCAAGAACCCTGCGCGCCGCAAAGAATTAACGGAGTTTCCGGCCGAGTCGCGATAATTCCCCATCGAAGGATACCTCGGGAAGGGAGTCCTGTGCACCGGACAGAGTATCGGTTCCCTCGGGCGCCGGAGGAGGAAAGAACGTCGGACTGCCGCGAACTTCGGGGAACTTCTCGTACACGTTTCGTCGAGTGGTTCTTTTTGTTCCGCGTCGGGGAAGGAGCCTGCTTGTTTTCCGGGGACGTCGGGGCGCACGTGCATGGATATCTCCACGCGAAATTGCCGTCTGACTCGTCGCTCTAACTTACCCTCTTTCCCTTTCCCGCATCTTCCTCTTCTTCGCCGCGAGTTTTTCCTTCCGCGTCTTCCCAGCGAAAAGACTCGCGAGCCCGCGAGCGTTCAGCCTCGAGCGACGTTCGATTTCCCGACAATCGAAGGCTTTAAGCCTCCCCCCGAACGAACGAAAGTGCGAGGAAGATATATATTTTTCGACGCGAGAGAACGCGCGTTTCCCCGACGAACGTCGCGGGGAAATATTTATTTTTCATTCCTCGGTACACCGGATGTTTGCGCTTGTAATATGTAGGTTGTTTGTCTTGGAATATTCGAAGGACGATAATGTATGCTCGGGGCAGGCAGCCGGGGTTGAAACGTTGCGAGTTTAATTTCCGACGATTTCTGTCCAATTATCGTTCAACGGAATACACGCGGATTGTCTGGCGAAATATTAAAGAGTTCCTTTCAGCCGGGCCAAATTCATGAAATTCACTGTTCCTCGATTGCCGCCGCTCGAATTCATTAACATGTGTAATTGGCACTCGCTTTGTACCGCAAACGAATCTCGGCGCAAACAAAGGCTTACAAAGGTTCGCGCGGTGTCCGGGCTTGATGTTGAATTTTTAATTGAATTTTAATCCCGAGCTACGCTCGATCATTCCACGGGTACGACCCTCCCTTATTCTAAGGATTCATTTCCGACGGAGACGGTTCCTTGATTATTCAAAGCCCGATTAAAATGTTCCGCGGCGTATACATTTCTTTGCGCGCAATTAGGGCGCAATTTTCGAAAGCAGCTTCAAAGGGAGACGTTTCGTCGCTCGCGAGAATGCTCGTTATAGCTGCTCGTTACACCAAAATGTATAGGTAGTAAACAATTGCCTCGCGCGAATAATTAATACAATTACAGTCGACGTTTTCCCGATAGTCGTTTCAATCCTCGTCGATTATTCCGTAAGAACGTAATCAGAATTCTATTTAGAAAACGAATCTGTTCGCCGAATTCTTTTAATTTTCCTTTAAACGTGTTTCAAAGAGAATTAGCAATTACCCCGAAACAAGTGGTCGAACACGAGCTCGACTGTCGCATAAAAGATTCCACGGATTCCCGATAACTCACCGAAAATCCTCGAAAAACACAGCGACAGAAATAGACGGGAATTTCCACGTAGCATAAATTAATCTCTGAAATTCTCCTCGGTTACCGCGGCCGTCCATCTCGTTACCCCGAGTTACATAAATTATACGACGCTTTAGCACCGCGAACGAGGAGCGCGCTCGCGCGCGCGCACGTACACACGGAAAATTCCGAAATTTGTATTCCGCCGGCCAGTTTTATCACGGGGCCGACCCGGCCGGGTCTATCGCTTGTTTCGCCGTAAACGAAGTTACAAGCCGTGGCCCACCGTCCCAGAAGTTGCGGACGGCATGGAAATTCCGAACTTATCGCCGTATAAATTTTCATATTTTTCGAAAGGCCTTTGAGGGCCGCGAAATTGCGTCCGCCGGCGGGGCGAAAATTTCATTCGGCCGGCGTCGCTCGATTTTCGAAATATCACGATGAACTACGCGCCCCGCCGCCCTTCGTTAAACATTATAACTCCCGAACGGGCGGAACTTCGTTACGGGGCTCGTTTCTTCCACGGGGAAAATGAATTTCGATATATTCAACGGGAAAACCGTGGAAAAACTCGCCAACGGGAACTTCGAGTGCGCGCGTTGCTTCGATTATATCTTCGGGGAGCATCGAGCCGGGAAAATTCCATTTAACTTCCAAGGAAACATTGCTGTTTCATCGCAGCGAAGTAATTAAGACAGAAATCAACAAGAAATCGAACCTTCACGAAGATTGCGATGGATCTTTGCTTATGAAGCTTTGCGTACGACTCGAAGATAACTTCGATGTTCAATGTGAATTTAATTCTATAGTATTATTTAATTTTACACCTTATTACATCTTTCTAGTTTCCTTCGTTTGTATCCTTAATCTTCGATCCTTTCACATTTAATTCGCTGTTTTCATTTCTCTGCAACTTACTCGGTTTATGGATCTCGCGTTCTCTATTTGTTGCCCCGACACGCGCGACAAAGGCAACATCATTGCATCCTTCGTCCCAGTTTTTCTATCATTCCCATTGCAGTTCGCAAGCGCTCACAGACGGACGCGCAAGATGCACCGGCTGCCTTTGTGCGCTCGGATTGCAACACGACTTAGCGTCCCGTTGCGCCGCGGAGTTCGTGCCGTTTCGGGCTCGACCGAGTGGTTAATGGCCACAACAATTCCAAATTGCAGTTGAAGGGAGAGTGCATGAACCGGTATCGTCACCGCTAATGCACTCCGCGGCCACTAATAGACCGTACGCTCGCCGTATTCGTCTTCGCGCGCCACGCGCTACCGTGAACAGTTACACGGAGACACGGGAAAAATCCATGAAATTAACGGCACCGCGTGATTTAGTGTCCGTTCGTGCTGCTCGTCGTCGGAACGGCCATCGGAATGCGCGTTTTATGTAACTTTTCGATGCAGTAAATGTCATTATCTCGGAGCATATTTATGTCTGCTCTCTATAACCAGGATGCTGGTTAGCACGAACATTTTTGAACAGTTTAATATCGAGAGAAAGAATCTATTACATCGAAATCTTTACAAAATACATTATTGAATGACAAAAACCTTGTACAATCTAATATTGCACGGTTTCTATATTGCCAGGATGCTGATTAATTCCAAGATTTCTAAAGAATTCAACGCCAAACGAGACAATACATTCGATCGAGATCTACAAAGTCCAATGTCGAATAACAGACGCTTCGCGAAGTTTAATGCGAAACCTCAGGCCCCGTTTTTGCAACGCCACAATCGAAATTACGATCTCTGGAAGGCTCCTAGACCAATTTCCAAGTCCTTCGGCTGTTAATTACCATGTTTCATAATTCAAAGGCCGTTCATCATCAATCTTCATCGTCTCGGAAACATTAGCACATTTATCCTCTCGCCGTTGCTACCCGGCGAAGTTCCGAAAAGTTCCTTTATTCGCCGACTGTCGGCCACGTATCGCAGAAATGAAAACTCGAGCAGCTTCGTTTCTAATTTATCTAAACCCCCGAAGCCGTGGTAATCCGACGCGAGCCGCGAGCAGGAGTAGGTATCGAGTAATTCTCGACGGTGCGCGGTAGAGACGTTCCACGGCGCGAGGGGTCGTAATTTTTATCGATTTCCCGGTGAGTATCGAGTGCATCGTCGAGTACCCGGGCGAGCGTCGCTGGTTCCCAAGCGTTCAGGCAATATTTCATACCAGTGTTCCGTATATAATTAATGGCAGCATCTTCCGCTTCCACGGCCAATTTCGTGGCACTGGAACGCCATTAGCTCCGTCTCTTTTGCGTGATACGTATCCATTTAAGCGGTCTTATTGCGTGTTGCTGGTTCGCGTTTCTTCATCGACGATATTACTCGACCCGCCGGCTCTTAAAAACGCTCGTTCGATGGGGTTACATTGAAATCAGCGCTGGCGTCGCTCGTCGACGGGAATTCGCCGGCCAACAACTTCGGAAAATACTACCAACTCGAGCATGTAGTGTTGCTTGTTTAAAAAATCGAGGAAAATATTCGCCAGCCGAACGATAGCTACCTATTCCACGTCTATTGTCAAGCTTTAACAATAAATCCGGTAGTCCAAAACGACCCATTCCTGACGTCTCTTTTTTGCAGTTATTAAAATTTAATTGTAAGTAAATTAAAGCCTCGATAGACGTACTCTTGTTTCCACAAAAAAGCTTCGAAAAGTCAATTTAACCGGTCGGTAGTTTCAGTGTTGAATTTCCCCTGAATTTCGCTGCAATTATTTGTAGCGCCGTGATTACACGGTGCGCAACGTAAAATTTCGGTGATCGAATCGCTCATGATTGTCTCGGAATTATAGAAATCTCGATGGTTCGGTAACAACAGTGAAACTTCGTTCCCCCGGGTTCCCATGGAACAAAAGCGTCGTCAGCGATTCCGACGTAACCCCACCGGATATCCTGGAACGACAGTCGAACCATTCCGCGAACGACTAGCGAACTTCTCGGCGGTGCCGAAAAAAGAGGAGAAAACTCGGGACCTCGTTTTCCCTCGTTTACGGGGGACCCCTTTTGCACACCGTTACTTTGACGGAATCCCCGGCCGCGCCTGTAATCGCGCGGCCCCCGGCTAATGAGTTAAATTGGAGTTACGAGCGAGGCTTTGAGTTACACGCGGGACTCAAACTCTTAGCGCGGCCTCGTCTCATTAGGTTCGCGAATAAAATTAGCGGCGTCCTTCGCGCCGATCCTCGGAGCCCGGGATTGCGCAGTTCCCGTAATTTATGCATATATCGTTACAGCAAAGCCTGGCGTTCGTTTACAGCGCGTTCCCGTAATTTATTACAGGAAAGATGCTCATAACGCGCGCTTAGAGCGTGCTCCGCGCCGGAACATCATCGTCGAACGCTCTCCTTCGAGTTCGAACACCGTTCAACCACTTAACTCGCATTCGCGCAAATACTTCGATTGCATTTCACTCGCTCGCTCGCTGCGGATTATAGTCTCGATTAAATTCATTTGATTATCTTCCCAATCGTTTCATGTCTTTTTCATATTAAACCGTCTCCAAAAACAAACAATCACCGGGAATTTCAAACGAGAACCACCCTAATCGTCAATCTCAAACATTCCGAACTTCGTCTCCTTCCTTCATCGAGATTCACGATCCTCTAGATTCTCCAAACAGATCATCAACAGCCCTAACGCTCGAACGCTCAAATGAAAATTCAGAATAGCATGCCTCGATCGAAAACAACCCCGGCGAGGATCGCTCGCCATCAAGACAGAGCGCAACAACAATCCGGGCCGCCCCGGAGGCGTTCGGATCCAATACATCTCCCTCGAACAGAGTTTTCCGCCCTCGTACAAGCATCGTTCGATCAGCGGGCGCGCGGGGGTGGGCGCGAGTTCGGAGAAAGATCCGAAAGTTTCGGAACGCAGCGTCGCGTCGCGTCGCGTCGGCGTGGGCGGCGGGGAACCGGAAAACGGGGGCGGCCGAGGGGTGGCGGTCGAACGGGAACCGTGGCAGTCGTCGCGTCCGATGAAAAAGTCGGCGGCGCCCGCCGGTCTGGCCAATATTTTACTATCCAACGCCGCCAGGCTCCGCTCGCACCCCCGCGCCGCCATTATCCGACGCTTCTTTCCCGCGGCCGCCGGGAGAAAAGGGGAAACGGGGCGAACAGCGACGCGAGATAGGGCGGGACGCACGGAAAAAACCCGAGGAAATTGGAGGGAGATACAAATGCAGCCGGACGGACGGACGGACGGACGAGCGGACGGGGGTTGAGCTCGGCCACGGTCGATGAGAACGCCCGACGGCGTCCCGCCGGCTCCTTGCAGGAGGACGAGTCGTTCACCGTATATCGGTGGTCAGGGAACTTCTCACGGTTACCACTTTTTTCGAATCGAGAGGGTGAACAAGGTGATGCAGTTCGGCTCCCTTTTTTAGGGGCTGCAGAGGGAATTGAGGAGTTTGCGATTGGATACCGGAGTACCGTGTCGATTCGGATTTTTCGGAGTAGGATTGGAACGAGAATGGGCTCTTTCGGGGATGGTACGAGGAGAGGTGTGTTTCAGAACATTGGTTAACTTGTTTTTGTTGAAAAATTGCCACTGACGGTGATAACAATATTCCTCGCGCTAGACTCTGCCAAATCTCTGGGTTCATTCCCAGAGCAAGAGGTTAAGGGATGATGAACGCGAGGAATGGAATAATAGTTAGTATTTAAGGACGTCTGGTGTAGGGGGTTTCGCTGGCAGTGCAGCCAAGATATTGTTTAATGTAATACTATCCGGGGAACACGGGGCAATGATATGTTGAAGTAACAATGCACCGAGCTCGAAATCTCATCGTTATGGGAATGAAACGGAGGGTTAGCCTGCGCTCTCCGGGCTCGCCGAGTGAATAAGAGACATAAATTTCGTTGAGAAACCGGGAGCTTGATCGATTAATTATTCCACCAAGTATAATTAATCGAGCCCCGCTGGCAGTAGTATTTGATCATTATACGTTCCGCTGGAACGCGACCTATCACCCAGTGCATTCGTCATTTATTGCGTGTATCGCATCGCTCAATGCTCATTACAAGATAGCATTTCATCCCCTATTCAACGCAATTTCACCGCCGCCCCACGGGTCTCTCCCGGCGCGCAAATGAAATATTTCTTAACAGAATACATATTCATATAGACAGATGCTGGTTTCTGCTAATATGACGGGCGCGAGTCAAGCAACCGCGATATTGCGATCTTGATCTTGATCCAAATACCAACGGAGCATGCGGCCTGGCCCACAGGCGTAGCAAAGTGTTCTCATAGTTTCGGATTAATCAGTTCGCATTCACTGAATATGGAATAATGCTGCGTGTCCATTGGGGGAGTTACTCTCGGGGGTGGCCGGCTCTTATACGGATTGTCTTGGCTTTAGAGGATACCGGAGAGTCTGCTGTTCGTGGTAGACACAGACTGGGTTCCAGTAACGAAGATAATTGTAGTTAGTAGGTTATTCTGCGGTAGATAATGAACTATCGACGAAGGAATTACTGAAAAATGTCGGCTCGAAGAGTAGGCTATTGGAAAACAAACTATCGAAGAGTAGAATACCGAAGGCAATAGGGTATCGAGCAACAAGCCACCTAACAGTAGACAAAAGAAGAAAAGCCTGTGAAATACTAGACAATGGAAGAGCGAGCTATTAAAAAGCAGGCTATTAACTCTTTGAGGCACACGATTTTAAAGCGGAAAACAACCCTAGCTGCATAGAATTCACTGCACCGCGCAATTCGCCAACCTTAATCACAGTCTCGACAACTTACGAATGCGTTTTGCCCTGTAGAAATTGTTGTTTTCACTTATTTACGCATTTATTGTTGGTTCGTAGCATTGCCAACTGGATGAACAACTTATGCTTCAACTTTTCGATGGTGGATTGAAATATACCCCACCATGCGTAACAAGCTAAGCAAAGGGTGGGGCAGTTAACCCACCCAAAGAGTTAAACACTCAGAAATCGCCGAGTAAACTGCTAACGGCTAATCTATTATATTTATCATCGATTATACGATTGACGAGCGATCCACTGGAAGTAGTGGTCGACCGTAAACCGCGGAACGGGGCTAACTTTTTTTACGACCGACGACGGAAGGAATCGTGCGTGCCCCGGGTAAGATACAAAACCAATTTTATTTCGTAGCCGGTAATAAAACTTCTCCCTCGCATACCGGTCGCGAAACTTCGTCTTTATGAAAATCCATCGACGGGCATTTACGACTCGATCGATAAACCCGCGTTCCTCTTCTCCGCGGACCTCGTTTATCCGAAAATTAACCTCTTCCCTGTAAAATACGAGTGTACTCCTCATCATCGAATGGCCATTTTTGACGTCGCAATTGAAATTATTGCAATTATTGATACCTTCCGTGCACTGAATGTTCGAAATGATCTCGAAGATAAATAATTTCAATTGAATACTACACTGAATGTTCGAAGAAACCGACAATAATCTATCGTTACAATTTTTATATGGATTACATATCAATTGTATTAAATCGTCAATGGTTCTAGTGTTAAATATTTTTAAAGATTCCACGAGAAACTTCATCATGGAGAAATACGCGAAAGGGTTAAAGAGAGTGTTGCAGTTAAGAGGTTAATAGGTCACGATGCGATAGATCTCCGATCCCACGAGCGAGCGTGACCCGAGTTCAACCATAATTCGATACGACTTCGATACACCTTCGATTCGCGCTGCTCGATTGGATTGGATGTCGGGCTGAGAGATGCTCGTCGAACAGGGAATCTACCTGTAGATACGACGTTCCAGATCTACTCGCGACAAGGATAATACCGCGTTGATTTCACGAGTCGCGGTAATTCCGTTGAACTCGCTTCAACGGAAACGTTCTTCGTCAGCGCCGAATTCCTACGAAATAACTCGGTATTCCAAATATGACGATTTCGCACGCCAGAACGCCGACACTCGTCGGCAAAGGGTTAATATCGGCCGATAATTAGTAACGGTAATCCGGTTTATCGCGCGGCAACACAAATATAAGCTGAAAATTAAACGAACAACATCGTCGCCGAGTCACGTGGCCGTTCGAGACGGTCGCACAGGTGTGCGTGAGCCAAGTCGGAGTCACGCAATCCGAGGCGCGCGCAAGAAACCGCGCACTTATCGCGACGCCGTCGAGTGCAGGGGTGCGCGCGGCGGGCAGGGATCGTTGACGTGTCGGGGGCGGCTCACAATTTTATCGCGGATTATATTCTCTAATGAGCGAGGCGGTCCTCGCGTGCCCCTTTTCACGCGGCGCTCCTTCACGCGACGGAACCCCCGGAAAAAAGGGAAAAATCGCGGCACCCCCCGCGAATATTTCAGACGCGGCAGCCCCGGCTCGGATTTCCCGTCACTGGAATTCACCGGCGACGCCCAGACGCACTCGGCAACGTTACAACGCCGAGTAAATGAACTTCCGGCGCGTTGAACGCGAGCCCCGAACACTCGGGAGAATTTTTCACTCGATTTTCCTCCGGCAGACTCGCGTTTTCACGGGACTCGTCGCCTCTTTCGTTTGATGTCGGAGGAAGTGGGACTTGAACGGTTTTGTTTAGCAGGTTTTCATATGGTTCGAGGTTTTTCTGCTCGTGAACCGAGGGTTGGAGGGATATTCTGATCTCTATCGCGCACTGAAGACCGTTCAGCTGTTACGTCCGACTATTCTGCGTGCCTGTTTTGACATCAGGAACGCCAAACGGATGAGAAATCGTTTCAAGGTTCTTATTTCACTGTTATCGGAATGACAGAATGTCTTCACGAGAAATTTCAAGAATTCCCGCGTTTACGAATGCGTCGAGAAGCAACGAGAAACGCTTCGGATCTCGAGGAATGTAATCTTCGGATTTTTCTGAGAATTTATAAGTAACTCCTCGTGTTCGGCGGTTCTAGTGTTAACTTAAGAACGAGAGAACCTCTGTTTGTCGACGTTACGTTGTCTCCGATATTAGAACTCGCGTAACGATCGTTCCGAGCGAATGTTTTCCCAGTCGAGAGCACGAGAGCGCAGTTTCATTTCGCGGCTCCGAGAAAAATGATTCTCCAGCTCCGCCGTAGATTGTCTTATTGATACATAAACCGCGTTCCTTCTGGCAAGGAAAAACCCGCGGGAACTTTCCTCCGCGAAGTTCGCCGTGTCCCAAACAGTTTTCCGCGCAGCATCAGGTGCACGCGAAACTTTGGGGGGTAGCATCACCCTTTTAAAGTTGAGTTACTGGCAGCAACAAGAAACTACGTGTCCCCCAGTGCCAGCTGCTTTACACGCCGGCCAAGTTTCGCCGAAACTGTTTCGGTTTCAATATTCCGTTGTCAAATTGATTCCAGCCGAAGAATCTAACGCTGTCGCGTTCGCATTCATAACTTTTCCCTGAACCGCTTGCGCCGCGGGTCCTAATTAGAACTTCGTTGGTTCGAATCGATGCGAACGTTAGATAAATCTTTAATATACATATGATATTAATATCAGAGATATAATATAAATGGTAGATGGTTAACATAAATACGACATTACTATTACAAGTTTTCTGAATATTCGACTGAATTATCAAGGATGTTATCTTTCCGCACAACCAACCGGAAGAGAAAAGGCAGCTGACGTTACTTGTGCGACTGGAATCCTCAGTGAACTAGTTCAAGGAAATAGAATTGGATTCCGCGAGGTTCCAGTTAAGCAAATATAACACCGAATACGCTGAATCATTGAAACGTTCGGTACAATGTGTAAAAAGAGTCTCCCGCTCGCAAAGAGGACTTACTCGCGGACCAGACTCACAATTTTCTCCGTTTCAAAAGAAGCTTCGCTCGAGCGACCGTATGTGTGTACATAAATAGCCGATACACGTCGAACGTTAACCGAAGCGACGCACATCGAGTTCGTCGGGTGTCGTCTAAACTTCGTAGAATGTATTTTACTTTATTATCGCAAACGTAACTCAATCTACCGAACAAGTAAAACTCGACAGTAAAGAAATTTATATCAAGTCGATCGAATGGTTCGACGATAAAATTCGTGAAATCTCCAGACATGAAGTTAACCGATTAGGATACTCGGCAGTCTTCGCCAAATCGGGAGAATCTTCCGCGCGAGGGGTTGGTTTTTTGCTTCCTGTTGCTGGGGAGGGTGGAGCAGTTCGTGAAACTTCGAGGGCGTGTTTCGTCACGACACAGCCGGCGAGGAACGTGCAGAAAAACGGTGCGTGGGCGAATATCAGCGTGGATTCGCGTGCGAGGGAAGCGATACCGCTGATTATCGTCTGAAACGTTATAAACCCCCTGACGGGTGACTAACGGCTGCGTAAGAAGTTTGTACCGCGGTCTGTTCTGACTCAGGCGAACAGTTTTATTGTCCGCGTCGAGGGAAGGGTGGCGAGAGACCCTAACAATCAAGGACGCGTCGAGGATCCGAAGAAAGCTCAAAGATTTGAAAAATATATCGAAGTTTCGAGAGGTCCCGGGGATCGCAAACAACTCGTGAAAGCGCAAGGAAAGGACGACGAGTCCAGAGAGGTCCAGAAAATCCAAAAATTTGCAACAAAGAGCACAAGACTCGACGAAGAGGGCGTGCGGCATGATTTTAATATACCAGGAAGACCACAAAGAGACGTCAAGCTGTTAGGAAGAGCCCAGAATCTGAACAAGACTCCATTATCCCGAGGAAGCCCCGAGATTTCGAGAATCCTCTGAAATGAGCCGAGGAAGATCCAACGGCAAACTGGTGTTTAACCGTGAGAGACTCGAGGGAAACATTGAAAATTCGACAGGTTCGAATCGTAGGGGGGGAACACAGTTAATAAATTGAACAAGAGAAACGGCGAAGGACCGCCGATGGAGCTCGAAGAAAATAGCAATTCAGGCTCGCTTTACACGAAAATTGAAGAGACGCTCCGACGTCGATCGCTTCGACGGTATTAAACTCAGGCAGCGTTCGCTGTTTAAATCACGAAGCCGGATTGAAAACCGAGCAACAAGATCACGGCAGCCTGAATAGGGATCCCGAGCGATCAGCGATATCGTCTTTCCGACGCAGCTCCGCCGCTCTGGCTGCGAGGGAAAAGCCGTTCGCCGAGGCGTTCCCCTCATTGTAATCTGAAATGTTGCATAATCAGTATTCGATCGAAGATCCCGGCAGCCCTTTGAATACTCCGTTCGCCGAAGATAAACGAGCCAAACTCACTTTCAGCGGGATCGACTGGATAGAACGATCCGTGAGTCGAATGCCGAGCGACGAGACTGTTTGCTCGGACCATAAAAACTCGGAACCACGGCCGCGTGATCGATCAATCTTCGATTACTATACCCCTCGGCTCATTGTTTCTCTTACATAATTAACGCGCGACCTGTAGCCTCGAACTTCCGACCCCTGCGAGTGCTTAATGGATCAAGTTTTTCCGCGTTCCCCGGGATTAATAGATCAAGCGACTTAACTTGAGCGACTAACGCGCGACATCCACGGCGACGCGAGTGCTTTAACAATTTAACTGCCGCGTCACCCAAATATGACTGGCGTCAGTTCTCATATAAACTGAAACATTCATCTTCTTAGTAACGTACCGAATGAACCAAATTTTCTTGAATATATCAGATACAAGGAAGATACTGCAGCAATCTTCGTGAAGAATCCTGACTTCCCAATTCTTTATTAAGACAACTGTTTGCACAGAAGTTCTCATGAGCGTTTACTTGGCCAAAGTGTTAAAGATAATAAACAACTGGGGTAACAGCGGTAACAAACTGATAATCGTAAAGCAATGAAAACTGGACGGCAAACGAGATGGAAACGTTCAATCGATTTCTACCTACTGTTTCCTGTATCGGGCATCGATCGAATGAAACTTCATTGGAATAACGTTAACCCAATTCATCTATTACGTGTTTTATTAGTACATTAATTGTTCGTTACTCCCAAACAACGAACACGATTTATCCCTCGCTCGTCGTTTCGAGTAACTCTTGCCCGACACTGGAGAGAGCGAATAAATTCTACGGTTCTATCCAGTTTGCACGGTTGTCCGTACGCGAGCGAGTGCGTCCGCGTGCACGCGTGCACGGTCCACGAGCGAAGAATCAATCGCGGGCACAGTCGGCGAGAATCACGGCTGACGGGTTCTGGGAAACTGGTTCCTCGGCCGGCAGGCCCGAGCCGTGCGAAGCGCGTCGCGTCACGCTCGGGAAAAGAAGAGGTCTGTTTCACGGCGAACAAAAGGCACTCGGAGAGCCAGGATAAAGTGCATCGTTACGGCACTGCTCGCGCCGTATCTTGTTCATCGATGCCCGTGACAAATCGACATCTTCATTCTTAGTCTGGGCCGAACGTACGTCTCCGCGGAGAACAGAAGGGGAAACGGGGAGGTGGCGCCGGGGAGGAGTCGTCTTTGGAAAATTGGAAAACTATCGGCCGCCTGACGGCCCGGATCAGTACGAAGACAAAGGACCGACGGAAACTCCGTCCCTAGAAATGGCCCGTGGCAATTTAAGGGTTGTCAGGTCCGCTGAGGAACTGCGCGCAGCAAGGACAGGGACGGCGCCCGACACCTTCGGGATCCTCGTCGACCCGGAGTGATTCACCTGCTACGGAATCTCAAGGATTCCCTCGGACCGAGTGTTAATTCCGAGAGATCGATCCGTCCGACGTGAAATTCGAGGCGGAGCAGCGTTCTTTTACTTCCTTCGTTCGTTACTTAGCCATTAACTCCTGTGATTCATTTCTCAACCGTGAGAGATAGAACATTGCTGTTAATGATTCATTGGGAAGAGACGATTGTCGGCTCTGTGTACGTTTGATGTGAATTATAACGATTGAAATTGAACGATAAAGAGGGCTGAGCAATGTTTAATAAGCAGTCAATGAAAACAGGGAGCCCGAAAATGTGACCCTTTTTCGGCAACCGTGTCAACCGTTGCTTCCCGAAGCAAGAGTCGTCCGGCAATCGAATTCGAGCGTTACAGATCAGCTAAAGAACGAGGGGCCGTGGACATGCATCCATCCACTCCGGCCTCGCATAAAGGGCACGTCAGGCTCGCGCGAGGATGAAAATCCGACGGGACGAGAAAGGACTGAAAAGGTCGGCTTTTCGGCCGGAGTATCCGCGGAGGCGTGCGGAATTCAAAGGCGCATAAATTCAATCTGTATAAAACGGAGGTCCCGCCGAAAAAAGCTGACGTTACTGCGGGAGTGACTCTTTCCGAACGAACGGAAGAAAGAAGGTGGGGGAGAAAGAAGGAGAAAAAAGGCAGCCGGCACAAAAGATGTAAATTCCGCGAGACCGGCTGAGTAAGGTCGACCTTCCTTTCTAAATTCGGTAACCGGCTCCCGGCGTCGCTCGCCTAACATCTTTCAACGCTGCGAGCAGCACCCGTATACAAATTGTGGAACGAATGCTCGAACGTGGAATCTCGCGTTAGCGACCTGATAATTATTCGGGGCGAAAGTGGCCGCGAGAGAAACCGAAGGGTTGTCGACACCAGAACTGGGTAGCTTGGAGTCGCCAATTTCAATATTCTTATTTCGCAATTATTCGTCTTGGATAACTAAACTGAACCCTTTGTTCACTGTCCGTATTTTCCGAGATCAAACTGTCGTGTTTGGAATAGCAAATTGCAAACAAACGATTTAACTATTTAAACAGCAAGGAATCGGTAGATAGGTTCCTTATTCTATATTGTTTAAGCATTCAATATCTAGTTTGGCAGAATCTGCATGTCTGAGAAACACAGTTGAGAAAATTAATCTCTCAGCTTCCGAAATTATAACATTCAGAATAACTGAATAACTGAAAAGAATATTGTTTATCCCATTAGAATGGGCAAAAGTCAGCAAATGTCAAGAAGCCGACTTAACCGCGTTAGCT
Source organism: Nomia melanderi (assembly GCF_051020985.1). Classification (NCBI taxonomy): domain Eukaryota; kingdom Metazoa; phylum Arthropoda; class Insecta; order Hymenoptera; family Halictidae; genus Nomia; species Nomia melanderi. The sequence continues at coordinate 16,631,392 of NC_135007.1, forward strand.
TCCGAGCGACTCGTACTGCAAGTCTCGCGAGAGGTTTATTATAACGGTAACCGTTGTGAAATAACAAGTACCGCGACGTAACATGTGCACACAGAGAAAAGCAAAAGTTGGCGGTAATTTAAAATGATTCTGCTTTCGGCGTGGGCATCGTCCGATGACTCAGGAATCCATCATCATCCGATCGTCTCCAAGATAGATCCGACCACGCGTTGCCACGCATCGATCCTATGGCCATTCGTCACCGATCGTAATCGCTACTTCGCACGCTCGTTAAGCTGACTGTCCACGCCCTAGCTGCATACCCGAACACACGGTTATTATTAGCGACGGTTCGCGAGCGTGTTTCGAAAAGCTGCGCCCTCCCTCCTTTCCGTTTGTCCAATTCCCGAAACGAGACTAAAAGAAATTCCAGCAATTTCGACGACTCCAAGACTCGCATCTGCCGCTCCGAAACACGCTGCGTTACCTTTTTAATTTTCCCGACCGTGTCGTTGATAATGTTTCCCGTTTCTCCCGGGCATCCAGAATTTCCATCCGAGGCCGGCGGAAGAACCTGCGGCGGACTAGTTTCTTCTCGAATATTTTATTCCAGGAGTCGGTTCGCGTAACATCGGAGGATTTAAACGACACGATAAGTAGCCCGGTGTAAACAGCGGGACGCGGAGAGGGAACGGGGGAGAGAGCTCGTACGTGCGCCTCTCGGGTAACTCGAGCCCGGCCTAATTAATTTTAAAAATACCCGGGGAAATCCTCGTCGCGATAAATATGCAGCGATAGAAATGCAAATCGCCGGCCGCGATAGCGCGTGCAGATTGCTCGAAATATTTTTTTCCCCCGGCGGATTTCGTTCTTTTTTTTTCCGCCCTCTCGCGTTTCCGAAAGCCTCCCCCGCCCCCTTTCCCCATCTCTGTCACTCTTACCGGTTTTTCCCGGCGATCGCGGGGGACGAATTAAATCCGTCGACCTACATAAAAAAAAAAAAGCCCGTGAAATCTCGTTCGAACCGATCGTGACTCATTGCGCCACGCGCGGCCGGGAAAACAAAGTTAATGAAACGAACAAGCACCGCTCGCGGAATCAACGACGCCAGTTGTTCCGTTAGTCGTTAACGAGCAACGATTTCCACGAGGAGCATTCATATTTTCGTGCCGGCGATCGTTTAACACCCCAGCCCCCAATTTGTTCGATTCGTTAACGGGATACGGCCGCGTGTTCCGGGGCCGTTTTTTTTTTCCGCGTTTTTCGCGATCGAGTTCGGCCGGCGGCAACGATACTCGTCGTAACGCTCGCGATTCGACGCTGACAGCTCCCCGGATCACGATTTTCAGGGATCCTCGCGCGAATCTTCGGCGAGAACGCGGCGAAGTTCGGATTTCGTGAGAGGCTCGTTCCCAGGAGGACAGGCTTCCGAGTTTCCGCGTGTCCCCCATTTTGTATCAGCCCGTATATATTCGCGCACTTCCCCCGATCTCGACGCGACCTACTAATTAGTGGATCACGGATGCCGAAGCGAATACGGATTCACATTTTCACTTGACATTTGCCGCGACTTTCCACTCGTAAACGCGACGTTGCGACGGGTCGATTTGTTCGCTCGGCGTTGCTTAATTATCGCTCGCTTTGCTTAACAAACCTACATTCTTCTTCCATTGTCTAATCGATTTAACGCTGGCTTTACGGAACGCGTTAACGTATACTGGATTTTATAAACATTATTTAGTAAACGTTCGATTTCGATCGATGCGAACGAACATGTATCTCAATTGGCTTCTCAGCGACTCAATCTACTTTCAAACCTTCCACATAGAAACAATGGTATAAAGCGCATAACATCCGTAAGACTGCTTTCAAGAACCTACATTGTTAGCCGATCTTGTTTGATAGGGCGGAGTGTAATAATCGACAAGTCCAGCGGGAGCTCAGTCGAGTGAATTTCAATTTCTGCGGAATCGAATCGAGATCCTCGCTCGATTCGAAAGGAGCCGCATCGTTGGCCACGCCTCTAAGCCGTTTCGCGCGGCCGTAAACAATAAAAGGTGCGCGCGGAGGCGATCGGCCGAGAGCCGGATCGCAAGGTGAATGGATGTGACACGGGACGAGAGTTGGCGAACGTTGGCAAAGGTGTCGGCCGGCATTCCCGGCGTTCCTCGCGTCCGCGGGGCGAGCCGAGCGGCGGCGATTTGCTCCACCTGTCTTTCGCTGCATTGCACCGGAACGTTGTTGTTCCGCGAACAACGATCCTCCCGGCATGCGTGGGTAACGGAGAAACGGTCGGTCGACTTTTTACGACGGCGAAACGCGAAAATTACCTGACCCGAATACCCCAGATTCACTCTTGTTCCTTTTATTAGCACCGAAGACGGGTCGATTTTCGCCCCGAAACAAACATTTTGAGTGCTTTCCCGGTGTGTTAGCACGTTGACGCGAATACCGTCTATAGCCGTCGAATGTTGGCACATGTAGGTGTAAATGACGGCAATGACCGCCGTATATTCTTAGTACTATAAATAAATCAATCTAGTAACTTTATTCTGAAAGAATGAAGTCTTGATCGAGCTCGTCAAGAATCAACTAATTAACAAAAAGGAATTGCTCTTCTCGCCTATCACCAATTTCAAAGTGGACGTCAACGTGTTAACCATTGACCTATCGACGACACGTCAGTTCGTCAATCAGTTGTAGTCGGTACTCTCGACATTGGCGAGTAGTGATTATAATAGACTGACTACATTGATTACTATATAAGTCCATTTGCACGGGAATGAGATCAAACTGTCGAGTCTCGAGGACTCCATCGATCTTCTTCGTTAAGAGATGATATTATGTTCCATGCGAGCGCAATTTATTTTAATATATGCGATAAACTGGCTCGGATGCTCGGTCGCCAAGAGAAACATCAAAATTCCGCCGGGCAATTAAGGGTTAAACTGAAAAGTGGCGAAAGTACGAGCCGAAAAGAGTTAGCTGCAATACCCAAGACGGATAGAATAAAGTATTAACGGCCGGCCCATGAAACCAGGACGCAGATTAATGAATTTCTCGGCTCCAAGGAAAGCCTATTAAAAAATGATCAAGATAAAATACGCTGGAACCGACCGGAGCGAATCTCTTTCGGGTCGAATATGAAGCTCGGAAGGTAAGCGAAGTGAAATTAATTTTAATGAAATCCGCCTGACGCCTCTATTAAAGCGATATTCGAGAAACAATTTTTCCTTTCTTCGCGCAAACGTTCGCTCGAACGGCAGAATCGGACCCTTTGAGTCCTCGTTCGGATGTACGCGAGCGATAAAAACGAGGGGAGGCCATCGAGGGAGTAGTAAAATTTGTAACGCGCGGCGCTCGACCCGCTTAAAAGGTAAATTTATCTCTCTTTCGGATCACGTTTAGCGCCCCGCGAGTGGAACAGGAAGGCCTGCGCCTCTGGATCACGATCGAGGGACTCCTGTGTGTCAATAGTTTCGGCTCGACTGGGCTCGGACAAATATCAAAATAAAGAGGCCGCCTCGAATTATTCCCCCCCGGGGAAAGAGAGGATAACCCGTCTGCCCGTCCCGGCGATTTCCAGAAAATTCTTCGCGCTTGTCCCGCCCCCGTTTTATCGGCGAATCGAGTTAAATCGACGGTTCTTGCGCCGCGGGGCAGGGACCCGGCGAGCCGTGAAGCAATTTCTCTTTGTCTTCGCGTTGGCAGCTCTATAAATCTTCTTCGGAATTGGGTGAAAGTGCGCGGCCGGGGGAAACCGATCGCCTCGGAACGATAATAATAGAGGCGAGGCGGTTAAAAATATTCTCATATGCGGAAAATAGAGGACTAGAGCGCCCTGACGTCACGCGTACGATTCTAGCCGGGTTCCGAAATAAATCTGTTTGCTCTATCTCGTTCCGAATGAAAAAACGAACGCTTCGTTCGTCGTGACGTCAAGTTTTCAAGCTCAATGTCTGATCATAAATTAGGAAGCTAATTTCCTTCGGTGCTAAACGTGCGGAAGAGATAGAGAACACAGATCGTCTGTTTAACCTGCTCGGGACTAGGGATTTTACTCCTTTTTTATTACCAACTCATAGTGAGCTAGTTTTTAACTACTAACTGAAGAAATTCAAATGGATTGACGCTAAAACTATCGAGTATTTAATACGATAATACATAATCTATTAATCTAAATTAAAGTATCAATGATTTTAAGAAATGTTCCTCTCGCAATCGAAAGACAAGATTACCCAATTAAGACACGAGCTTTACGAGGAACCTACGCAACAACCGCGGCGGCCATTTTCCTTTCGAACTCCGCGGGTAAACGAGCGTTAAAGGCGTGAACGCGTACCCCTCCCTAAGAACGACTTCCTGTAACTTCCTTCTTCCATCGGCAATTAAGAAGGTCGGCAAGAATTCTATAAAAACGGAATTTCCTAGGGAGCGAGAGATTCCCGGCCGGCGTTTAAACCTAAGAGGTTTATAAAAGCTGGCCAGGCGCAACGGAGGAGAAGCAGATAGGGAGAAGGTAGTAGTTTGTTGCACGGCGTCGGTTCCTATGCAATAAATTCCAGCTTACGAACGCCCCGCGCCAGCCTATAAAGGTTGCGCTCGGGTTTTCAAAGGGTGCGACGCCATAAATACGCGACCGGGTTACCGGGATTATGCGAGACCGGCCAATGCATCGAAAATTATGATGAAAAGCGCGTTCGAGTTCCGCCGCCGCGCTCCTTAATGGCCGCCGCGACCTCTTATCCCGGTCCGAGCGCCGGAAATTAAGAGCCGCGACCAACCCCCCGCCGCCGACCCCGCTTTATCCGGTTTTACCTTATCGCGAGGCGTCTGAATACGGCATGAAACGATCGGAGAATTTTACATCTGGCCGGAATTAGTAATTGCTCGTCCATCCAAGACTTCTAGCCCAACCCTTTCGTCCTCCTCTTTCTCCTCGGGCGGGCATTACCGGGAGACTTTCTCTTGAAAGTGTTACTAGCCTTTTACGGGGATCTTTTATGATCCTCGGGACTATGAAAAAAAAAACGGGTCGTTGAATTATGTAACGGTGGACCAGGATAGCCTTTTTCTTTTTTGAAACGTTAATTTAACGCGGTAGTACGATCCAGGGCGAGAAATGGCGGAGCGGGAGGCTGCTCTTGATTATATCAATTTCATCCCTCGCTCGGTGGGAATAGGGGGCACCAGTAGCGATTATTTTTAGTTAAAGTTTTACGTGCACGACGCTAGAGACAACTATTTTTTGTTCGGTAATTATAGAGGGATATAGTTGAGACTAAAAACGCCCCGTTGACCTTTCACCGATTGGAACCCGTGTGGGCTGACGGAAGAGGACGTAGAACATACAACGGTATCGATCCCCTATTTCCATAGAAACAGACATTAGCTCCGCAAAATAATAATGGGTTTAGTTGTCGCCACCCCTAAGGAATCTCTTCGTAGCCGACACAATAAGGATAGGGGAAGCATATTCGACGCGATGGTGAATAGGTCGGTGGAACAAGGGGTGAACCCGTTGCCTTACGATTTTCGTCGCGACCAAGTTTGTCTAACTAATTTTATCCTCGATAATTGCAAGAGACACGAACAAGTTTTCCGTTCGCGGTATACTCGAGTTTCTTTTAAACCTGGAAACACTGAGAATTGATTTCGGAAATGAGAACTTCAAGAATGGGAAAAGTTTCCCGCTTCTCCCGACGAGCAATAGCGCTGATCTTCATTAAATTATTCCGAAAATCCTCTCCGCGAGTATCTCTCGTCACAAGGCAATGGGTTAATAAAGTTTCGTCGCGGCTCAATCCACTTTTCGCCCCCGCGAGGAGTAATTATCCGCGGAATCCCGTCGGGGAAACGAAACTGGGACCGCGGAACGTGCGGTTTAGGGGATACGAGCCGCGCTTTTGTCCCAGCCGATTATAGAATCGTCGAGAAGACGTTTCCGCACAACGCCGGCGCGCGGAGTGCACTCGGGGAAAACGGGCGCGGCAATATTCCGGTACATTCGGGCTTTGGCGGCCGGATTTATTCTTTCGCGATACTCCGAACAACAGAAGGAGGAGGGACGAGAGGGGTGGTCCCGAAGGATAAAGCAGGATACATTCATTCGAGTGGGCTCCGCGACAAAGGAGATAATCGAGTGATCTCGAGTGGGCCACCAGCTCCGCGAGCGGAGGCGCGGGAACACGTGAGCACGCGCACACTGGTACCTTTGCTTCAAAAAGTATTTCAGAACGAAGAGGGGAGATTGTTAAGAAATTAGTGGGACTTCAAAGGAACTCTGAGTACAAAGGACTCGTGCGTTTATCGTTACAATATACACATTACGCGTTGCCTGTTATGTGTGAGTTCAATTGCAATTTTTTGTTCACCTGTGTGTCTCTGTGGTATGATATTACATCGTTAAGTGATTTCCACGTAATACGAAGGTTTCTAAATTTGTAAATTTCAAGTTATACGAATCTCAAGTTACACGAGTCTCGATCGAATTCTTAAATAATATTTTAAACATTTCGTTCGTTCCTGAATAGCGCCTGTTCGCATCAGAACGGTACACCTTGACGAAGATACCAAACTTTTGAGCCACATTGTACGCGTGAAACGTGAACTCACGCGCGGCGAAGTCGCTGCGGAATAAAAGGGGTGGAAAGTATCCACGGACAAGCTTTTAGGGCGCTGTTTCCGGTTGTAGCTCGCGTGGGGAGGCTCAAGGTTTCAAACGGGACCCGCGACGAACACTAATTATGCGAAATGCTTTGATATCTCGATAGTGGAACCCTTATCTCGATTTTCGCACGGCCGTGAAGAACGGGGGCTGGAAATTCGACGCCGGGGGTGCTAAACTCGCGGAGCGTATCAATTAGCGAGATCGTTAAGCGGGCAACCCATTAACTTTCTTTTCTTTTCCGCGCAACGCTGAAACGCGGAAGCAAATGGCCCAGCTGGAGGTGCTAAAGGAGGACTTTTATTACTGTTCCAATCCCGGAAGAGCGATCGCTCGGAACTGAAACGAGATTGGAAGTTCAGCGTTTCGGGTCCGTCCCATTCTCTGTCGTAGGACAAGAATTCAACGACAAATCAAATGTATCTTTCAATTCGAAATTCATCGCAGACTCTTACAGCCTAGCAATACCTCAATTTTCGAAACATGGCTTCAAACGGCCGCCTTTCAGATACTTTTAAACCCTAACTCTCAAATCGCAGTTCCTCCTTCCAACTGGAAAAAGGATACACAAATCTCTTTCGAAAGCAGAAAAGCATGAAAGGACAAGTCTAATTGCTTGCTATCGGATCGAAGGAAAGTCCAACGAAACTTGTAAGCTCCCAATCGACTCCGCAGAACCCGTCCCCCGACCCGTTCGATTTAATTAACTCGCGAAGGAGCCGAACGGTCCCGTCCAGCGGACCACTGAAAGAGGACGTTCGCGACAAGAGGCGTTACTATCACGGCAGAGCCACTAATTTAGTCGGAACAATGGCACGCGAAAGGACCGAGAGCGGCTTTAGCGTAGGACTCGTTCACCTTCGCCGGCACTGGGTCACACGGACTCGTTTACGAAGACAGAACCTGCGGCGGACGCCGAGAAACGCGCAGAATGCTGCCCGGCCGTCAATCGATATGGAATTCTTTTCCATTACGTCGGGGATAATCGATTTTCTCCATGATACGGAAAGTGGCGTGTGTATTCCATAAAGCTAGCCGTCCGTTTGGCAGTAAAACTATCGCGAGTCGCTGTCGAGAGCGTTTCTCGTAAATGGATATTGCGTCGACGGCCGACTATATCCGAGTGCATTGCGAAACTCGTCGTCGCTCTTAACGCATCGTACGCGTTCCGCTCGTTCCAACTTATATCTATTACATTCGACTCGTTCCTTTGTCGTCCGGTATGCTTTTCGGAGCTTTCAACGCGGATGGAGATACCTTGAATCGTTAAAAGGAATCATAAGTCGCCTAGTATACATTTTCTTCGAATGAATCACGGCAGTTCGATTGAATTATGGGTCACTGGTAATGGCGTACGACGTGTTAACACTAGAACTACCGGAGTCAAAAAGACCAATTCCAAGATTCTTGTTTCATTATTAAAATGATATAAGTACTTTCGTGAGAAATTCAAAAGAAATTCCTGCATTTATGTAAATTATAAGGAGCTCAGTTTTATTGCTCGGTGGTTCTAGTGTTTAGACAACGGATCCTCTCGCGAGGAATACCCTTGGCAAGAACTCGCGGTAAATTCACTCTGAAGCGGATGCGTACCCTGAAGCTGATTACAAACAAGTGCACGACAAGGCTGCGGCCGATTATTGAAATTACAAAACGACAGTGTAGCAGGGAGTATACACGATCCGCAATAACCCCGCCGTAATGAACGTCGTTTCGCGGTGCCGCTCGTAAAGGTCGACTTCTGCCACCCGTTAACTTCAACGGATAATGGAACACCTGTACACGCGGCCGCGGAACGCCGATTACGCATTCAAATCGGCCGGGACATCGGAGATTTTTCAGCCCCACGGGGATCGAGCGGCTCTGATTCCTCGCGAAACGCGAACCATTAAATTTCTTCCCGGTCTCTCTCTCTCCCTCTCTCTTTTTAATACCCGGCGCAAGCTGCTTCCATGGAAATGGGTTACTTTATTGTCGAATCCGGAGAGAGAGCAGGAGAGGGAGACCTTTTTGCAAGCGAGCAACGAAATTAATCGAACGACGGGATCCCGCGCGTATTGGGTTATAAGAGTAATGTGGATGGCCGGCGGTGGACATTTTTAAATAGCAGTCTCTTCAATTAAACGGACGTTCCTGCGGGTGCACGGGATTTATCAAAAACTACGGGAATATTCTGCGTACGATGTTGATTATATTCCGCGATGTACACGCGTGAGCTTGTACGCGCGATAATACAGGATGTTCGAGGTCTATCGGGTAATTTGTGGCTTTCGTACAGTAACGAAACAGTAGGAATAACAAAGAGTACGCAGTTCCGTTTGGACAGGGAGAACCTACTTTCGCACACGAGAATTGCCTTTCCTTTGTTTGATCTCCCTCTCCCCGTTTCCAGAAGTGGGAATTACTGGTAATAATTCCAAGAAAAGCTCGACTATTTGTGGAAAGAATAATTCGCCCCAGGAAAGAAAGTCTTCCTCAAGAATTTCGCTGGGAATTGTCTGGCAGGAAGATCACAGACTGCGAATGGGAAGCTGATTTAATGACAAAAGTTCGGGAAGGTTTGATCCGGGACAAGAAGTCTCGAGGAATCTGCTTTTTTCCTCGGTTTGTTGTCTTATGCTCCAACTTTTTCGACGTCCCCGTGGATTAACGATTAATTGGAACGATATTGGAATCCATCGTCACGCGGAATCCGCAAATATCGATATCAATCTGTGGACAGATTTACACCCCTTACAGGTGAAAGTATCTAGGTACCTAACATCGAATATATCCAATTGATTCGAAGCATTATCATCCAACAAAATGATGTTTATAGTACAACGATGACGAAAGAATAAAGGATATTGCAAAGTTCTTTCCCACGAAGTTCCGTTCGCCAAAGAGGACTTCCACATTAGGCGAACGTTGAAATGCAAGACAATGGTCGCTAAATTGTGTGAATTCGATTCCCTATGGTCATCCCGAATAAACGGCACCATAATTCACTGCTCGTTTGCGCGAGAATGGACGGTGGAAACAAGGTAGCCGTTTTCGGTTCGCAGCCGTGCCCGCGATCGATTTCGAAACACGTTTCTAAGGCGCTGTCATTTTCTAGTCGTGCCCAGGCGACGTTGAAATTGTCTAACGATCGATAGCCGCGGCGAAGAACCGCGAGCCTCGCGAGTTTCCTTCGACGATCAACCGTGACTAATTGCATCCGGACGGCTGATCGTATTAATATGAAGTTCCCGCGGTGCGAAACGTCTTCCGGAAAAGTGTTCCACGCGAGAGCGATTCGTCGCACGCATTGGCGAATTTTCGACGTTGCGTCGGGAACCGGCGAAAAAGGAATTGGTAATTTAATTAACTATATTAAGTAGCTTTCAGAGTTCATGAATATTCGATTCCCCACGGACGTCGAGCAGGGGACGGCCGATTACGAATTCCGTGATTTAAATTCGGGCTGTGTAAAGTTGCCGGCATTCCAACTTGCGATCAGCCATTTTGTGACGGGGTGGTTACGCGTGTATACATATATATGTGTGTGTATGTGTGTGTATGTATATTTTCGAGTGGAAATATTTTCCCAATGTTTCCCCCGGTGGTACTTCCGGAAATTACCATACAAAGTTTGTTTCTACACACGGCAGCCTTCTATTTAATTACTGCAGTTTGATTAGCGAGAATTTTTTAATGTGATTAACTGAAAAGTACTTGTACACATTTTCGAATGACGCTACGTAAATATCCGTGCAGCCGTTTATCCGTAGTTCTCTCGTTACTCGAGTTCGTTCCACTGTACACGAATATTGAATTACGCAACGCCAGATTTCCCGTAACGCGGTAAACACGATCCCCAAACTACTCTCCTGATTTCCGAAAAAACCCCTGTTATCTTTCGAATAATCGGGAAATCCCGGCTCTAAATTGAACAAGCTCTGCGACACGAAAAACCGCGACGAACCAACTGGATCCGGTTGCGGAAAAACGCCGGGGGGTTGACGGACCACTCAAAGTGTCAACAGTGGCCGCGGGGGTTGCTCGGGAGCGTGAAGAAGTGGCCGAGGAACGTTCCGCGCGGCGCAGGGGCACGTAGAGCCGCGGTAACAAATTACCCTGGGGGCGTTGCGGGACGGAATTCCGCGGAAAAAGGATTTCGAAAGTTGTACGCCGCGAGTTGCGCGGGGAATTTCATCAGAAATCCCGCGAATGGGAATCGCGTTTCCGTGGGACGCGGAAAATTGCGGGTATCGTCGTCGGGTTCGTTCGGCCCGCGGTCTGACGGAGGCGAGTGCCTCGCAACGGAAACTGGTCCGGGGGGCCGGGGCAACGGGGAACGGGGAAGAAAAACGCAATTATCGTGAAAGCGAACGAAGCGTTATTGGTAAGTGGTTCAACAACAACGGCAACAACGGTTTCCCCGGAGGGCGTAAAAGGTCGGGCGGGCTCAGGGACGCGCGCGTGTTTTCCATTCCGCTCGTTCAAGCCGGCGAGTGGCTCGGCTGAAGGGAGAGAGAGAGAGGAGAATGAGGAGGAACGCGGAGAACGAGAGAGAAAAAAAATGGCGACGCGAGGGAGCACCGCGAGGAGGAGGCGGAGGAGGCGGAGGAGGAGGATCGCGAAAACGGAGAAAAGATAAGAGGGTCAAGAGTCCCCGGGTTCTGTAGCGGCTCACCTACGCGCGGAGTTATGACGTTACAGCAATCGCGAAATTGGGGCAGCTGCCGCTGAAAGCGCCGCTTCATGAATTTAGAGTGGCCCCGGCCGTGTATCAAGACGGAGAGACTTTCCGCATCTTGGGAACAATGCTAACTGCGACCAGGGCCTAGCCCCGAACGGTTTTGTTCCGATTTACAGGTGCGCGAGTGGCTGACCACTCGAGCTGAGAGGGAACGGAAACATTCTATTGTCTCGGTTAACCTTTGCCGCGCGGTGCTTGGGTCGATTCGGACCCGATCAGGAGGTTCAATTCAAGGTATTGTCTGGTGGCCGTTTAAGTCTTTGCGAGGGCTAAGTTAAGGGCAAATGATTTTATTACTTGAACAGCAGAAAGTCAGGTAGTTTCCTTTTTTTGTATTGATTAAGCTGTTGGTTTATCATTTAGCTTCATCTGTTGAAGGTTTTGTATATTTCGAACAACCTTCGTCTGGGTTAATTTAGCCAGTGAGATATTAACCCTTTGGAGAGATGACTCTCGGTCATAGTTTCATATAGTAAAATTATCAAGTTTAATATTAAAGTATCAAACTTTCTACAACTCATCGCTACACGGAATGTAGAAATAAAATAGCTTCGTTCCTTAGTCTGGTAAATGGATTTTAATGACGAAATATGTAAAACAGTTAGGATATTCAGTTGCATTGAATAATGAGAGGTCCTAACACATTCCGTGCCACCGAAAATTGTATATCTTCCTCGTGAAGTGCACTGGCTTTTTAACTGACGGATCAGGTTACATTCAAACTTTTGCTGACGTTTCCTTACAAAAATTCCGAGTGTACCGTAAATGGCACACGTGCCACGGAACGAGTTTAATATCGTGTGTAAAACTTCATAATTTTCGTATATCAAATCGAATGGTCACTCTCGAGTGCAAACGGTTAATAACGAAATAAGAGTTTCTAATTACCTGAGCGCGATGAAGGTAACGGTGAAAAAAGTCGGAGTATTCAGTTGCATCGAACGATGCGAGAGGTCCTTTTCCATAACCGGAAATGGATTCACCGCAGGACGATAGCTCGCCGCAAGAGCAGCACACGCGTGATGCACGAGGCACGTAATCGTATCCGAATCGCGTTGTTTGCCCAGGGCGTGGATCGCAGCCGTAGAAAGCGAGCACGCGATCATCGGCGCGCAAGAAAATAAACAATCGCATCGATAAGTTGCATCGGACGCGGCGATCCAGTTACGTGAAAGTAAAAGTGTCTGCGTTGCGTGCACTCCCCGGCCGCCTAATGAACCGCGACTATAAACGTACGTTTTATGGCCGCGCTTAAAGAAGAAGGTCGATACCGGTCGTCGTTTCACCGGTTAATTCAATCTGTTCCGTTCCCACTCCGCCCGTTAAAACCATGGAAAAAAAGAAAATGGCCGAATCCGCTTTTTAACTGAATTACGAGATAAGTAACGACTACGGCGAGTATCGCGAGCGAACGATACATCGAAAAGCAGCGTGTCGTGTCGTTTCGTTTCGTTTCATACGGCGACGTTTTTACGACGCGTTCAACCTTCCAGGCTGGTTTCACCCGAATCGTATCCTTGGAAACGTTCGATCGAATTCCCTTTTAAAAGCTTACGTTTCATTCTGCCTCTCTTTTCCACCTTTTTTCAACGTGCCAACTCGACACCCCCGAACGAACCGAATGGACACGTCGCTCGATGTGTCACCGATAAATGCTTGCCTGTCAATCGACGTATTCCGATGGAAAACGCCTTCCCGTCGAATCGTCCGGATCTTCTTCTAATATTCTACTTCACTGTCGACCAGTCGACCACGGGAATGATATATTGTTGCCGGTACACCACGAACCTTCGAGCACGTCTGCACTTGTGCGTGACACTTTGAAAAAGTACGTTAGGAGATTGGAACTTCTAGTTAGATAATTTGACTTTCCAGGGTTTCGTAGTTCGTGGTGTAAGTGCACTTCCGGTGTATAGTCGTTGACTTTTATATAAGTCGTATATGATATCATTCTTAATATTAATATTACATTATTAAATACTATCAAGGACTGTTACTTATACGGTAAACCGAAGAAATAAATTGTCAACTGTTTCTCACAGTTGACAAGTAAACTTGTGAAAACGTGGGAAAATGTAAGACACGAAACGTCACGAGTGACATTTCCTAGTTGACTTCCTGTCTGTTAGAGGAATACTTCAGGACCATTCAAATGAAGCGTACGTTTCATTTGAATTATGAATAGTATTAAAATTCAACCGAATGATCTCGCTGGTATCATTATTATAAAGAGACAGTTTAAAATACCAACAGTACATAAACAGTCGATGGACCCTATACTCCTTTCTCAGTAAGCAATGTAGCGTGCATAGTTCATGGCTACTTTCGGCCAAGAATCCACTATTTTATTCAAGCATATTTTTACTTCTACCGAAAGAAGTTTAACTCGATGCCCAGAATGCACTCGCATGGGAATCGAGGCACACTGGATCAGAAGGATACCAGTGAGATACGCATCGCCAGAGGGTAAATACTAAAAGAGGACTCACCTCCTCGGCGAACTCGAAATCACCGTCGAACTTCCTCTTGCATCTGGCCCCGGTGACAAGAACGAAGAACACCGTGGCCACGAGCACCCACGAAAATCGCATGGCTATTCGTCTAGCGAGCGGGACTGGGGACGGCGCACCGTCGATACACACCGTTAACCGAGAACGCGAAACGGACTCGCGGGTATCACCCGCGGAACAACCGGGACACGTGCACGAACGGGCACCGTTTAACACGGCCGAACGGAACAAAGGACCGTGCTCGTTCCTCTCTTCGGCGGCTCGGTGTGCGGAACGTCGAAAGGCGCGCACGCAGAACTACCCGGTGTGCAATGGAACGCGTCCTCGCAGGCGGAAACGTTCAGCTCGACGGACGAACGAGTTGTGAGTGCGCGAACGGAGCCGAGACGACGCCGCACTACCACAGACGCGTGGCCGCCCATTGGTCGGATTCCGGCGAATGATGAGGAGGGACGCTAGGGGCCGCCGGGCGGCCAGGTACATAAACTGGACTACCCTTCTCTGTCTGTTGCTTTCGCCACGGGTTACGTCTACCTTCGACGACTCTCTCCGGTAGCGAGATTCGCGCGAGCGCGTGCTACGCTGCGCCAGTCAATACCTCCACCTGCCTCGGTTCGCCTACCCGGTGTTGCCAGTGAGTTGACGAGAGACGGACCGAGACCGGCACTGCGCGAGGGAAGAGGAGCAACAGAGAGGGAGCGACAAAAAGGGCGCGGGGAATTCGGCAGGAGGGCACGCCAGAGAAGGAATCCAGTCTCGCACCGGATACTCGCGCAGAAAGCGGACCGACCTGGCAAGATTTCCTTTTCTTTTCTTTTCTTTTCTTTTCTTCTCTTTTCCTTTCTTTCCTTTTCTTTAATATTCATTTTCCACTGGTTCCTCTTATGCCTTCTTCTTGACTGTCCCGGATTAGAGAACCATGACAAATGATCCTAAGCCGGTTACCGGAGTACCAGGGTAAAATCGACTGTATCGTTCCACTTAATTTCTCCGATTTCCATTTCGTAATTTTACCACTAGATGTCGTTTATATTCGGTAATTACAATTAATGAGGTATAAGACTTCAAAGACACGGTATAATCAACTCTGCGCTAATGGCCTCGTAACCGCTTCTAGAACTGGTTGACACGAATTCGTCGTTTATCAGGGATCGACACACGCGCCGGCGTGTATCGTATCTGCAGTCGAATCGCGATTAATTAGGGCTACCCGGGGAATTTTATCGCGGGCAAAAAGAACCTGAGGAATTCCGCGGGGCGCTGTAGGAAGAAGCTAGGAAAGTACCTTTTTTCCGCTGCAACCTGGGCCATGGGATTACCGGTCTCGTGATAAATCACCCGGCATGAAAATCAATCTCGTTCTTTTGTTCTGCCACTGAATCGCGTTCAATTATATATTACAAACAGTCGCGGAAGGCGATTTGAAGGTTAACGAGCGCTTCGCGGCGTGTCCATTGAACGTTATGATTTATTTAGCGTACACTAGGTTTCGAGAGTGACGTCAATCGATGATCGATCAACGACATTTTCGATTGGAGGAAGTCGAATATATTTTCGAGGGAACATCGGCGAACTTCCCGACCACTGTGACGGAAACGATCAAAAATTTATACATCGGGATTCTGCGGAACGATCGTGGACGATTTAAACACGATTTCACGGAAATTAAATCGTCGCCATTATCGGGGTCTTGAGGGAATTTAATGTTATCGCCGGTGGCTACGGGATCGGAGTGGTAACGGGATATACACAGGTACGTACGTAAGCTGCGATAATTTAAAAGTTAAGAGTGAAGATTTTAGTAGCGCGGTATACATAGAGACAACCGGGCCAACCGCTTTCCGCCATTCCTTGAACTACCTCGTTCTTCCTTTGAAGATACTTAGAGACATAAAAGCAGGCCTGTATTTCGAGTGGAAAGTTGTCGTGGCAATTTGTCTTACTATTTTCTTGCCGCGCGTACCTACACTGTATCTTAGCCCCCCAGAGCTATTTTCCTCGGTGGGAAGTGCACAGGACACTTCCCGGGGGAGTAGAAACCAGGAAGACAGCGTCGCGCAGACATTTCCTCCGCAAAATAGATCGCATCAAGGGAAAGACAAAGAGGGTAGGGGAACGTTACCGAGCTAACACGAAGACGCCGGCTACCCCCATATTTGTTAAATATTACCTAGCCGGCTTTCTATGGCTGCGTCGTGGCATCGCTGGTTAACCGCGAACTAATAAGCCGAAATCCGGGATTCGTAAAGTCCGATTAACACGATCTCGTAGAGCAAACTACACAAGACGGAAAAAATATTAAATCATTCGATTGGATTCTATTATTATTATTGCGCGTTCATCTAGCTGAATGTCACCGCATTTAACACTATTTATAATATACAAATGTTTCAAATAATCGTCATTTAATCGAGTGGAAAGAACATTGTTATATGCGATCCTTAATTGTTCCTGAGATAAAAACTTTTTAGTATTATCACACACTTCCGACAGGAATTTCACTGTGACGTTTATGGGCCGTTAGTGGTCGCTAATATCGATTAACGAAGTTCCTGAATTTTTTGTTAACGTGGGCTCCAATAAACTTTCTTCCAAGCGCGTCAGACCACGCTCGGTAATTTATCGCGCCAAAGGAGCGATTCGTCTCCTTGGTCCGGTTATGTGTGTGCCCTGCAGCACGATGTATATGCCTCATGCCCCGTACGTTTAAGCACACTACCAAGCAGACACGAATGTCTCCTCGGAGACCGCTTCCTGCAGAATGTGGTGGCTAAACACGCACCTTCGACAGGATCGCGAAGTATAAATGATCTCCTGGTTGCAATTAAAGTAACCCTTTACCTACCCGTGGTTGTAACTCTCGAAATTTAAAATATTTAAACTCCAGCCACCAAAGAAATAAGTATAAATGTTTCACTTGTCTGCAAATAACGTTCAGACTAATATATTCAAGCTGACACGATAAAAACGTTGATATTAGTGAATTTGTAATATTAATTAAGGTATTCAAGAGGGATGGTTTCAGGACTATAATAAAACTTTCACTGTTAAACTCACAAAGTACTTTATTGAGTGCATAGTATCTGCAGCATAACAAATACTGAGGGAAAAAAAATGTAAGGATTCATTTGCTCGTACTACCCATCTCTTTGATGCTTCCGCAAGAGTATTATTACAACCTATGACAAGAATATATTTATTCTAACACCCCCGTCCTCCGTAAAGATTCTATAAATCGTTAAATAATAGTGTACATGAGCTTTGTACAGGTAGTCTAATTCGATGTTCACAGACTACTATATTAAAATAAATACTAAACTAACCGTACAACTGAACTGTCATGTTTCGCCGCGTGCAAGATAGATAAATATCGTTTGCTTCGGTGCTAGAAGCATTACGGTTGCGGCATTTAAATATCATCATCTAGAGCTAACAGTGGATGTATCAAAAACCTTAAAACGAAGCACCTCGTGGGAATGGTACACGGTATATGGTATTCCGTTACGTGCCAGCAAAACAAGCAAGAATGCGCGGACATCTATCGATGAGAAAATATCTTCTCCTATTCTCATTTCAGATGTACGTAATGCCATTTATCAACTGAAATCAGATATCACAGTGTTTTCACGATCGTTTAATATAAAAAAAAAGACAACAAGAAGTACAAAGTCGAGTGCAGTGATCAAAGAAACATTCGAACACACAACTCTTATCAGTTAATCTTATGAACGTGCTCATAATTTATTCTGCAGTTGCGGAATGTAGTGACATTTGTCAACTGCAAGGAAATAGAGTTGTAAGTGTTTAATTTCGTTACGTTAACCATCATTTCAACTTACCAATTGGATCCGTGGCTTGTGGCTCTAACGGTTCCGGAGCTTTCTCTAATATTTCCTCGGCGGCTTCTGCGTTGATTTTGAAGGGGCTACCGGCGACTGTTAAGTTCGTGCTGAAGACACATTTAGCCTTTAGAACTAAATATTAATGTAGAGATATTCGAACGAAATAATCAGAACTCCACCAACCATGCAATGCCACCCGCAGGTGCTTCACGTTTAATAAGATTCTGCCAGTGCTGATGCACTTCCTCCACTATATGTAACGCAAAGTCTTTTGGCTTTGCCTCGCCGTTAAATGCAAACTGATTCTCCGGCTTTCCATCTGGTATTTTATAAATTTTAAACCATTCAATAGTCGCTTTCATCAGTCCGGGGTAATGTTTTTCAATATCCGCTACATCTGCAAAAAAATGGTTGCCTATAGATACGAGTACTGCATATAATCATTTAATCTAAATTGCATGAGTCATTCGTTAGATCACCGTCGTGATTAGCGTGTCGTTTTCAGAACGCGGAAGTCGATTGAGTAATACCGAAAAATTCTCGTACACTCGCTACTTATTCGATAATTGACCTATTATTCTCAGTTCACTAGTTCATGTAGTCGCTTACGTAACGCGTCTTTACGCTCTCGGTCTTTCGACATGTGATCAACTCTTAAATTATATACGATGGTAGGAACAAGAAACGTTTCGATAGTATAAAGGAAATTTTTACCATTCATCTGTTCAGCTAATGGATCGTTAACGTCGATAACTATGATTTTCCAGTCGGTTTCACCTAAAACCATAAATAATTAATGATACAGGAAACATTAATGTTAACAAGTATATGTGTTTAGATGTGCTACACACCTTCATCAATGAGTGCAACAGCACCAAGAACTTTTACTTTCAAAACTTCACCCCTTTTGGCAACCTATTGAACAAATTTTCAATTATACGGAAAATAACCACATACTATTGAAGGAAAAATTATTTACCCTGTATCCTATTTCAAGGACATCAATAGGATCATTATCCCCTTTGTAACCAGTAGCTTCATCCAACACCTCTGGATTTTCCCATGTCTAGTAATGAAATATTATTTAATGATACAATATAATTAAACTCTTTAGTAAATTAATTACAGTAGAAAATTTGAATTTGGAATTAACACGTGCAGGAAAGATAATAGTGCCCTTGAACTAAGTTTAAAACTTTACATTAGATATGATAAGACATTGTTCATACAATTCTGAGGAAGAGGCATAGATAAATCTGTCTATTTATATAACTGTATTATGAAATTGCTCATGAGATTCTATGTATCACATTCATAAAATTGATAAGATGAATCATTGTTCTATTGTTCAATATCATAAGACAGGTAATCTGTATGGCATTGTTATATAGATTAACAATCTTTGTACCTGTGGCAAGGCACCATAGTTCCAAATGTATCCATGATGTGGAAAACAGTTGGCAACATATCTTAATTTTCCCTTTTTAATGTCCTGCTTAATAGGGTTCAATGTCTCCTTCAAATTAATCTCCATCTTTGCATTTGTCCATCTTGGTATTTCAACTATCATATTAACTATTTTATTCGCCTCGTCTGCATACAATGGAATGTCATGCATGGGTGAAATCGGACCAGCATTATTTTCTATAATACACATAAGAAATCATGTAATGTACACTCTATGAAAGTGCAGAGCAGAGCATATACTATACATTTCTGTTCAATTTTCAGATTGGAAGGCTTCTGGACGAGCGACGAGGAAATGGGGGAACAAGAGAAACACCTGGGCAGATGGAAATCAAAGATAAACAGAAACGGCAGAATAATTTTTTTACTTGACCCGCACAAGGCGATCGAATACTTTCACTAAAATGAAATGTCACGTTGACATTACATCAGATTGGTTCCAGCTGGAATATCGAAACGCAAACGCGAAAGGGATACAGCGAAAACTTCTACATTGGAACATATTTTTATTATAATGAATGAAAGCGTCAGCGGAAGAACGTTATACGGAATGGAGGAGACTCGGCTACTTGTTATGCAAAAAGAGAACGGTTAAGGTCTAAGGTCAATTGTAGTTGCGTAAAAAAAATGACAGAACGGGTCAACTGATGTTTAGAGTAATGAAGTTCTGCGTAATTATACGAATGGAGGGTTTATTGAAGCGTGGCAGATCGATGCGGCGCAACCAGCGCTAATGAACTCTATACCCACGAGGTTGTAGGCCATAGTTTAGGTTATGTCCTTGCATACTCACTAAAGTAAACCCTGTAATCGGAGCTGTTCAAAGCACCCCTCTCGACCGTTGTGTACGACATGCTTCGAACGAATTTCCTGAACACCGGACACGACCGCGATCCACTGAAAGTACCGGTCGCTGCTAATCTGAGCGGTGCGACCAATTTATTTAAACCTTGGCAACGTAACACGCGCACAGTTATCAACGACATCCTGCCACCTAGCGTCGGTTAACCGAACTGGCAAGTTCAGAATGACCGCGGCGAAGCGCTCTTAAATTTTGCAAGTTGCTTCTTATTCAATTCTAATTGGATACTGCATATTTCAACCGGAGTGATTACATAATCACTGATAAACTGAAAATGACGATGCTCGATGAATGGAAGCTATGTTGGAAGCTCTAAGCGAACTGTTTGTTCAAACAGGACCAAAAATCGTTAATTTTGAATGAATAGATTGCAAAACAAAATAATAAAAATATTATTAATCACACAAAGGTGTAAAGTATGTTACAACAATGCGTACATTATCGTACCGACAACGCAGAGCATACAAATATATGAAACACTTCTTAACTCAAAGTTCCACCGTGAAGTATTCACATAAATTGACGAATATGTGCAGTTTAAACTCTCGCGACGTAGGTAATACTTGTGGCCTTAGGTTTTAGTTCGTATCGAAGAGAGCTGAGAAATTAGGATCTTTACAAGACACTAATTCGTTGATCATTTCATCGCTGAGGTGATGAAGTCGAGGTACTCGGTGACTCTGGCGTAGACGCCAGGGAATCCGGCCTCAGCGCACTTGTAGCCGTAGGAAACAACTCCTATTTGGTAGAACGTGAATTTCTTGGGGTACATCAGTGGTCCTCCGCTGTCGCCCTAAAATCATATACGGATGAATCAATTAGAATGAACGATTAACCAATTAAATATTTCTGTACAGTCGCATCGAACAATTGTCTCACCTGGCAAGCGTCCTTTCCACCCTGAATATATCCAGCACACAGTACACGATCATCGATCACCGCATTTCTGAATTTGGTGTAGGCTTTCTTGCAATCTTCATTGTTAACTACAGGCAACTGCACTTCCATGAGGTCGTCGGATTTTGGTATCGCTACAGAAACACACGGAGAACGTTATTAGAAACAGTTGCAGACTCTTCGGTGCTTTAACAAATGGAAATACTAACAGGTTGCTAGTGCACCCCATCCAGCGATGAAGGGGAACTTCCGATAGAAATTGCTGCTCCTGTACGGCTCTTCCACCGGAAGACAAATTGGATATATGCGATCTGAAAAGATGATGCACAGTTTTTAGAGAGAGAGGCGATAGTTTTCACGACTGTCTGCTCTAATAATGAATATAACAGGTGAGAAACTAACCAGTGAATTCCACGTCACGCACGAGCTTTAAAACAGCTATGTCGTTTATGAATGCTGAAGTGGAGTATCCGGGGTGTATGATCTTGTCCTCGATATCGACGTCAATTGGATGCGCTCCGTCGTCGTCGCGCACCAAATTCAAATCACCGATGCGAACCGTGTAGATTTCGGAATTCACTGCGCAGTGAGCGGCTGTTAAGACGTGTCTGGATGATATTAGAGATCCGCCACAACGCCATAGGGGTACGGAAGGATTTTGCCTGTTGTAGTACCCTAAGGCGACGATCCAGGGCCACGCACCTGAGATACAAAAAATATTCCGCAATTATGACTGTGTACTGAAAAAGAAAAGGATGGTTATTCTATGTATTTTACTTCTTTTTACAGTTCTATTGATTGCGGAGGGTATAAAGATGTATCACTGTTACGAGTACTTCATTTACCAAGTTCAGCTGGGATACCACCAACCACCTTAGTGTGGCTAGCGTTACTGAAGCCACAGTGTGGTGGTAGCAAAGGTTGGTAACGGTTTTCTTCTTCCACTCTTGGCCCTTTGGTAGGCTCAGGGTTGCTTAGGGGACAGCAGACGATCGGGTTTCCGTTCTCGTTAACGCAAAGTGACCGTCTCAGATAATCACCGGCCGTTAGGCCTTGCTGTTGCAGTAGATTTAACAAGGGCTGGCAACTTCTGATGCCGATGCACTGGCCTATCTCGTTGTTTGGGGTGTTGCATGATTGTCCTACAACTATTCATAGAAAGAAGTTAAGTTAGAGTTCGCGTGGATATCCATAGCTTAGCGATTATATAGAAGATTCATCCAAGTTCCCTTTCCTCGATTATTAATTATTACGAAGCCTTGGTTAGATTCTTTAACATATCTTTCGTAAGATATTCATTTGATTTCCTGTTAATGCGACACGACAGTTTGATGAAGATATACGAACGAATGATTAAGGTTGTTTGAGGTCAACGAATACTGAATATGATCGATGGTTCCGACGATAAACATCGAACAAGGAAAGTAACGCTAATCGTATTGAATTCGTTCACTGATTGCCGGCTAACAACCGACATTTATAGCTCGCTATTATTACACGCGTCCGAATGCATTATCCTTTGTTAATTGGTTCGATTGTACAAAGTATAAAGCAACTATATATTCACGGGTAACTCTGCAGATTCATATTGATCTCCCAGAGATAAATAGCAACACGGAATATCCGCGGTCAATCGAGTTTGCGTCGAGAACAACGCGAACCTGGAAACTACTTTGTGGAACGAATTAAAACGCAATCAACGGTGTTGGATGTTTAGATACCCAACGGCTAGTGTTTCGGAATTGACTGACAAGGTATTTTATTTGATGTTAATCATTACAATCATCCACGCCTTGAACAAGAGAACACTGATTATCGAATATTAACCACGTTCCGCTTATACAATGAGTTAACTCGCTTCTCGGAAAAAAATAACGCGGAAACAAATATATTTGCGGATTACGTAATTGCACGAGTAAAAGATGCCGATCGAATTTGTAGAATTTCCGATTGACATTCACCACTCGTCGCTTGACGCTGAACATACAAGTGTAACCGAGTTGTTGCTAAAAATATTTAGGCGATTCACGTCTGCCCGCAGATTCGTAGTTAGTGAGATCACGAATATACAATCTGTGACTATCAAAAAAACAGCCCAAAGTTGAAGTGGATCTTCAACGATCACTGGATCGCCTAATCTTTCCCAGAACGTTTGACATGTTCGGTTTATCTTACCAGGAAAGTCTGCTGCTGATTTCGGAGCTGCAGAAGATAGAAGCTCTATGATCGGTGGAGTTCACAGTTCAACGAAACGATAAACAAATATCGAAAGATGATTAATTGGCATTATAGGTAATTCCCTATCGAATAAAATTTCCTTATACTTAACGCTTTCCCAACGCGAAGTACGACATACCGAGATTATCGCGCCGGGAATCACTGTCGTTGACTCCCGCTTGACCTCCGTAGCTAGCGAGACTTATATCATCATCCTTTCTCCCAGTTCGGATGCTTTGACCTTGATCAAGTTCGGACGGTCCTACGTCAGAGATTGCTCAACGGTGCAAGTAATGACTAAGTCATGTGGGGCACCCCCTTGGTCATTTCTTGCTCGTTCCCATGACACACATGGGGAATAATCAAGCGTTATCCGCAGACAACAACGTTCGCCTTCATCGTGGATAAGAGTACGTGGAATACAAAGTGGAGAGATGTTCATATAAACTTAACAATGCTACTGTCCTCAACCTGTTCCTTTAAAGAACTTCCGGAAATTTGTATTTTGCAGAAAGATCCGTCCTGCGTGAAGAACTGTGCGATCCGCGGACTTACGTCCGAAGAAAGGATTATGAAGCCGCCTGCGGAATCCTTGCTCAAGCAAGGACGACGCGTCGTAAATTATGGAAATCATAAATCCTAGAGAATCCCCGCAACAGAGCTATTATTATTACCGAGGAAGCAAGTACAATTGCGTCAATTGTGTAGCCGTTAACGTCGTTTAGGATCGAAAGATATGGAACCTCGGGAAACATAGCGTTTACCTGCGAATTCTCGCGATCTGTTAATTAAGTCTCAATGTTCCGCGGATCGCGCTCGAAACGTTTCGATCGCCGAATGCTTTCTTCGTAATCGATATTCTTTTTCTTCACGGTCTGATTCAACCGATATTATATAACAATTTCAAGTTACGCGTCGCTTGTTATCATCTCGCATAACACACGAGGCCTATCCAAACAACGGAGACTCAGAGTTCAAGAAAATGTTTACTGTCTCTTAATGAACTGTAATTCGTTGAATAATCAGGTTCTCGATGTTGCTCGAGCGAAGAAAGAAACAAGCAAACCTTCGCCTAGATTCTACCATCATTATACCTTGGATGATTGAAAATGGTCCGCGTTTTTCCGTTGAAAAGTGTAGATGATAATAGCATGACAGAGAAGTGAGAAAAAAGCGATTTCAGGCACAAACCTTGAGCGGACACCATGCCAGCGAATGGATGCAGCAAGGCAATTAACATCAAACACGCAGACAACATCTTGGATCACACCGTTCTCCTGGAACAGAAACGACTATACCAGTTTTGGTTCGCAAGTGCACTGCAGCGTCGACTTCCCGTTCCGTTTCCACGCGAAAAGAACTCGATTGATTCAAAGAAATCACGGTTTCTTTGTCTTAACAACAAAAACATCTCGCACAGACCAATTATTCGGTTCAAACATTCGTCGTTTAATCAAATACGAAAGACAAAGTACGTTTTTCTCTTTAAAGAACGTTAAAAGAATCTCGAGCAACGACGAAACGTCGAAGGAAGTTCGCGCAGGTTTTCGGATCGGTCATCACATAAAAGTTGCTCGTACCGTGAGTTCACCGTGGATTACTGTAACTTCGAAGCCCGATCGATCGACGGGACCGTCTACTTCTGTCAGTGGGACTGACCAGTAGTTGTCAAACCGATTTTCACGAACGTTCCTCCGGCGCGCACCACGGCCGACTGATGGCCGCACGTCCGCGGCATCTAGTTTTATAAAAATATTACAAATCCCGGAGAGCGATCTGCGACGCACGCGCGCTAATTGCCATACGCCAATAGCTCGCTGCATTACGAGTATCTATTACTCACTATTCACCATATTAATCCAAATATTAACAGACCACCTCCATTCTTTCAGCGAACTCTGTATCTCGGATTTTCATCGTTCGGCATGATCTAAAACGAAACCATTTGATCGTATCGATCAATCAAAAACGGGAATTATCATATGCAAATGCAAAGAGGGTAATCAACCGTGAAAAAATACTTTGACGCGGCGCGAAACACGCGATTCATTTGCATTAATAGCTTCCAGAAAGGAAGGCGAGACAGGATATTAATCGAAACTATCATTAGACAATATTATTTTCTAGAATTTTTCACAGAACTGCGATCGTTCACGTTCAAATTGTTACAAAAGAACATTACTCCTCGAATACTAGAAGAACTTTGACGTAGTTTCTTCAATCCCTGGTATTTTTACGCTTTTATTAGTGATGAGTTACGTTTACGAAATATTTCGCGTTTAACGCTGAACGTACTAGAAACTAATCGAATAACTGGCTATAAAGTAAAGATAAACAAGCTAGATGACGTAAGTTAAACGAACGAAAGCGTTAGATTTTCAAGTTCGAACATGCACAGTTCGCCATTTTGCTTTCAATGTAAAAGTTTGTGCGCCTTATCTCGCGGATCGCGGATTAATCATCACTCGTGCAAACAAGGAAGCGTGCGGCCATCGAAATTCGTGGAGACTTCAACGCTCGCGCGACCAGTCCCGGCATTGAGATCACGAAAATCTCACGGAATTCCCTATGAATTTCAACGCGGCCCGTTTTTCGGTATTTCCCCGGCAATTGGGCGTTCCGAATTGTTCGGTACAAGGTCGGATCGGTCATTAAACGGTTTCCACTTACCGTGCGGACGAACGGTGGAATTGATCGCGATGCGTGTCGAGTGACTGTGCGAAATTCGGTAGCTTATTGAATCATTCGCTCTAAAGAGTCTCTAGAATCTAACAACAATCGTGCATCTGAAATAATAAAAACGGCGGCAGCCTTTGTGGCAAACGTATCAAGGCCGCTCGAAGGTCACTCTGATTGGAATCTATTCGTTTCATGAAAGAAGGCAATCATGCTTCGGCATGGTGAATGCCGCTTGTTTCTGATCTTTAACAATATTTTTTCTGATATCAGCCAGTTGAGATATTATTATGGATAAGTGAGAATTAGTCGGTTTAATGACTACGGATGCGTAGTAGCTCTAGCGTTAATGACACAGAAATCGCAGAAATTTGCGATTACTTCTGCCGCCGGTGATTAATGATCTGGAACAATTATCATCAATTCTCTGTACGAGTACGTAAATCAGCATTATTCTTTTTTAACGAAGATCGATTGCTTCGTGCGATACATTAAGGGTGCAGTGATTCATTGGTCTCGAAAAAGTACGACGAAAGATGTAAAACTTATTAAATGATTGCACGACTCGATGCTTCGAATACGAAACGCATGTGACCTCAACCTCATTCTGATGCACATCGTTATTTTCGCGTATCGAACTTAAGTCACCCGTGACTCTGGTATGATTTTTATTGTAAGTACTTTTATTTGAAATTATTTCAATCGTTCAATGATCTGTTTTTGAAACTATACGTGTTCATCACAGAAATGAGTACTTATATGGAGAATATTTGACGATTCAAGAGTGATCATTATTCTTATCGGACTCGTTGATAGAGTTTAATTTGATGTGAACGGTGTATCTGGAAAATCGTTCTATTTAATGAGAGAAAGAAAGACGTGTTGTAATTGCTGTAATAGCAATTTATTTACATTTGATTCATGTATATACATGCGATTATTATACAGTTGGTGTAGAATTATGATAAATTCAATTGGTCTATAATTTGATAAGACATTCCGTTGGCAATGTACATACTGAATTATTTTACATTTTATATTCTAAAATAATACTGTGCATATTCATCTGTTATTTGCCCGTTTATGTAGAGTTGAAATGAGTATTATTCGTGCATAGCATCTTACAGATTTTACATGATATCAACAGCTGAACAATCGTAAAGTGGAGCATTCACTTAGTCAATTCTCAGTTTGGTAATTCTAATCTTCAACTATCGTCAATGTTACGAATATCATACTATAATAGCTAAAAGAATTCAAAGTTCGTGGGAAGTATATTCTGGAGGCTCATAGAAATCCGTATACTTCGGTATACAAACTAATATGATAATCGTTTGTATGTTTAAGTATACGATTCAGAAATTCGTCTGAATTTATCTACTTTCATTATCACAGAAGTTATTATTTTTCTCATTTATATGTGTTCAAAGATATCACGTTTGGCGCTAGACATATGTCACCTACAATGAAAAAGGGATTTCCTAGGCTTAATGTTTCTTCTACTATTCGTGTGGCATAAAGTAACGAACAAATCTGGGAAATGATTTAATCTGGAAAGAAAAACAAAGAAATTAATATTCGGAATTTAAATCTTATTTCATTTTCTGCATGTAAAGAAAGTGAGCCCTGTTTAGAGGTATGAAGCGGAAAAGAAAAAGTTTGAGAACAAATTTTTGTAAATTTACTTGCACATAGGATTTTGAATATCGTGACTTTCATCCCAATGGTATTGTGCTTCCAAATCATCCAGTATTCTTCTAAAAACAAAAGGTTTTGTTATATTTTTTTTTTAGCTATGATATGAAGAAGAGGAGATGTTTTTCAAAAATGCCACAGGAAAGTATTAATCACAAAGACTCCTTTCTGTAAATATTTGTAACCATATAAATGAGAAAGTGATGTTTTTTCCTAGTTCAAGATATTACTTTTTCATCTTATAATTCAATGTATAATTGAAAGATTTAAAATCTTTGCGAATATTTTATTAAACTATTTAATAATAACTTTCTAATAAAGGCTACTATGAAATTGCACATTTCTCTGCAAGAATTCTAAAAATTTACTATTACTTATGAAATTAGTGGATTAGCACAAAAGATTGTTAGTTATTAACAAGAAAAATCGATACTCTGCTACTAAATATATCGCTATTATTTAATATTTAAAAAGAAAGAAACTGTATTTGTTGGAAATGAAATCAAAAATATCTTTATTTATTCTGTGCAGCGATGCTGTTTCATATTATCTCATCTGTCATTTAAAGTCACTTTTTAACCCATTTGGTTGTAACTACATGTAATATGAAAATGTATGTTTCATCTATTGCTTGTTATTTTTTGTACATATTATCCATCCACTGGATAATATGTCCTGAAAAAATTAAGACATCATATTATATTAATGTACTATATACCCATGCACCTTTTATGATTCACGTTTCAACAACGAAAACTGCATTTTTAGAAACAATGATAAATAATCTTACGTCTTTTTTGCAGTTGGTCTGAAAGAAATGCACCTATTAGAAGCGCATACTTACTTGTAACTTCTTGCTCCCAATCGTCGTTCTCTCATATAAAACCGTACTATCGCTCCAATAATCACGACTAGAGTCATTGAGATGGTGGTAGCTATGGCTTCATTTAACAATACATATCATGTAAATATTATGGATGAATGAGCTAATAACAGTAACTAACATTATCTTTACTTACTTATCATTCTATAAGCAATTACTGTTATATCCTCTTGATGTTTTTTAAGGCACTTAGTTAAATGTGATAAAGTGCCATTTACTACAGGACACTCTAAATCAAGTATCTTACAAAATAGGGGGAATAAATCTGTATTATGAAAAGGCTCCAATTTGCACTTGGGTATAAAGGCTGGACCTTTTGCGAAGAAAAACGGATGCATTTCTGTGATTTCATTATCATAACCATGCAAGCCAAATTCTGAATCACTGTTTACTACAAATAAATATTGCATACAATTTATACAAAATGGATATAAACACATCAAATCTGAATTAATAACCAAAAACTGCTGTGATTACCTGTAATATTAAATTTCTTTTTATAGAATTCTATGGTATCAAGAAGATGTTGAAATGCATATCCCACTTCAGCAATAACAAAAATTGGACCAACTCGTGTATTATTTCCATAATGATACTTTTGAGGAATCTCCTCTCTTTTATAAACTGTAAATGTCTTTGTTTTCTCAGATGCTTGTTTCAATAATTGGTAAATGAGATCTTCTTTGCCTAAAAGCCAGAATGATTTTTATTAGTTTATGCCAATATATATCATTTAACTAGTTTTAAAATATTTTGAATGTAGCTAATCAACAAATATAAGAAATCAATGTACCAGGATTAGGAAAGATGTGTAAGCCTGGTGAAGTACCCACAAATTTATAGTCAGAACTATTAATATACTTTGTCAAATCTATAATTCTATTCAGTTTAACAGATGCCATTCCATGATCGCTCAAATGCACAACATTGAGATCGTGCAAATTATGCTGTCCTATTTTATAGTGCAAATATTTAGTTATATTGTCTAATTTCCTCAGAATATTATTGAACTCAAGACCACTTATTCCAAATGCATGACCATGATAGTCTGGTTCTTCAATGTATAATATACCAAAGTTTATTGGGCGTATGGGATGATCAAACCATGATATTAAAGTGTCTATTCTTTCCTCCCAAGGTATAGTGTCATTAAAATTCTAAACAGAAATAAGAGAGTATTTGAACTACAAACTAATTTAAAACAAATAAAAATAACACAACCAATTTTAATAAGAAGTATACCTGTGCAAATGTAGGTGAAGTTCCTTGATATTCATAAATCCCACCTGGCCACATCATTGTGCCACTTCGTCTTTGGGCTCCTCCCTTTTCATTAACAGTCTATCACAAAGAACAATGTATAAATTATAGAAAAGAAAAACATAGGGTATCTCTATTATTTCTTACATACCCAAATAGGAAGAATTCTATTGTCATAATGATATAGTTTAGAAGAGTATTTAGTCGTATTCCCTGAAATTGGATCATAAAATTCATTGTCCACTACACCATGTGTTTCTGCATATAATCCTGTGGCCATTGTATGATGATTAGGAAATGTTTTTGTAACAAAAATGTTCATTATATAATCTGCATGGGTGCTTTCGTGTTTTAATTTATTCATAAATGGTGTCAGATTTCTATTAAAGTAGTCATATCTACAAAGCATAAAACAGGTTAACAAAAAGTGTTATTAACATGCAGTTTACAATCATAGCACATTAGAATATCTTACCTGAAAGCATCGTATGACACTACCAGCAACTTTGGATGTTGTGATATCAACAATCCATTTTTTGCATTAAGTAAAATAATAAATATTGAAATAAATTTAATTACAGAATTCATAGTGCTAATATTGTTTTTAAAATACTTGATAATGGACAAAGAATGGCACTACTTCGTTTAAGGAACAATTATTCCACGATGTTTTCCATGATTATAAAACTCTCTCGCAAATCTCATGTCATTTATATTTTACAATAAAAATTCTTTTGTTGGCGATAACTTTGATATCACAATTTATTCTCTTCCGCTTATCAGAAATTTTTTTTCTCTAAACAAACTTATCACACCACGCACGTAAGAGCATTGTTTTCTGTTAAGGTTGTAATAAATTCACCACGTTACTATCTCCCAGCTGTTAGTCTAATGCGATAACAATTAGAAGTTCGCCAATCCTCTTCTAATACATTTTGCCAAATGTTCAGCTATTTCTCATGAACCATAGAATCAAAGAGAAATGACAACAACTCTTTCAAACGTGGAAGTAACAGAATTTACAAAGTGCATCGCGTCCAATGAATGAACTCGACTGAATCAAGTGCATTAAAAAGAAAAGCCAATGAAACAAATTTATCTAAATACTGTCTGACGTCACAGCTTATCGGTCGATAAGTTTCGACTTCCTAGACGATAACCAGTTACAGTTAATTATTCATAGTTAAAACTTAGTTACTGCAATTTATCTTCTATGTTCGGTATTGCATTATTACGAGATCTCCTGCATTGTAATGCAGTTGCTGTGCTCTCAATAAAATACTTAACAAAAATTCGTTTTTATTCGGTAGAAACAAAACGATCGTTAACTTATTAATATTTAAATTATTTTGTTAAATTCATATTAATTCAAAATACTTGTTTACTTCAAAATATATTTGGAGATATTAAGAACATCGAATAAATTCTTTCAAATATAGTCAACGTTATACAATTATAAGTATCAGGATTAACAGCAATAATATATTAAGATAAAAATGTCAAGAATAGGATATTCTGATGTTTCGTAGAAGAAAGAAATAGTACTTGGAAATACTATACAAGGGTGCTAAATCGGTGCTCACTCTAGTGACACTCCCCTCACGAGAAGTTACTTATCAGTTACCATTCTTACTTTTACCTATATACATTGAACACTACATAGAACTACACACTGCAGCTTAGAGAATTCCTTGAGTAGGGGTAATGGGGAACACTCTTCCGAGTTACTAGCGTGAGGGGATTAAGTTACTAGACACCCCTATGTACATATTTTGCTTTTTGTGACATAAAGGTTGGCAAGCTTGTGTTTGACGCAAGCGTGCGTGAACTGCAGCAAGTAAGGGATGCATGCGATGCACTGTCCAACTGACAGCCGCTGGTATTCGAAAGCAATGAGTCGTGTTTGATATTTGCTTAACTTTCTGTCGAGGCCCGCCCTTCTTTCCTATTATCCTTTAATCACTACGTGGAATTAAATAGTGATCTCTGAACGCCTATATCAGTTAGATGACGGCGATACGCCGTGTGTTAACAGGTCATGGGGGCCTGTTTCGGCCGCTGCATTTCCAAAGTTACAGACTCCTTGTCGTACAGGTTAGATATACGCCTTCTACATCCTCGAATGAAAATATTTCACAAGAATATTCGGAATATTCTCCTGCACGTTTCGTTCTCTTATTTCTCACAGAAATTTCATATCGAATTCTTCATATTTCTTAGTTATTTTATGATGCAGAATTTGTTTAAATTTCAAGGTTTTACCAAAGGCACACCAGTATGTCCTTCCAAGGAGACGAACAAGTTGAGGTATACAACATTTCACATTGGAAATAATGAATTTCATTTCTTTTTGTTTATGAACATATTGAAAAATAATGAGCCTTCGTTGTAGTTTATAGATGACAAAGGAGATGTGGATCAATCTAGAGGATCAAAAACGTAAGGAATTGTACTTAGCTATAGGGCAATGTTATATTCTTCTATTGTATTAATTATACGCTTCATTGTTATGCTTCCTGGATAGCCTGTTATCGTTTCTCTCCTTAAATCGATTCAAGGTAATTGGATTAGACTATCAGCATTTTTGTGTATTATACTGAGCATTGTAAGTCTATGTTTTTAATTTGTTATTTATTTTGTTAGTTTTACATAAGAGTATTTAATGGTAGAGTTGAAAACATTACATTAAGCTCGTGTAACTTTAGACTTTAAGGTTTAATTCACTGAAGATTGCTTAATAAGACCTGCAATATATTTGTAGAAAAAACATGGAGTCCCTGTGACATTAGAATTATTGGAAGATGGGGGATGGTCGAAGGGTACTAAAAAATATGCCAGATTACATTCTAGGAATAATGCTTCAACAAGGTATTTACCAGGATTTGTGTGTATTATCTCTCATTGAAAAGATAAGAGTAAGATACAAATAATTTTATAATAACTTTTTAATTCTTAGTTCTGGGCTTGATACTCCACTTCAACTTCTTGATGCAAGAACATTAATGAAACAACAAGCATGCGTTTCTTCTACTCCTGGGTCCTCTTTGGACTTAGAATGGGAGCACGAAGGTAAAGGGATACAGCTAAACTTCCTGCTGGTTTAATAAATTTCTTACGATTCTACATAATTATTTAGATTTACGTATGACATGGAGTACATAAGTTTTTTTTACTTAGGTTTACCTCTACCAGTTATGGAGGATGAAAACGTCGAAAGTAACGACGGTTCTATAACTCAAACATCAGTTCACAATAGTCAACCCTCTAGCTTGACAGCATCTCCTTGGTCTAGAGTGTCCACACCAAATAGTTTAGAATGGGATCCGGTAGAAGCGGATATGGTATGTGTTGATTTAGAGACTGAGCAGCTTTTGACTGAAATAGAAAGATTAACGGACAGAGCGTTAAAAGAGACAGGCGAATGGACTAGTACTAGCTGATAAATAATGTAATTACAATTACACAGGATTGTTTGTATTTTTGTATTATAGAAAAAGGGTACATAATGGAATTTAAAAGAAAAAGAAATACGGAACACTTTTAGAAAGTGAAAAGAGGATTTTACTGTTTCACTATTTAGTATTGGAATAATATAAAAATATATTTGTATTGTTTCAAAAGACATACATATACTTGTATAATTCAATATAATTAAGACAAAATTTTAATTGAAAGGTATCGTATGGGGAATACCTTTTACAAGTTTATTAACAAGTGAAGACAATGCCAATGATTCAATTGAGATAACATTTTTTATATTATTGCATATGTACATAGGTATTACACACTCGAACATTCTAAGTATGATGCATTCATTTACGTCCTCTTCTTTTTCTTACTGTGCAATAATTGTATTTTCACAAGGAGTTTTACTACTATTACAGTTTTTATTCTTATTTTATATGACTTCCGCGGGACAATAACTTTCTTCCTGTTAACAATTTTCACGTTTTCCTATATTAATTTTAATAATCGTCTATACCTCTTTCTATAGATGCAAGTTTTACATTTGAAATTTCTGTATTGTGAACGACACTGATCTCATCTTTGTTTTGTACAAACATTGTCGTCTAGTATCATAACACATCGCTTCAATCGTTTGAAGCATGCATAGCTGAAGAGGTCGTGACAGTTTCTTTTATTTTTCTTTATTGAACAAATTTCCTGTGGAAATAGTAAAGAGAAATTAAATTTCGTGCTTCAAACGGTTAAGGAATGCATATCATGTATGCAATGATATAAATCTCTACGTTTGACGAAATCTGTAATTCATGATTTGAATTAGATAGGAAAAAGGGGAATGGAATAAAAAGGCAGAAATGAAAATTAAAATGCATCAGGTGCTATCAATGCAATATATTTTTTGCGGTCGAAATTAAAAGCGGCTTATTCCGGGAACGATTTATTTCGGAGCGTAGTATATCTTAAATTAACCATATTTTATACAAGATAAAGGCTACCTTACAGTCCTTTAAATAGTCTAGTCACAGTGAAATCTCGTGAGTTTGTGGAAGATTGGAATGTAAGAAAGAGTACGGCGGTGCTGATGGAATATTAATGTTGATACGTGTTTGTGTGTACAAAACCTGTTTCTACTGTGGTTAAATTATTACAAATAATTAGGTTACAATCTTAGATAGACCGTCGATCATTGAGGTGAAAGAACTTTAAAGACCGAAACGTAGGCTGCCTTACAATCAGGGATCGTAACCGTTGTTCATTTCAAATCGAAAGCCAAGTAACTCATTTCCCAAATGTAAAAGATACGACTTCTATTCTGAGTCAATGCTATGCCACTAATTCAGTTATTATCTTCCTTCATGGGAATCACGATTAATTGCTATCGCTCGTTTCTTCTTGGTCACCGTCTTCGAGCATTTATCTAATGTGACTTACGGTTAAGATCCCTGTTTACAATAGTTAAAAGAAAAAAAAGATATAAAACTTGTAATTGTTAAACACGCCACGTTAAATCTTGATTGCATCGTATTTGGGAGTATGCTGCGTTATAATTGCGTAATTAAATTTAAGATATTCAGCTTATGACTAATTTATGAACGAATCAAAATATATGCAACAATAGCGCGATTTGTAGCGGACGTTAATGGTATTGAGAATAATGGTAATGCGATGCATTATGCTAATAATACAGTGCCATGACTGTGTTTGCGTTCATTAGATTCCGTCTCTCATAATTAGCTTACTTTACACCCGGTCGTTTCCGTGCAATCGTTTATCAAGTTACCAAAAACGAAACGTTTCACTTGAATTGCATAATAAACGCACAGGAATGTTATTTGTGCAAAATGTATGTGGCTTAACATAGAATACCTAAGTTGTTAATCATTAAGTCTGCAATGTGTCTCAAGTGAATAACGTCGAAGGTACTGTTCATTATTGAAGGGATTGAAAAGGTGCTTACAACAACATAAAAGAATAAATATATTAACGCTTGCAGTCTGTTTTTATGTATTGAAGTTAAAATGATAAACGCGATATTTATATTAGAGTTGATACGTTGATGATTCTAATATTATCTAAACAGAATTGGAATTTATCGAATTCCCTTTTAAAATGTCGTTTATGCATTTTAATTTAGAAGAAGGAAAAAAAAGGAAATGCATCTTCACAGTTATTTTCAATAAGTTGCCTAGAAAACATTTAAGTTAATTATAGTATTTCCTCAGTCAGTATTCATACCAAAAAATATGTTTGCTTTTCCAAAATTTTACGTGCTCTAAGATAATAGGGACCAAAAAAGTGTTTTCAGTATTAAGTCTCGTCGTGGCTATTACTTTGTACCATAATATTACTTTTGTGTGGGTTGCATTTATGTGTACTACTTCGCTTGATTCACCAGATATTTTTAATTAAGTTCGGTACGCGATTGCTACTGTACGAATAAGTAAATTGTAAGGATAATTTTAAGTTATCGTGTCGACCTTGAAATTGTAAACAAAATTTATCATTGTTGGCTTTAAGAATGTCTTTATCTGCGCCTAGTATTAGTGATCTAAATGATATTGTTTATATTTTATGAACGGACATTTCATTGTCACTGTGAGTTCACGATGTGTGAAAGAAACAAATAACATTATGCATCATTTGCTTTATGCATTAAATACACTTATTACCATTGTATCAGTATTTTATTTAGCTACAATTTTTGTGTACAATCGTGATAATAAATGTCGTGATCTTTATTTACCATTTATATCTATGTTGAAAAAAGGATTTCCGAATCCGTAAAATATTCTACATCTATACACAGACTTCAGAATTAAATTTAATGAACGAGTTATCAATTCAAGAATGACAAAAGATAGAAATCATTTCAGATTTAACTACGTGTTAACCGAAAAAGAAGAAGAAAAAGGATAAAATAATGCAAGCAAGGTAAGTTACTGCTCCATATGGTCCCATAACGATGATATTGAAATAATAGAGTTACCGGTATCATATTTGTACACACTATAAATACACATATTTTTTCAACTCATGTATTTTTTTTACTTTTCATGTGCACATTTTTGCGAAGTACAACATAATAATTTGTGTAACTTATCTTAAATTTTTATAAGTTATATACAGTTCGCTTAACATTCGAATTATCTACATTTATATAAACAATAAAAGCAAAAGAAAAACATGTAACTCTAATCGGAAATCATAGCAATATAGGATTAAAGTATATTTTGGCAAAATCTTCAGCTTTTTTATAAAATAGATTAATTTAAATATATTTGCTAAATTTTTTTACAAACATAGCATAATTGTTTTTATGTAACGATTTGTAGAGTATTATAAAAGTGTTAGAACACAATTCAAGTATATGTACGTATAAATGCAAAATTGTTTTCGTTTACATACTAAGGATCAATATTGCAGGAATACATTATCATTTATTCAAATACTAAAAGAAATCTTGAAGACTAGTAAATACAGCCAATGAAAGAACGTATCGTCGTAACTAAGATTTAGAGGCTTTGTGGAGCTTAATGTCTAGCAAAACCAACGTGATTTTTAGTTTCTTTTAAGTTCTTTTGTAGCAATCAAGTAGATATGTACTAAGATGGATATATCGGTGCAGTCATATCTCTGCCATATATACGGTGTTTTTATGGGAACCAGATTATCTCTAGCATGTATAAATCTGTCACATGTTCCTAAGTTTAAAAATGCTATCCATAAAATGTATATAAAATTTACTTCGTTTCGTTAACATACTTACAAGTATAACGTTTGTTACATTTAGAATAATTTAAACAAGAAATAGTCGCCGCAGAACAAGTAGAATTATCGCTGACACTAGAGAAGCAATCAGAATGCTCCAAAACAAATCATTAGACGATGACATAGTTTCTACTTGTTGATTTACTATGACCTCCGATTGTTGCCGTTCTTGATTCTCGGTAGAAGTCGATTCGACGTTGCGTTGCCTTAGTTCGTTTTCTGAAGTACTACCTGTGGTGGTCATGAAACTTGTATCTGATGTGGGTGAATCATCAGCCTAAAATCACGGTCTCTTGAGAAGTTTGTAAGCGATTACAAAAATCTACACACAATGCCATTGTAAATTCACCTTTAATGCAATTGTATCTAACATTGTCTGTTCTTCTTCGGTGATGGGCTTTTTCACTTTAGTTTTTGACAATAAATTCACCACCTTTCCACAAGTCTCACATTGCCAGTTTAGTGACCTACAAAGCAACGCCAAATAAAACAATGTACTAAGTAAATTATAAACACCAGATAAGCACATCTATATTATGTTTATGTGGAAACAATTGCATAAATTACTTTTTTGCTAGCTTCTGTCTTTCTTCTTTACTATAATCTAAAGAACCGATTGTCCCATTTCCTGGTGTTGGCATAAAAGCAATCAAAGCCAACAGAGCTGTTCTGATACTCCAAGAGGGCTGCCATGTTTCTGGGTGATGTCCAGAAATACTGAGACAGATCTTCTTGTTAATTTCAAAACGGCCATTTGGCTGAAATCAATTGACATTCTTAATAAAGACACCGAAAGACACATGAATGATGGATTTGAAATAAAAATTACTCACTGTTAATAATATAATATTTGGTGGTTTCATTGGATATTCAGGTGGCAACAAGATTCTGCCGTGATACACTCCACCTTCAAAATCTGTAGAGGGTGGTCCTTGAACTGTGAAATGCCATTCGAAAAGATTATCCTCCAAAGGTGAAGCACAGTATTCTTCTGTCGCCTCATGGAGTTCTTGTGCTTCCCTCATTAACCTTTTCACCGCTGTAAATTGAATATTCAAATAAGAAACGCTTTGCAAGTTATTGATTCCTGGTCACTGAATACATCAAATCATTAATCATTTTGTTACAAAGCAGTGATGAGGTTAATTGACACTATATAATTCAAGGACAATCCAAGTACTATAAATATATCCAAAGCAAACCCGACTGGGTACTAAACAACAAAAATTTATGGCACCTAAAAGAATGACCAGGACATCATCGATGACACGTATTGCAAGATAACGCGGTGTTAACTCCGATAAATTACACCGATGGAAAAATCAACGAAAAGATGAAGAAATAACGGCGCTACCGATTAACGAGCGCGTCGATTCTGGTTTTCCGTGGAGATCTTACCGGGGCTTTTAGCGTTGTATTTCCCTTCGAATGACATTTTCAGGAGCTAGACTCGGGCGCAGGTTAAAAACTGAAATAAAAATAGCACTGCTATCTTTCTTGTCAGATGGCTTCGATGCAACGACGTAGCCAGTCGCTGTTGTGCATTCTTCACATTTTTCTGCTCACCACTGCGCCCCGATCCGTCCAAAACGGAATTATGTAGACGTTGCCCGGACCCAACGGCGACGAATACTCAATTTTGACGTGGCTGAACGGCAGCGGCGACTCGCGATTAGCGCAAAAAATAACGTGAAAGTGACCACGCTTATCGCGTGCACGCGCGGGCGCACAACTCTATTCCGGCCTTTTCAACTTTCCTTGCAACTTGAATCGGACAGTTAGGATAGTTTCATCCACATTCTGAGAATCGTCAATTGAAAAGGACAGTTGCAATCTAAATCGCTAAATCCACTAGTCTATACCGCGTCTCAATCGCGACTGTTCGTATCGCGAGAAACCCAGCAGAAAAACGCACACTTATTTTTTATATAAATGCCGGCGTTTCCAATTAACATTTAATTACTTAATAAGTAATTAGAAATCTGCTGAAACGATTGTCGACGCCATCTGTCGGGGACAGCTGTAACTTGTTAACGCAGTTACCAGCATTTTGCAATACCGACTGTTAGTGGTGAATAGTTTGGCCATTTCACCGAAGATGGCGCCGACAGTTTTTTCTATCGATTTACCATAAGTTGAAAAATTAATAAAATACCTTAAAAATATTCATATCTGACACTCAATTAAATGGCAAGAAGGTTAAGGACCATATCTATAAGTCGTGTTCTGACTAATTGTTACAGTGGCTCAGTTTCGGCACGATTTTATTATTGACCGAGTTACCGGTCGAAAAAAACTGATTCTAATTGGCTAGAAGTTTGAGTGGTTTTGCACTAGGCGGCGCCACCGATGGAGGAGGCGGGATTTTTTAAAATCATTTTCTTAAATTACCTTCACAGGTTTTTAATAGATTAGGCACGACTGTTCCGTGTTATTAATGAAATATTCAATAAATATTTAACAATAAACAATTAATTATAACACTCAGATTGATTACATAAAGAAAGCATTTAACTCTGTTCCGAATTCTGAAGAGGAAAAACGAAATTCTAGAATCAACATTCCTGCAGTTCCTGCTTCGTCGTTCTTCCCATCTCACTAGAGACCCCTCGAACCCCCAAGAGATGCAACTCGGGTATCAAAAACGAGCTGTCTGAAATCTCTCGGGGGGTTCTAAGACCCCTTGTCAGTTTAAAGAGGTTCTTCGAGGGGGTCTTAGAACCCCCCCAGAAATCTCTCGGGGGGTTCGAGGGGTCTCTTGTCAGTTTAAAGAGGTTCTTCGAGGGGGTCTTAGAACCCCCCAAGAAATCTCTCGGGGGGTTCGAGGGGTCTCTTGTCAGTTTAAAGAGGTTCTTCGAGGGGGTCTTAGAACCCCCCTAGAAATCTCTCGGGGGGTTCGAGGGGTCTCTAGTGAGTTTAGAGAGGTTCTTCGAGGGGGTCTTAGAACCCCCCAAGATATCTCTCGGGGGGTTCGAGGGGTCTCTTGTCAGTTTTAGAGAGGTTCTGCGAGGGGGTCTTAGAACCCCCCAGAAATCTCTTGGGGGGTTCGAGGGGTCTCTTGTGAGTTTTCAAAAGATTTTACAAGGGGGTCTTAGAACCCCCCAGAAATCTCTCGGGGGGGTCTGAGGGGTTTCTCGTGGGGGTTCGAGGGGTTTCTCGAGGGGGTCTGAGGGGTTTCTCGTGGGGTTTCTTATGGGGGTTCCAGGAGTTTCTTCAAGGGGTCCGAGGGGTTTCTTATGTGAGTTCCAGGGGTTTCTTATGGGGAATCGAGAGGTTTCTTATGGGGGTTCCTTCAAGGAGTTGCTCATGGGGTCCGAGGGGTTTCTTATGGGGGTTCCTTCAAGGAGTTGCTCATGGGGTCCGAGGAGTTTCTTATGGGGTCCGAGGGGTTTCTTATGGGGGTTCCTTCAAGGAGTTGCTCATGGGGTCCGAGGAGTTTCTTATGGGGTTCCAAGGGGTTTCTTATGGGGGTTCCTTCAAGGAGTTGCTCATGGGGTCCGAGGGGTTTCTTATAGGGTTCTAAGGGGTTTCTTATGGGAGTTCCTTCAAGGAGTTGCTCATGGGGTCCGAGGGGTTTCTTATGGGGGTTCCTTCAAGGAGTTGCTGATGGGGTCCGAGGAGTTTCTTATGGGGTTCCAAGGGGTTTCTTATGGGGGTTCCTTCAAGGAGTTGCTGATGGGGTCCGAGGGGTTTCTTATGGGGTTCCAAGGGGTTTCTTATGGGGGTTCCTTCAAGGAGTTGCTCATGGGGTCCGAGGGGTTTCTTATGGGGTTCTAAGGGGTTTCTTATGGGAGTTCCTTCAAGGAGTTGCTCATGGGGTCCGAGGGGTTTCTTATGGGGGTTCCTTCAAGGAGTTGCTCATGGGGTCCGAGGAGTTTCTTATGGGGTTCCAAGGGGTTTCTTATGGGGGTTCCTTCAAGGAGTTGCTGATGGGGTCCGAGGGGTTTCTTATGGGAGTTCCTTCAAGGAGTTGCTCATGGGGTCCGATGGGTTTCTTATGGGGTTCCAAAAGGTTTCTTATGTGGTCCGAGAGGTTTCTTATGGGGGTTCCTTCAAGGAGTCTCTCATGGGGTCCGAGGGGTTTTTCATGGGGGTTCTAGGAGTTTCTTGAGCTCTAAGCTCTTTTAGACTGAGCGAGATTATTATTTCGAAACCCCTTGAACCCCCATGATACCCGTCAGAGCGGGATTCCCATGGGAAGACGCGAAGTGTACCTTTTTACTCAGCAAATTTTCGATTCGATTCGGGGATGGGTAGAAAATGAGGAGCACGCATTCGTGGAAATTATAGACTTTATTTTTAGAATATTCTGAATATCATAAAACAACGTAAACATTCACAACAAATGGGAATAGGGCGTTATTTATAATAGTAATAATAATAATGTCGTTACGTTATCGTAATAATTAATTGTTTATGAATATGTCATCACGACGCGTTTATAATTATGTATAAGTAAGATCATTTATTTCTCATTTTTCATCGTTAGCGATTTATCCTTCGTATCCGTCGTTACCATTCGCTTTCGTTATCTTCGTCCTCGCCGATTGTTTCACCGATGATAATTCGTAATACTCCGTAACAGCGGTGATCCGTGTATCAATCATAATGACGATGACAATAATAATGAATAATAATCGATGGCAATAATAACCATAAGAATAAGAATCATCGTTAATGTCTCTATACCATATGCTCATGTATATGTATATATAAACAAATATAATTACGCTTATCTCGTAAGAAGGGATCGAGTTCTCGCGAAGAAACCGCGCCGTCGAAATTAATTAACGCGGCGTCCTCGATTGTTCTCCTCGTTCTTCTCTTCTCCTCAATTTCGTTCGCGTTTCCCTTCAGCCGGATTCGTTCTCGTCCCGAGAAAAAAGTCGTACAGTCGAAGATTCTTAGGTGTAAGATCTCGCGTAATAGTAAATGTAGATAATAGTAAACGTGCGTATGTACAGATTTATCGTTGAATGCCATTCCTCGAATGCAGTACCATTCACAATCCTACGGAATTAGAAGTTCGATTACGATCCATGCAGGCGTTTCGCGCGACGATCGACGAACGCGATTATCGACCGTTCGCCTCGTCATCGGAGCGACGGTTTCGCTCGTTCCTATTCGAATGCAACCAGCGCTTGATCGTTCGCGCGACGCTTCTGATCTGCAGAAAATATCAGAGACGAAAAGAGTACGTTCGTTCCGTGAAAATCTCGCTTATCCAACGCTGTCTCCCCCTTTCCCGCAACTTCCTCCTCGAATCCCAGCTGCGAGTCGTATTCGCCGAGCGATCGTCGCGCGAAACCGACGAGAGAAACGAAGTCTAAGGCTACGATTCCCCTGGAAAAATTCGTTAAAACCGCGACCTCGCGCGTTCTCCTCGCTCGTGCCTCGCGATCCTTCCTCCTTTCATTCGCGCCTCTCCGCTTCCGCCGCGGACATCTAACGCGACCAGACACATCGTACTCGTCCAACGTTCCGCTAAAACTTATCGAGATTTCGCCGATTCCCTCTGTCCTCCTCGTTTCCCATGAACCCGTCAACGCCTCCGCCATCGTACCGATCAATTCTCGCCGTTGGTCACCGCGTGTGCACGTCCGGTAACCGAACGATCGTCGACCGGATCAGAATAGAAAGGAAAAACCGCGTTTTTCTAGAAGAAATCGTCGCGTCTCGACGATCAAACCGATCCACGGGGTGTTGTGTCTGGTCGTAGGGTAGTTCCTACGAGAAACGCGGGAAACGAAAGAGCTCCGCGATGCGTCGGCCGAACAAAGTGACTTTCTCTTCCTCCGTCCCGCCGTTTCGTCCCGTTTTCGAGTTCGATATGTACATACGATTTGCCGGCGCGCGAACACCGCGGGCTACCGGGGACCGCGGCTGGCGAAGCAGTCAATGACATTTAACGATAATTACAAAACAACGATGACAATACGACGTACACAGATACATAGATATATACACACACACAGACGCACGACACGCACGCACGCACGCACTCACGCACGCATACAGTTACATATGTATAGGTCCGCTTGCTCGCGGCGACGGGTTTACGCGATGATCAGTCGTGACAGGTACATAAAAGTGGTTTCTCGTCGACGAATCGGGATCGATCGCGGCTTCGGGGACATCCTCGCGTTCTCTTTCACGCCAGAACTACCCGGCACTCAACGGAATCGATGATTTATCATGGTCATAAGAATATTCTTCTACATTCAACGCGTTTCGAAAGCAAAACTTGCCAATTTCTCAAACATAGAATATTCTACGATACCGGTCACTGGAGATTCAGAAAATTAAAGTCGTTTCGATTGGTACATACAGCGGCGTTCCAAAGATCCTGGACCATTCTTAAAACTTTCTTCGATACAATAGGCTTAAACGAATGTTCGTTAATATAATAAACAAGGACATTTTTACGTGGACGTATACAAAAGAAACCGTACAATTTCGTCTTCATAGTTTATAGAGAATAACTAAATCAGCATGTTCGAAAGTTCGTCATTCATTACTCATTCCTAAACAAATATGTATAAAGAACATTTATACGTCATAACAAAAAGTCCTCAAAGTCTTCATCGCGAGAGAGAAGCTCCAAAGGCGATCCAGAAATTTTTAAACGCCACTGTACGTGTCTCTATGAAATAAGTAAGTAGTTCTAGCGTTGGGAATCCGGGTGAAAAGCGTTCGGCATCGTTTTCCTTCTTCTCCGTGTTTCTCCGATCGCTAAAGAATGTTCGACGGGAACCGGACGCGGAAGCCTCGATCGACCGAGCCTCGCGAACTCGACAGAATCGCGACGAACTCAGCGGCGAAGCAGCATCCGGGTTGCCACGCGGCCAACGAGAAAGATCTTCTCGATGCTGTTGCGTCGTTCGTTGTCCCGACGGCACGACGCGTCGTGCTCGACTCGCCGGAGAACGATCGTCGAAGGAACGGACTCTTTTCGTTTCTTCTCTGTCTGCCCAATTCCCCTTTCCCGCGTGCGTCCCCCCTCGCCTCTCGAAACGCGTAACAATCGATCGGAGCAGCGTCGACGACGGAAGTGCGCGCCCCTCGGGAGAAGGATACTTTCAAAATGTCGCGGGGAAAGCTTCCGTCGCCCGGCCATCCGGTTCTTCCTATATACATGACCGTATATACGAATACCGTGTGTGTCGTAGGTAAATGTGTATTTGCCTAGCCCTTCGCGAACGAGTATCGACGTTTTCGCGAGATCGAGCTGTCGCATTTGGAACACGAGGTCGCAAATGATTTTCCGGAGCGAGACATCGGTGTTCAGTTTCGTCTTTCGGTATTATTTAAGAATTTCACGTGTAATCTAGCTTCGTTTGCTGACGGTTCTCTGTAGTTTGATGAATTTTCGTCCGCGAAGGGCTAGACTGCGAATCGCAAGGGTTCGATACGCGAATGCCTTTGTCCTCGGTTCCCCTGTTACTCGACACGTCGCCTACCCGGATCGTTGAAGTGGATTTCGCCCGAGCGATTGAGAATTTTATTAACACTTCGATCGGATGTTGAAGCGTCTGGTTTCATCGTGACTTCGAACAAACGGCGTAACCTTCGTCCACCAGGGATAAAGGATCACTTCGCGAAACCGATGAAGCAGCGATGGGAAATTATACCCACGGAGTTCTCTTTCGAAACCGTTGCGACGAAAATCAGAATGCGAATGGACTGCGGTGGATTTCACGGCGCGGAAGTCAAAGTGTTAATAAACCGTTCGAACTCAATGATAAGTTGCGTTCGCGAAGCGGTGAGACAGCTCGAGTGACTCGATGGAGATTGTACATTCTTTTTCGACCCTTGTGCATTGCTCGGTGAATCGAGAACTGACTCAACAGACGAAAGAGTTCACTAGCGAACCTCCGGGTAGAAAAGTGTGAAAACCCTGTTTAAAAAAACCTATGCAGTCGGAACTAATGAAAAACCCTAAACCGGGGAGGCGT
This sequence comes from Nomia melanderi, assembly GCF_051020985.1. Taxonomy (NCBI): domain Eukaryota; kingdom Metazoa; phylum Arthropoda; class Insecta; order Hymenoptera; family Halictidae; genus Nomia; species Nomia melanderi. The sequence goes on from NC_135007.1 coordinate 16,676,258, forward strand.
CCCTCGAGTTCCGCGCTCTTGTAAATCAATCTATAAAAAATGTAAATCCGCATAAAGATCCGTAGTCTAATCAGCGATGTGTCTACAGCCTGCGTTCTCGTGTGTGCCAGATCTCGTGTGCATCCACTTTCCCCCTCTGTGTGTATGTGTGTGTGTGTACATATGTATGTATGTATATATATATATTTATAGATGTATATATAATGTATTATAAAAAGATGAGAATGCACGGAACGTAATTCGGTATGCCATACTTACTATATGCGTATATATACATGTATATAACCGCCATTATGTCGTGTCGCGAAAGTCCAGCGCCATTGCCGGCTACGGCCGCCATTTTCTCGGGTCGTACGCGTCGATCGGTCGGCTCTATTGCTCGTCCGTTCAGCGAAATCCATGACTTCCCGATATCGTACGTGTTGATCTATCGAACGGAATCTTTCCGAATCGGAGGCAAGCGATTCGCGATTCTCTCTCGGAAGGAACAAAACGGACACGCGAAATGATAAAACAGCTGCGACGCTCGAAGGTTGCAAGCGACAAGATGGCGAACTAAACGTTTCCCGCGAGAAAGTGTTCGATAGACTACGAATCTTTACGCGTCGGCCTGCAAAAATCCATAGAAAAACGACGAAAATAAAAGAAGCGAGTATCTTTCTGAGAAACCTTGAAGCTATTCGAATGATTAACAAAGCGATTAGAATTGCACGTTTCATTCCCGCGTTTTACTCGACTCGAATGGTACCGAATATGAACGAAGATCGGAGAGCCAGTCTAACGATTAGCATTCGACCGCGATGGGAAAGCGAGGATTCTTCCTCGAACCGAGACATTGGAAAGACTGTTATCCCATTATTAATCGTACGTTTTCCCGAGGATGTTCACGATGCGCGTGTGTCGGCGCAGTGTAAAAATGAAAGTCTCGTGCAAGGATTAATAACGATTCCATTTTATTCTTAGCTCAAATTTTGGGGAGATATACTTAATTAAATCGATTTATCACATCCGCGATCCGGTCGCACCTCAGCCGGAAGCAATCTCGACCCGGGCCCGCTGCCGGTCCCGATCGAGGCGTACGACACCCCGTTCACGGCGGCACGAGATCGCGGGACAACCGCGGACAGAAATAGAAAGAGATACAAAGAGAGATAGAGAAAAAGAGTGCGCGTCTGAAAAATGTAGATAAAACGGTAAAATCCTCGTCGGCCCTTCTTGCTCGCGTCACGGAGGGACAAAAGTTGTATCTCGAACGAGTTTCGTAACAATCTAAGAGATCGCTAGCCCACCCACGCTCGGTATCGCCGATCGATCGATCCATCGTTTCGCGCGTCGCCCGGGAGATCTACGGAAACGCGAACAACCGGCGTTCACCATTCCTCCCGTTACGCGGCACTAAAATCAATCAATCGAAAATCAACAATCCTCCGGAGGACGTAAATTTCTTCATCGCCGTTCAGAACATTTCATGTTCTCCCCTATAATTATTAATTCATATAAAATCTACCGAATAAAATACAAGTCTCCGAGCAACTCGCGCGTCGCGTGACTGCGCCCGGCGTTTCCTTTCCCCCGTTTCCCCGGCGGGACGACTGGAAACGCGATCAAGATCGATCGATCCGTTGGTCGAGGGCCCGGTGGACACGCATGTAAGTCTAAGAGAAAGGCTTTGGGTTCGACCCAATCGTAAGCTTAACGATATACACGCTTCTACATTATAATACAGTTCTCGCTTCCTGGCCGCGATCCTCGCGACGCCGCTGCGACGCGGCGATCTCCGTTGTCCGTCGGAATCGAAGGGAATCGCAGCGAGGACTCGTCGGTTTCTCGATAAAAACCGATCGAACCGTTCGCGGCACTATCATCTCCGAACGAACCCGATCGATCTCGCAATTGATTTCTCCGTGAATTTCCCGCGACGATAGTGCACTCCGAAGGATCGTCGCTTCGATCGCGTCGCAAGGATCGCGTGGATCTGTCGTTACGAAAAACGGGGACGGTTCGGATGTGACTAACAACGACCGCACCCTTTCGGAGCGTCCGCCGTTGAAAGGGCGCGATCGTTAAGGATGATCCTGTACATCCAACTAGACGTTCCTTTCTCCATCAACGAGACGAAATTCAACTGATCGGACTATATAATATATATATATATATGTATACCCCGTTGCTTGATATAAACGTAGAGCACACGAATCGAATCGGAAACGATAACACGCGAATCTAAGGAATTTCTGACACATGGAATCGACTCGATCCACACGTTTCGCCGTTGAAACGAATACCCTCGCGTTCACCTCCAGGATTTATACCGCGCGCTCGTATTAATAAGACAGAAATCCTAATGGTAATCGTATTTATTCATTCGAAGACGATGATCCGAGATTAATGGAAAGATTGAAGGAGCAAACGTCGACGTGTTTCCGTCACAGGATCGACATCCTCCCCGAGGATCCTGGCCTGATCTTGATCAAGGTCTCCGGCCACGATCCATCGGGATCCGAGCCGGGTCGATAAGCCCGAACGATAACTTACCGACGATCGATCGTGATTTTCCTCGCTTATCTAAAGAGATTTCTACGACACGATACACGTTGGGATCGAGACACCCGCGCAAATCTATGTACAATGTTTCATCATTTGTTTCTTTGCGAGACGGCTGCACGGAAACGCGCGCGTCGCGACACGGCTTCCCGCGTGCAGGGCTCGTTCGTGTTTTCGCGCCCGTTCGCCTCGCGTTCGACGCGTCTCCTTTCGATCATCCTTCCCGCCGCCGGATGCAACACCGGGGAAGACGTGTCGGAAAGGATCTCCGCGGCGATCGTGATCCACGATCATTCCTTTTTTTTTTCGTTCCGATTTCGATTCTATCCAATGATAATAAAATACATGATATGAAACGATACTCAGAGAAGACTCGCTCTTTCGAATCGACGATACTTCCGAAATATTTCTTCGCGGAAACGCGGGCCAGATTCGACTCTCCAACCCCTTGCCCTCGAGAGGCGACTCTCGGTCGCTGCACGATTCGATACGGTCCAATTAGAATGTTCGCTGGTTAATATTAAACTTCGCGTAACGCGTCGTTACGTGGTTGCTCGTTAAGTTAGTTTCAGTTCGCCTATAGATTCTCGTCGGGGAACCTTCGAGATCTCTCGTGGGAATAATTGTCGAGTGCAAAGGGTTACCAGATAATTCGTGCAATTTGTAACTGACACTTCTAACGAGACCAGAATACAGACGTTTCGAACGTGTCCTCCATTCTTCTCCGTTTTCGACAAAACCGACGAACGAATAAACAGAACGATTTTACCCCTCCACGGTCGCATCGATTGCTGCTTAAGTCAACCCTTTTCAGTCAACCGTCCGAGCACCGAACGATCGCGCTTCTCCGATTCCCTTGAAATTGCCGGTCCATCGTCAGATCAAACAAACTTCGCCCATTCCCTCCACTTCCGATCATTCCTCGTCGTCCCCTCTATTACCCGTTTCGAAATACAAAAACGTTTACCACTGTTCAACCCGAAATCAAAGAAGCGCGCTCGAATCGGCGCTCGACCGGTCGACTCTCTCCGGTCAAAGCAAAGAGATCAATTCCTCCAAAATAGAGACGCTTCGCGAAGAACGAATACCTAGGAATATTTGAACCGCGACAGGATCGCGATACGAAGACAGCAGCGGAAACGATATCCACGAGAATCATCGTGGAGTCATGTCGGTCGCGTTCTCTCGAGACAAAAGCAAAGTCCGTCGCGTGAACAGAAAGCCCGAATGATCGTTTCGTTCCAGGATCCGCCTGCGTCGCGGGACGAAACCGAACGGCCGCCTCCCGAATCAGTACGAGTCCGCGAGTAGCTGACACGGTCATCGCAAAACGACGCTGAACAACGCCGACGAGGACGACACGCGCGGCGCGTGCATCGAACGTGCCATCCAACTCGACGATGAACACTCTCGCCTCGTCGCGATACGTCACTTCCCGTTCGCCTTCTCTTCCGCCGATCCGCCTTTCCATCGATCTATTCTTTAACATTAGAACTACCGCATGGCTCAAACTAACCATTCCTCATTTATTCGTTCGCAATAATTGAAAGCATACAGATGCTTCTTCGAGAAACGATTGAAATACTTGATTCGTTAACACGTCAAGCGCCATGTTAGTCACTGATGACCGACGCTTGTGAATCAGTGGAAAACAATGGTAACGTACAGGATAACCCATGTCGAATGAGAATGTTTAATAATGTAACTAAGCTGATAATAGTCTAACGCGAAGATTGCAACGCTAGATGATTAATGATTGTTCCTGTTTTTCTTTGCTACGAGAGAATAACTCTACGGGAAAACGGTCAAGATTCTCGCGGCACTTAACGTGTTAATATACAAATTACAGTATAAGTTAACTGACATCTTAATCAACGAAAAATGATTAAAAATCAATGGAACTGCTCGGTAGTTCTAGTGTTAGCTCGCGGTTGCCACGGGCCGCGCGTGATCGTCGTATTCGTTCGATCGTCGTTGAAACGCCGCCCGGTTTCTAAAAAGTTTGTCGCTGAACGGCAACGAGAAGAATGGTTAATAATAATACGTGGTAAGAAGAATTTGTTTACGGACACGAGTCGGCGTGACAATCGATATAATAATAATTAAAAAGGCAAGTAAGAATAACCGTGGTATCCACACGTACGATCGTGGTACAATCGATAAGAATAATAATCGTTAATTAACACTATATTATTATTATTATTATTATTATTATTATTATTATTATATATGTATATATATATATTTATATATATATAGATTTACCCGTGTGTACACATACGCATTGCATATGTATGTTAATGTAATGTAATGTATGTATACGTGTGTAAGTGTAGACACGGGTACATTATATTTATAATATGTATTATTTATAGATGTATATCATGTATTTCATTATTATTTAACACATTCTTTTGTACAAGTAAATCAATTAAGAATAAGTACAACTTGGTAGCAAAGAGAGATAGAATTATTATTTCACTGTATATCTTTTTTTTTTTGTTTGTTTCTTTATCATAGTGAGAAGAGAGAGATATATGTATATATAATAATTTGTTTTTTTTTCATTCCCGGTATGTATAGATGTATATATATATATATATATATATATACATATACATATATATATACATATACATATATATATGTGATGTATGCGTGGATATATATATATACATATATATATACACACGTATACATAGCTTGTCCAATTTATTTTTCCATTTTGTAATAATATTCTTTTTTCATTATCTTTAGTATGTTTCAGACCGTAATTCTTTTGACACCGCCGTCGAAACGATCGGCCGCCGGAAGTGGCCTAGATCGATTGCTCTTCGAGCATCCCGCTTCAACCTTACGCCCGCCATTTTCTTTCTTCTGTTCACCGATTCACCGAGCAGCTGTTTTATATGTTTCACATTTCGATGTTCCACTGAACATCAACTCTCCGATGAAGCTTCAAGAATAAAACTCGAGAATGTACAGATTAAAACTCTTCGATATTGAATACGCGAATCGTCATTGTCGAAGAGCGAACATTAAAAAATCAGGAAAACCCTCGAACGAATAAGAGACTCGAAGCACGTTAAATCCAAAGTTCCTACCACAAGCGTCATCCGCAGCGAAAACAGAGGAAACGAATCTACTTTGGCACTGACGTACGTATCAATTCGTGAACCGCGAGGATCGAGGGATCACGCGAACATATTGCATCAATTCAGCCGCGAACCCTTGTAACCCGGAAATCGGGAAGAATCTATTAACCGCGAGATCAGGCTAAACCAGTTCGATTCCGTTCTCAACTTTCCGAAGCACAGCGAAGAAGCGAAAGAAAGAAAATGGCGGGACACTGTTCCTTCCGCCGATTTCTTCGCACCGGTGTCCTCCACTTCCGGCGACCAGGTTGCGAGCAGCGTGCCCCTGTGGCCCAGACTTATACGTCGGATAGTAGCAAGAACACACGGCAAAATCATAAAAAAACAACCAAGAATTGTTACGCGGTGGCTGTCCGTGGCGACGACGTTCCCTGTCGAGTTCCGCTCGGCGTTCTCTCGACCCGAGAGAGCTCGACGGGCGTTCTCATCGGTATCGGACTCGAAAAAATGACTGGTTCGTTGCCGATATGTCTACCGGCTTGCCCGCAACCTCTCATTCGCGCTGCGCAACCTTATTTCGCCCTTTGCCCGTCGTTCGTTCACTTGCTCTTCGATGACGCCTCCATCGCGCGCCGCGTGGACGATCCACGAGACTGGATGATCGTATCCTCCGCTCCTTTCCAATCGATCCCGGTCCTTTCTCCAATTTACTCGTCGATTTACTGCTAGAACCGGTCTTTGTTCACCTGAATCGCGCAAAGATCGGTTCCAAGCAGCGAAGGGCGCGATGAGGAGCGGATCCCGCGAATGAAAGGCTGCAGCAAGCGTCCTCGCGCGATCACATGTCCGATAAGCAGCGCGTCACGTGTCATGGCACTATAGTTTTCCTTTCGAGTTTCCTGCTTCCGATTGTTGCTTTGTATGTACCATTTTAGCCCTTGCAGTCTGATTTTGTGTTCGTCTAACGCTGCGATCGGGGTCTGCGAAGCTTGTGTGAGAGATTCTGTGTGCGCTTCGTCGAGCGTGCCGCTTTTTCCCCGTTTCATGCTGCGCCGTCTCGCTGTTCGTGTCTGTTCGCCCGAAAGTTTCGTTGGATGGGGTTGAAACGCGAGGTAAAGCGACCGGGAGAAATTGATTTTGGTTGGATGGCGGTCGGATCCGAGGACACGAGATTCGGAAGCTTCCCTTCTTGCTTCGCTTCGGTTTTTTAAAGAAAATCGGGACGTTCAACCTCGTTCGCGCGGGTTTTCGAGGGATTTCGACGGGGAAACGACTGGTTCACTTCGTTTCAAAATCAAAAGCATTTTACGTATTCAATGTTCTCCTGTTCGAGATGAACCGATCTAGAACGTTTCACGTTGAAACTTCGAAGAATGCAATCATCCGATCTCCGACGTGTAAAGTTTCTTCGCCGATTCGTTGTTGGCTTTGCAAAGAGTTGAAAGAGAAACTATTTCACTGTATTTCTCGGCGTACACGTTAATGTTTCGCGATGAAACAATAGCAAATTATTAAAATCAACTGATCCCGAGTCGATAGACCGACAGACTCAGCTGGAACGCGGTTTCTAAGTCGTCGCGAGATAAAGGAACTAAAAAGGAAAGAGAAGGGAAACCTTCAGGTCGCGCGAACGGGGAACAGCGATGCGTCACGCGGAAAAACGACTCGGTCGACGCGCAAAGAGGGAAATACTTTCCCTCGCGACGCGCGAGATGTGGACCGGAACATGTGCGTGCACGCGCGGCGATGGATACCGGTAACCGTTTATTTCACTGTCAACTGATAACCAAATATCAAATGTAATAACAATAATATTAGCGGCAATATAAATTAGTCGATAATAATAACTGTAACATTAACGTAACCGTAGTAGTAGCGGTAATCATAATCGTGACGGTAAACAATTAACCAATAACGTACTTATCATTACATGCGTATATTAAATGAAGTTATCCGACATAAATTACGGCTTAACCCTAAACGCTTAGTGTACGACTTAAGATTTAAGTAAACCCCACCCTGCCGCGGGGGATGCCATGCATGCACCACCCAAGGGCGGACACCTTAAGAACCTAGTAAATCCTAAAACCGGAAGCTCCGCCGTACCGACAGGCCAGCTGCCTTCTTTTTTTCTTTTTTTTGTTTCCTAATGGGTTTTTCTCTGTTTTCTCCATTTCTTCCATCTCTGCTCTTCCATTCCTCTTTCTGTTTCATTTGTTTGTCTCGTCTGCTCGCATCTCGCCCTCGTCTGTCGCGCGCGGACGCGCGTACACGCGCGCGTGTATGCGTGACGCTAGTACGCGTGTACGCGCGTCGCGCGATCTCGCAAGAATCTCGCGTCGTAAATCGCGTGTACATCGCCTCGCCTCTTCTCGAAATTCTTTGATCTCCTCCGACGACGATCCCTCGAAGAGGACCGTTTCCTCCTCGACCCGTTCGCTCGCCTCGCGACGGAGGGGTCGCCGCTCGTTGCCGCTGGGATAGGCGGTTCCCGCCGAGCTCCTGGAACCTTCCTCTCCCGTCCATCGATCCGAGGAGGCTAGCCGCCCCGCGAATCAACCCCGTTCCCGAATCCAACCCTCCATCCTCCTCCCTCTGTCGGGTGGTCCGGGGATCGAAGAAGCGCCGGATCGATTCGAAGAACGAACGAGACGTTCTCTGGGATCTCTGTACCTTCCTCCGATCCTTCCTCTTCGTCCCTGTTGCTCCCTTTTGCCCTGTCTCCGTGCGTGCTCTCAAGAATCCATCGTACTTTCCTCGTGCTGCCTCAATCGTCGCGCCATCGTCCTCCGATTCCAACGCGAACGACTCTTCTCGAAACTGCTGCCAGAGAGGATACCAGCTATCAGCCTCTCGGACGACGATCCAACTGGCTGGCGAAGAGAGTAGCTGTCAGCCTGTTAGGTGGCGAAGGACTGGCTGGCGAAGAGAGTACCAGATACCGATTCCTCGGGTGAACTATCCAACGCGGTAGCGAAGAGAGTACCAGCTGTCAGCCACTTAGATGACGGTCCAAAGCGCTAGCAGAGAGAGAGAGTGAGAGAGAGAGAGAGAGACAGAGAGAGAGAGAGAGTACCAGCTACCAGCAGCCTCTCAGCTGGTTCAGCGGGCGCCAGCGAACACCGGCAACAGGAGATCGCTGAAGTGCTCGGCGTCGTCGTCCTCGTCGTCGTCCTCGTCGATGGGCAGCAGCAGGACAAAAGGGATGAGAGAGGGGCGCGAGTCCCGCCGCGAGGCGAACGGCCGATGGTTGTAGCGTGCCAGGCGGAACGGGGCCAGCCAGGTCGTCGCGGATCTTCTCGAGCGGCGCTCCTGACGGGCCTGGTCGACGCGTCGCCGGCGACCGATGTTCGCGCGGATCCCTCGCCGCGATGCTTCTTCGACGTCCTTGCGGCCCGGCTCCTCTCGAGGCCCGCGGCGGCGACACAGCGCGCTGGCGACGACAACCGGGTAGGAGAGACGAGCGATGCTTTGGATCTTTCGGTGGTGGTGGCGGCGACGGCGACAGCGCTGGGACCTTACGACCCATCCTTGCCACCTGGAACAAGTCTCTCGTCGGGACGTGTCTGCTTTGGGGCCCGCCGGCCCTGCAGGTGCACTCTGTCGACCGAGTCGCATGCACGATTGTCGTGTTTTCTCGTTAGAGGACCGACCGGTGGGTACACATGCTTCACGTGGGATTTCAGTGACGGCGGGTGCGGGATTTTCGTCTTCTTTCGTTAGTCGGTTTGCATGCTGGGAGCTATGGGAGCTGGGGTTAATAGTGTGCAGGTCTGAAGTCTTGCCAGTGTTCTGGCTAGAGTCTGTTCTTGTTAAATACTGATACAAGTTAGACGCTGTTGATCGGAACAGACGGAGTTTCGAATTTTAACGCTAGAACTAGCGAGCTCTTTTTGAAATTGTACTGTAACCTCGACAGAATTATTGAGACGACAGTTGGTTTGCAATTCAGTTTGTGTACTGGTAAACTAGTTTCTCTAGTACTTTTCAGAGAAGCCGTTATCTGAACTGGAAAAAGTGACATTAGGAATGGGTCACTTTGACCGATCGGGTAGTTCTAGCGTTGAAAGATTCCAAGTTGATCTAGGACTCGACAACTTTGCAAAGTTGGACCAAGTTTGAGCTGACTTCAGAGCCGCACACATGTAGCCTTCGTTTTGAAGACACCGTGAGACACAGGGAGCAGGAAGAGGGTGTAGTCTTTGGTTTACTTCTAATCCTTTCCCTGTCACGATTCTACCGTCTATATTTCAAACGTGGTCCTACCTCGGGGCGTTCCGCTTCCAGCAGACTCGTCGACCTCCTTTTTCGACTTAACCCGGAAACCGGCGACTCGAATTAGCCGATGGGAGACGCGAAGTCAGACGAAACATTCGGAACGCCGGGTTTAAACGGACTCGAGCGATGCCGTTCGAGGGTTAATGGCTGTGTCTACCGTTTCCGGGCGCATCCAGTGGCCCGGGACCTGACAATAAACGGCCGCAACTACTTTGCCTCTAATTCTATCGGGTCGCGGACAGTTACCGCGACAATATCGGAACTTCGACGAACGTCCCGCAAGTTCGGCAGACGCGCCGCAATTTACGGAGCTGGCTTACCGGACTTCGCGAATTAACAAGACATCGTCCCGGCTGTTCATACGTCGAACAGCTGCCTCGATCGACTGCGAATTTTCCCGGTGAACCGATAAACGCCCGAAGGGCAACTCACAACATCCTCTGTACCACGAACCATAGAAACTCGAATTTATCGCGGAACACTTGGCAACGGTGCAAGCTAAATTACAAATTACAGAGAAAGGAAGTTCTACTCGATCCTTCGCGTCGCGAGAATCACACGAATTTGCATAAGTATTTATGCATAAGTATTTGCGTAAGTCTCAGCTCGTCAAGGGCACTCTCTTCGATAAAAACTCGACGGAAACAGGTTACGGGCCTCCACGTTCGACCTCGCGGGGAAAGGATCAGATTCAGTCGGTTAACACATAGATTACCATTAACAACAATTATCTGGCACCAGAACCCCGGCTCGGCTTAGTTTATCTCTCATCGATTCAGCTGTCTACAGATTCTTTTCACTTTACATCGCTACCGAGTCGTGTTTCCTCGTCCGATCGGTTAGTCGCTCTTCACCGAGGCGAATCGTTAATTCGAAGTAACAGCGTCCGGGGTTTCGGTGTTAACAAGGTACGCATCCACGGTCGACAAAGTGTTCCACACTGATTGTGAGCGTGCAGGACAACACGCGAAGCCGTGTCTGTTATTGAAGTTAGCCGTGGCGTCGACGGAGGGTTAGCCTGCGCGGCGTGTGCATGTTAGTCGGCGACACACGCTGTTTCAGCAGTGGGTTCTCGATACACGATCACTCGTGGAAACTTTTCCCTGGTCGCTGCTCGAGCCTCTGATTCAATTGCAATCTAATCTCTTCGATCCGGCTCGAAACATTCGTTTCCGAATTCGTTCTCGACTGTCCGGCGAACGATTCCCCTCGGAATTCCCCGGTCGAGAGGACCGTTCGCCGGTCGTGAGTCGCGGGGCCAAAGATCCTGATCCGTGAGTCGGTAGCGTTCTTTTTTCTAGATTCGTGTACGATGCCGTTCGGCGCGTGGCAAGTTCTTAACAGAATCGTATTATTAAATGCTTTAAGATACCGATAAGCACCAGGAGAATCTCTTACAAAAGTAACGAATCTATCGAAAGTTCACGGTATCCTCTATCAATCTCCAGACATTCGATAGAACGGAATTAAGAAGATTTCAAAACAGTTTCAGATCGATCCAATATACATTAACGCTAGAACTAAACCGGTTGAAACGAGCAGTTGCTAAATTCTTCCTCGATTATAGAAAAGGTAAAAGTTCTTCGAGGAATCACCGAAGGAACACTCAGCTGATCAGACTGGAGTGAAAATCGATTTGACTTTCCATTAGTAGTTCCAGCGTTGAACGCGAATTTAACGGCATCGTATTCGAATGTTATGTCAGAGAGAAGAATGAACGCTCCAGATTTTCGATGCAACCCAATATTGTTAGAAGAGGAAGGGAAAAGAGAAAGAGAGAGAGATAGAGAGATAGAGTAAGATCGAGAGCGGAGAGTGATATCTCCCTCGGTCAGGATCGTCCACGTGGGCGTGATGTGTACCTTGATTGGACGAGTGTGAGGCTCACGATTGCGGTTGCGGTGTGTTGTGGTCCCGCTTGTCTCCCGCAGGAGCCGACGGCTTTATCACGGGTTTCTCCTCGTTTACTGGCGTGGGCGGAGCGTCCTTTCTTGGCGGCATCCTCTCGTTTATGGCGTCGAGACCCTTCGCCTCGGCGAACGAGGTGATTTTGTGGTTCGGCGAGAAGCCTTGGAGAGCTGGGAAACAACGGGCACCGATCGTCACCATTTTCATAGAACGCCCGCGCGAAAACTCTTCGACGGGAATCGAACATTTTCCGGATCGAATTTTCTCGGAATTTTTCGGTAAAGAAGCCTTCCGTCGCGGGATCTTATTTCGCTGCGACTTTACGCGGCTCGTTTTAGTATTCTGTGATATTTGTATGGGACTCGTATATCCTGTAAGATCTGTAATATTCGGAGGAGCTAGTAGAATTAATTAGAATTAATGATTTCTGTTACGTTGAATTCCTTTGAATGGTTTGTAGACGTTAACGAGGAATGTTCGATAGAGATTGTACTTTAGCGTGTAGAAAAATGGAAGCACTGTAGAGAACCTGTGAATTTGATGGGTATTGGATTTTTTAAGTATTATTTTAATGGATCAAGTCGATGTTGGTTCGTGCAGTTGTGCGAATATGTATTGGAATACTTAAAGTTTGAAGATAGAATTTTCGCGATTTATACAGACGAGCACGTAGTTTTCTAGGAACAGTAGAAACGTCTGTAAATAGGGTTAATTTGCATAGAGATCGTCGATTAGTCATCCGAGAGTTCTTTAAATAATGAATTCCTTCGCAGCGAGGTTTACCGTTTTTTAGGGACGTCTTGCCACCAGACAACGCGCCAAGCGGCAAAGCTCCAGTCGGTGTCAGTCCCTTCAGCTGTAAAACGCTCTCGCTTTCTTCTCTGAAACAGTCGAATGCACAAATGAGCGTCGAAGATTACAAACTTAATCGATTCGATGTAGCGTAGCAATTGAATAAACTGTTACGTCACGCAATGAACATTGTAATTTAAAGTATCAACCTATTTCTAGACTACCATTCGTTACAAGTTCCAGTGATAAAATACTCGATTAACCGATAAAGAAGACATCCGGCCTCACCTCAAGACAGAGAAGACACGCGCCATCTTTCCAATAGCTCTGATCTTGTTTCTGATCACCTCCTTGCGTAGATTGGCTGCTGCACCTAGAAAACGGAGCGCATCGGGTTAGAACGATCCGCGTCGCCTCGACATCCCATCCGATATTCTTTGTGATCGACGAAGTCGCGAAGGTGTCTCGATCTTCGATCCAAGGGGACCGAAAATTCCACGTTGCTCCTCTACGAATAATCTCCGCTGTTAATATCTCTAGCGAATCTACGTCGATCTAATCGCTTTTAAAACGTCCTCTTCGAAAAAACCGTTGAACGCGAGATCGATTCGAATAACATTCGACAGACGGACGAGCAGATTAATGTATAATTCATAAGAGACTCACAGCGAAATACGTTAAAAACGCGCGGCGACCTTCGCGACATCGCGATCACGGGGATCCCCTCCGCGATCTCGATCGCCGGAGGCATCCGATCTCCGCCGAGAACTACGTTATTCATACCACAGCTTAACCGGTGATCACATGTTGTTAAGAAGGTAAGTGAAATTAGATCAAAACGGAACAGAAAGACAGAATCCAGAAAACAAAGATTCGTCACTCGTTAATCTCGGGTTCTCACGGCAAAAACAGCAACGGCAAACTACAGCCAAGAACTCGGTGCACGAGCGGGTGCTTATTAGACTCGATGTACAGGACCAATCGTTAACTCTTTCTTTCCTGCTTGAATAATCGATCGACCGTGGCCACGTCGTTCGCGATCGTCGTCGGCGACGAATTCATTCTTCTCGGAAAACAGAGCCGATCTTCAGTAGGCCTCGTTCGATCCTCGCGGTCCCCGTTCCTCGGCCTCGAGGTTCTTTCGCGCGAGAACCGAGCGGAACGGGGAGGAAAACTCGTCGAGCGAAGAAACGAGGAGAAAACCGAACGGAGAGAAAAAAAAACGGAACGAGAACAAAACGAGACGCGGAATCGTTAAGTGAAATACTTTACATCCGAAGTGGAACGACGCACGGTTCGCCGGTCGCGAACGAAACGCGGATCGCTCTCTGTTCCCGTTCGAGAACGGTTTCAACGAGATCTCCCGAGCGCTCGCGCGGACTCGCCGGGGAAACCGCCGTCGGTTTTTGTTCCCGACACCGTCGGAATCGACTTGCAACGCGAACGGCCGGCGAACGCGAGCGGGCACCGGCGTACAACGGGCGTCGGGGCCGTCGGCGACGGAATCTTCGGCGTATCGGAAGCGGGTCGATTGCCAATTCAAATTTGACACTGGAACGTCGATTTCACGCGTATCGAATTCTATGAACGTCTATTGGTGAATGTGTTTCGACTGGTGCAATTATAGGAGCGTCTATTTTTCGAGCTCTAATCAGGATTTAAATGAACGAACATCAATTGTTTTGAATCTTACGTGAACTTCGTAATTAATAGTTTCAGGAGATACTCGAAAAGGAATTATGTTTTTTCTATCTAATAATAACCGGGCATGTACACTGATTTTGTAATTTTGTCGATGCGAATAATACGCGATTGGCAATTTCAGAACAAAGACATCTCGCCGTGCCTGTCTTTCCAGCGCGACAGGTTAACGAGCGTATTCCCGGTCGCAGAAAGTTCAAAGAAAATTCATTCTCAAGACACCGTACTCAAAAAGATTACTTAACGACACCAGCTTCCGTCCGCGAAAATTGCTCGCGCGCGTCCCCGTCGCCGCGTGTACGCAGGCTCGACCGTACTATATACACAACTATATACAGAGAAAGAGAGTGTCTGTGTGTGCACGAGGATAATAGCACAAGCTCATTGCATATAGATGCACGCAGCTACGTACGGGTGCACGCGTGAAAGCCGTTGCGTGTACGTACATACATATATATGTATATGGCTAGATATATATACACATGTATATACATATGACACATCCATTCGGTTGCATAAAAAATATGCGTGTACATACGTGCGCAGGCCGCCGGTTGCATATACAGGGGCTGTGTGTGCGTGTCCGTGTGCGTATATATACATATATGTATGTATATATATATATACTTCAGTTATGCAAACAAAATACGGGGATGCAAGAGAAAAAAAGAGGTCGCATGCACATGCAGGCTGAGCGCGAGAAACGTACGCACCGTCGGTCACTGCGGCGCTTTAAACCGCTCGCCGTTGGTTAATTCATCGCTACTTGCCTACTTTCTCGTTCGCATTTTACTTTTTTTTTTACTTTTTACTTCTTTTATTTTCCGTTTCTCTTTCGTTCGTTCTATTTTCTTGGCTGGGCGGTTCATTGCACGGTCTCTTTTTCTTTTAGTCTATCGTTTATTCATCGTTGTTGCCGTCGTTCGCTTGTTTTACCTTGGTTTCTTTCGTTTCGACCCGTATCCACGCTACGAAGCTACCGCCAACGCCGTGGGATACGATTACAAGCGGCCTAGGGAGTTTTCAGAGAGCGCGGCGGGTTGCCTGGACTGCCGGAGGAGCGCAGTGGTTCTCAATTCCTACCCGGGATCTGTTAATACGCACCGTCCTCGCGTCGCGCCTTTGTTTCGCGATCGTTGGCGTTCGTTGGTTGTCTTCTCGAATTCGTTGTTTGATATGCGATTGTCAAGTAAATGAGTCGTTTTTGAATTCGATGAACAGCGGTATTATGAATATCCTTTGAATTCTTCCGATGGAATATTTTATTTTGCGAACCACAAGAATCTTTCGAATTTTCGTTTATTGACTATCAAAAATTACAACTATCGCGAGTATACGACGGCAGCTTCCCGAGCGAATTCCCGTTTTAAGTCGCGTTGCCGGTTGACGCGCGCTTTATTAATGCATAAAATCCCGGCTACCGGTATATATTACATAAACAGGATAAAACGAAGAGATGACCTGTTGGAACGAGGTCCATAGCCAGACCGTTCTACGATATTGCTCGCGCGACCTAAAAACCAGCGAGTTTTCGACCGTCGGACCTTCCCGTCTAGCGTTTTAGTTACGCCGTGCATAATAATTATAATCGCGCGTGGCGCGGCGCGAGCGACGGCCCGTTATTAAACCTAATCCGCAATTGTAATTGTATAATATAACATCGGGACGAAAGCGTCCGCGGGGAGCCCGAAATTAACCCATGAATACTTTAAAAAATGTCTGCGTAATATTTCACGATCCCGCGTGATTAATTCGCCCCGGCTTTCCCGTGAATATTCCAAAAACCCCTTCGAAGTCTAGAAAATCCTTTAATTGCTCAATATAACCTTTCGCCGTTGATTTCGAACTTTCCTAAATCTTCTTTGAATTAATAACTTCTTAAATCATTGCCCACTCGAAAAATATCATCCAACGCGCGACTATACAATCACAATTGCCCAGTTAACGGAACGAGAACCACCGGCATCGAATTAGTAGCGATAATCGGTAATTATCCAATGATTTAACTAACAAAGCGACAGTTACGCGGGTTGGAGGGCGTCTGAAAAATTCCAAACGCACGGTTGCGGGTTAAGAAGCGAGCTATCGGCTGCTACTTGGCTAAATGCGAGTGGCTGCGCGCGAGGGGGTCGAAGTTCCCGATTCCACGGGGATCGGAGTGGCTCGAGAGCCCATCGAATATCGTTATCGCAGCGGCACGTTTACCGGGGAATCGATCCTCCGCTGCGGACCTCTTTTTTCTTTCTCGTTCTGAATTCGAGACTGGTCGCGGGTATTTCGTCTGCGCCTCTGTTCCATGTTTCGATTTCTTCCCTACTCTCGAGAAACTTTGAATGCGGGACACGACACGACACGACACGACACGACACGACACGACACGACACGAAACGACACGGCACGACACGTATTAGTCACGAGTGTCTACAAGATCTCCACACGAGTCGACGTACGTGAAAATATCGTCCCGGTGTTTTTGCCTTTCCGCTCCCCTAACCATTCGCGAGTCGAGTCTCCGGACGCCGGGGGTTGCGGGGTTGCTACAGCAAATCGGGCAATTCGTCACTGCTCGGGAGTACCAGGGTTGGGCGTTATTTTCGAACGTTTGTCCAAGGTAATCGGAATACTTCGTACGAATAATAATTGTTCGTTATTCGCAGTGTTTATTCAAACAATCCGCTGTTTATTTATTCGGCCGGCAATGCAAATGATTTTGGCCCGATATTCCGTGATTCGACGCGTGTTCCGTTGATTCAACGCGGAACGCTGGTTAACAATACGCTGATTACCAATTCATTAAAGACTAATAATAGGCTTTCGGATTTAATGTTCGGCACAACGGAGAATTACGCGGTAACAGGCGAAATATAGAAAATAGAAACACTTCGAATAACGAGCCAGTATTCGGAGTTCTTCGATGACGATTCGAACACTATCTACCCGTCGCTCTAATTTTTTCACTCGAATTAAGCGTCGCCCAACGCTGGCGAGAACTAGCTTCAATCTGCGTCACGAAAACGCGAAGGCTTCGAAACAACGCAGCCTCTAACGGATCAATCGAAGCAACGCGTTCGAATTTCTCGCGAAGGACCATTTCTGCGAGACCCTAACGATCTTTTAACATCGCGAAATTCGCGTGGAACGTCGACGCGAATCGGAGAACCCCGTTCCGTCCCGGCAGGGGCTTGAAAATCGAATTCGTGTCCTCGTAGCGTTGCTCTATCGCGGATAGCTCCGAGCTCTCCGAGTGTTCAGGACAGCGTAACGTCAGCGTCGCAACAGTCGACTAAATGAATTCCGATTCCCGGCTGAGCGAATATGTACACGCTATTCATCGATCATCCCTTGGATCCTGCGGTTCTGACGAGAAGGACGATGCGGCACATACAACGACGTACGTCACTACTAATTTGTACAACAGATCAAGCCTTTTGCTCTCTAGACATTTACGTGTCAGCGCATGATCACGCACGAGTGGCCTGTCGCAATGACGTTCGGGTAATCTGCGTCCCTTCGATCGGAGATCCGCGTCGATCGACCGAATCCCCGATCGACGAGACATTCGAAACCCCTGTAGTATTATAAAATCGCACGAGAATCTTAGCGAGATCAAGGAACGAAAAGTTCTGAATCATCTAGCCCGTCTTTAAAGCGAACATTCGATCAGAGCGACAATTCTTTTAAACGATCGTTAATCGCTGCTTCTCCTCGAAGGAATAGACCGTTTCCAAGGAAATACGAGGATCTTCCTATAATCCTTCTTTCCTGAATTGCAGCCGTCATTGCGACAGTCTTCTACCGAGCTAACATTTATCATAAGGTGTTCGAGCTCGGCACCGAGTCCCAGAAACGGAGATCCATCGTGCAATAGCGTCGTCCGACGATTCTCGCGGATTAAACTCGAGGGGGAACGGTATTTTATCGAACGGAACCGGATCGAACGAAACGATCCCTCGAATTGATGCGATCCCAGCTGAAAAACGCTTTTCACGCGCGGCCACTAGCGATCCGTTACTTCTTTGATAGCGTCTCTAACTGGCGCAGCTCGATTTCTCAGCAAACGCGACGCGTCCGCGCGATCCTCGCGAGAATGAAAGGAGAAGATCGTCGAATCGTGAAGTTTTTAAGAGATCGACGACTGCTGGTCACCGGGAGACGAGCTTCCGCTGGTTCGGCGCGTCGATTTTTCGGGACAGATGATTCTCGCGGTGCTGTTCCGATGGATCTCCGTGACTTTCCACGACCATAGGCGCCGCCACTGCGAACAGACTCCACCGGAGAGTTTCGAAAGCCTTCGTTGCGACGCCTATGTGGTTTCGTCGATGCCATTTCACGCGGTTTTCGTTTGTCAACGGTAGGAAGCCTTCGCGTACCCAATGGCGCTCTTTGGTCGGTGTCTTTTGGACGTCGGAGATCGGGTTAAAGACGTTAAAAAAAAATTGTAGAATGTACTTAAGACTCTAGTATTTAACATTGCTTCGTTCACGCTGTTCTTCACTGTTTCTCGAGAGGAAACTTTAAGACGACCTCTTAATAATATACAAAACTTATAACCAAATGTTAATAAGTTCCACCCTATCTTCGACGTGTCTTGTCCAAAAAAAAATCTGTTTCGAGCCTCGGCGAAGGCCATTGGGTGCAAAACGTGCTCCTATTTCGTTTTGCGTGGTCGACTCGCGGGGGATTGAGGCTGGGAGGCCTAACTGCTTCATCGAACAGCTATCCAATTACGCGTTGTTCAAACTATCTTCAATTCGAACGAAAACCCGGCAGAAAATTGTCATTATCCTCCGTCGAGACGTCGATATCTTCCTCGAGATTCTACAAACGAGCTCCAATCATCGGGAGTTGATCTTCGAAGATAGACCGAGACTATCTTGGTACCAATTATTGAATCCTCGAGATGAGAAGCTCGATAATCAACGACTAGAATAAGAGGATCTTTACTGAAATTGAATGGGGACCGCCGTCGAGATTAGGCCTCCCATGGATCCCCCGCGATCGAGATCTATGCGCACTTTCAACAGAGAAGGAACTCACCGTACGCGATGGTAGGTGGGGTCGTTTTCGGACCAGACCGTCGAGTTACCATCGGGTTACCATGGCGGCCATGGTGACCATGGTCGTTTTACCGATGGTGAGCGTGGACGTAAGTAAAAGGACAGAAGTAACCAACAATGTGAGAGCAGCGTCAATGCGGCCGAAGAGAAGAGATAAAGAGAGGCGGAGATGTATAATATACATATAGATCGAGAATTTGTCCCGTGATCGATTTTCATTCGACAGATCGTTCGAACAGTCCGATGAAGGAGGTTTCGATCGTTACACAGATTTTTTTTTCAGTTCCGGTAATTTTGATTGGTTTTTTTATTTTTTTTTTTTTTTTTTGGTTTCGAATGGTTGATAGTGGTAGTTGGTGGTAGTTGGTGATGGTTGGTTGGTGGTTGTAGAATGTGGCGTAAAGAAAAGAACACATAGAACAGACAAGAAAAAGAGTGCACAGCGTAAGTGGCATTCAAGTCAAGCGTGTGCGTTTAGAGTTTAGAAAATTCGCCCGGGTCCCTCGGTACGCATCGTTCTCGTCGCAAAGTTTCCACTTGATTCCGTTGTCTGACGCGTTTCGTTGCTCGCGTACCGAGAGACGCTTCGGGCATTTTTATTTTTAAAAAGTACAGAGTGGGCTAAAAATCGTGGCGTTAGGGCGGAATCAACTTTACGTTTTACGTATCTTGAGGATCAACGGGGCTACCAGATTATTAGCTACATTGTTATTGTATTTAGAGCAGCGTGGCGGAGAGTTTACTTCTTTTGAGCCCACTCTTTCATAAAAAACTTCATTCTTAATTTCACATCAATATTTCCGAATCCACAGCATAAAGGAAGAGAAAAATGTTTGGCAAAGAGCTAATACGGAGGTTCGTTTCATATATCACGAGTCAAAGATGGCGACCGGTGGATCACGTGACGTAGCCACCTCGCTACTTTACATCATCAAACTCGCCGAATAATCTACGCAAAACGTTTCAAAAAGTAACTAAATATATCCACCTTCCGGGAGAGAATGTAAAACGATAGCTAGAAAACCGCGATAAACTGTACTATAAACAAAAATCGAATCAGAAGTGTTCCAGGACTCTCAAGGCGCGGCCATTTTGATTTCAGCGTAACTGCCAAAGCTACGAGTGCAAAATTCGAATCAACCGTGCATCTATCTCAGTTTTCTCTCCAGATTCGTTCGCTGACGTGTAATTAAGAATTCTGTGCGAGTCTGTCGTCCAATTTCGAAGATATCCGACCAAGATCTCCGCGGATCTTTCCGCGAGTCCCATTGTTTCGCGGAATTTCGAGGCAGGGAACCGGAACCGCTCGGATCTCGAACTCCCGGGAATCCCGTGGAGTTATTTTCGCGAAACGCGGGACGCGCTCGAGCGTTTTATCGAACGGTTGAGAATATAGTCGCGCCGCGGCGGTTGCTGACACGGAAACGTTCGCCGTAATAGCGGTAAACGCGGGCCCGGCGCGCCCGGATTTTACGATCCCGCGGGAAACGGAGAAGATGAAGCCGGGGAATCGTCGACCGGAAGAATTTTTCGGGATTGGCAACGAGATCCCCGATAGCGCGGGCTCGATGGGACTCGTCGGAGATCCTCGAATCGGACTCGATGGAGATCGAATGGATGAGATAGATATTTATCGGTTAAATAGTAAACGGTGGGCACTGAAAGCGTAAGAAGGTGATTCGTTAGTAGAAAACACGGGCGGTCTGCGTTTCCCTTGTTCATCGATGAATATTTCTTGAAAAATTTCTAGCAAAAATCAAATCGATGAACGTCATTTACAATAATTGAAGACTAATATCGCGTTCGTCTCGATCAGTTGTACGACATTCAACCGGTTCTTCGCGTAAGCGTTCGAAATGTAGAAATTTTGAATGCCGAAGTCTGAATCCAAAACGTTTAAACTGTTCTTTTCGTTTGAATGTTTCGACGCGAACGTAAGCTAAGACCTATGCATAAAAGAATCTACATTTGAAAGGTGTAAAGAGATCGAAGAATAATCCCGAAGATTGCAAGCGATTCGCATTCGAACGAAAGAATAGACCGACCGAGGAATCGCGAGAAGATTCCGGGCGGAAGTTTCAAGATTTTCTTTCCTCGAGCGTTGCGGCATCAACGATCCCGTGAACGTGGATTTCTTTATCAAAATACCGCGGAACTTCCCGTTTGATCCTCGAAGTCACGCAGACCGCCCCCGCCCCGGAAACTTCGTGATTACTTTCTACGTGGCGGGGAATGTTTTCATTTCGTTTCTTTTTTTTTCTTCTCGTCTCGTTCTTTTTAACGGTATCGAGCCATCGAGACATCGGTAGTGTTCGAGACAAGTGTCGGGGGTTCGGGAAAGTAATCTCGATAGAGCGAGACCGTCACGTCGGACGTTCGGGGAAAGTATATCGTTTAGTTCGCGGGTAATTAACACGCCGCTACATAGAAGCTACCTGCAAAAACTGATTAAGAAGAACGTTTGATTAATAAACATTTTCGTCGGTCGTGCGAGGCTCGTCGATCATCTCCGGTACGAGGAAACGAACGAATTCTAAATACGATGCGAGTTATATCGATACACTCGAGTTAACAATAACATCGAACAAGCAAGAGTATACAGAAAATAGTATAAAAACATTCTGAAACATTAACCGAATCCAAAAATGGAATTCGGAATCGTCGATGATGGATTTCTCGCACGACCTCCGATCGATCGTATAGTTAAAAATTAGTCTATATATAATTCTAGGTTCTCTACTTGACACTATTAGCATGCGCGAAAAAAAGTAATTCTGGAGAACAGAAAAGGATTCTGGTTCGCCGGGCAAGGCTGGGCGAGTCGCTTGAAACAGACAGAAAAAAGACACATAGAAATATAGATAGAGATAGATAGCGAGTAGACAGACAGAAAGACAGAAAGACGAGACAGAGACGGAGAAAAGAAAGAAAGAAAGAAAGAAAGAAAGAAAGAAAGAAAGGAAAACGAACGGAACATAAAACAAAGACAGAAAGAACGAAAGAAACTGTTCAAGTGGGAGGGGGAAACGTAAAACGATTAAGAGACACGAGGCAAATCGAGGAGAAAACAGAGCGGAGGAGTGTCGGCGAAACATCGGGGGACAGACGTGGCCTCGTGAAAGAAACGATGAGCTCTCGATTACGATTATGCTGCTGGGGTGCGCGTTTCGATGCACTTTTGCGCTGCTCGGCTTTACTTTCGTGTTCACTGTCCTTCTACTGGGCTTGACTATCGATTCGTGTCCCTGGGGAATGATTCTCGCAGCGTGCCAGCGTTCCAGTGTAAAGGAGACGAGCGAGTTTAGACATTTTCATGGTACAACGTTCAAGTTTTCCGAGAACAGTCAGCTCCAGATACGCAAGGAATATTCTTATACCCTCCTAAATCATTTCCAAGCGGATTACTTTCTCCCGAGGATTCCGGGATTCTCAAAGTTCAATTAGCTTAACCCTTCGCGGACGGATGTCGACACTTCGCCGAGATCAAACTGCCATCTTTCTCGTACTAAGTTGCAAACAAATGATCTAACTACTCAAACAGCGAGAAACCAATGCGCAGTTCTCTGATTCTATATTATTTAAGCACCATATGCAATTCTGCAGAATCTGCAGATTTCGTATAGTTTAAAGAATCTTCCGCAAAGGGTTAATCTTGCGTAGAAGCTTCGAAAACTATTTTGCAGAGTATCCGACAACCAGGTATTTACAGAAATGTTCAACAATTCGATAAAGAATATTATATGTACCTTACCGAGCACTTTCATTCCGCGATGATCAGTCTATTCGCGAACGGCACGAAGATTAGCGATCAACCGAAAAAGCCGAGCTCGAATTCATCTGGTCTCCTTTAACCCGAACGCGGCCGCGCGAAGAAGAATAAGGGACCAGAAAAACAGAGATCCATAGAGAAACATAGATCGGAGAGAGATAGATCAGAGAAGCGTGCAGGGTCTTCCGAGAAGGGGTTAGCACGGTGCCGACAGGGGGTTGGTCGGAAGAGCGGGGTCGATCCGGCGGGATAGGCGCTTGAAAACGTCGTCCTGTCCGGAGATGCTTCAGTCACGCGAGCTTCGGCGTAAAGAGAAAGGGGATTCAGGGGGAACGGGGTAAACGGCGCCGGAAGAGAGCTTCGAGCGACACGGGACGGTGTCTCCGGCCGTGTTCGGTTCATCGAGCGGGTAGGAAAATCGGGAATAATCGAAATACGCGCGGAAAATTGGGAGAGGGAAGGCTTAACTCTGTCGGCTGTTTTCTTCATCCCCTTGCTACGAGCTTCTAGTCGCGACGACGGCGAGGCCCGGAATACGCGAGGAACTGCGATCGAATGTTGTCTTGGGAAACGGGTCGCTTTCGTGAGCAACGAGGTCTTTCGAGGGACTGTAATCCTTTTGGCTTTGAATTCGATTTGTTATATTGAGGATGCGTCGTTGCTAATTTATAGTTGGAATTCGGGTTTGTAGAAGATAGTGAATGGGACTGTCGTTGCTAATTATTGGTAAGAGAAGGTTCCGATGTATTTCGAGATTCTAAGGAATTCCTAGTAACCTATATTGAAATTATTAAGTATACCGAGTGCAGAGATATCAGAAATACTATTAACCCTTTGAGAACGAATGCCGACGCTTCGATGAGGTTAAACTTTCATATTTGGAATACTATGACGTACAAACGATTTGATCGGTGAATCTTTTCCTCTATTATTTAAGCACTCGAATTTATTTATCGAAGGTTTGCTATACTGTAAATACCACTCGTCACAGACTCTAATTCAATTAATTAACAGTCCGCGACTTCAATATTTCCGAGAAAGTGCCCGTTGCTCAGTAAGCGAGTATTCCAAGGCGCAGGACTCCGGTGACTGAAACACGCGTGCAGCCCTGTCGACCGATGATCAGTTGGCCGGTGTCGGGTTGCAAATGGCGGCGAGGGGTGGAAAGATGCCGCGTAGCTGGCAGGCAGCTAATCGATCCAACCTTTGCCTTTCTTCCCTCGTCTCGCGGAACTCTCGATGCGTCCGGAACCGCACGCGTTCGCCGGGCATCGAGACGAGGCGGACGAACTAGGAGGACCGGTCGGAAGAAGAAGAAGAAGAGCGACAGAAGGGGATTTAAAACAATCGACCAGCTAGCCTTGCATGCTACCGCCGCGGCGGCAGATTAACCGTGTTCAATCCGGATTATCCGTCGACGCTTGCCTCGGGGACTGTTTGCGGAGGAACGTATTGCTGTTGGTCGGCCGCGTTTAAGCCTCGGGGCTTTTCTTTCCGAAATGGGGTGAGTTTTATGGCTAATACAGCGGGTACACCGGCGAACGGGAGACACGCTGATAATTCGCCTCGCGTTAAGTAACCGCAGTTCCGAGCTCGACGCGATTTCTTTCGTTGAGAAATGGATTCTCTTAGAAACAGGGTCGGTTTCCTCGGCGATACATCGTAATATCTGGATCACCGGGGCTAAATAGATAGAATCGTTCTGCTGCGAAATACCGTGACGATTTGAAATTTGATTCTCCCATTCGGAAGCTAATTGTGAGAAACGGGGTGAGCTTCTATCGGTGAATCAACAGGAAGCAGCAATATCCCGATTCGATTATAATTAAGCGACACTCCCGAGAGAACGCTTCCGGAGAAGTAAGCAGGAAATACGGAGGAAGCTTCCGAAGGAATATGAACGGAAACTTCGGTTATATTTAAAGCCGGACGAGGCGTAAAAGTGCCGTTTGTTTGGAGCAGACGTCCGAACGGAGCGCGTTTAATATCCGCGGTTCGGGAACACGTTAGTGTCCGCGCGTAATCCGCGGCTGGCCGTAAAATTCCGACGGAATTGAATTCGCCTCCCGGAATTTCGGAGATAATGGTCTCCGGTAATTTCGGGGTTATTCCCGCGGACGCCCGTAAGGTCTGGCCTGCGCGTGTTACCGTTCAATTTTCATTGGACCGGGCCTCGCGTAGCCGGGGCAGGTTCGTTTGAGGCTGCGCGAGTCGTAATTGCGACGCCATTGCGCCTCCGGGCCAGTTCGGAAAACGGGATTAACGAGCCGACGCGGCTAATCCGTGGCTGACGTATTCGGATTTTCGCGATTAAGATCGACGCCTGACGTGAGCCGCTCGGAAGTCATTGCGGTTCGGTGTGGAAAAGAAACATTGAGAAAATTAATGTTTCGGCTTTTGAAATGATTGGACAATATGTTAAACTACGAAGGTATTTCATCCAGAACAATTTACTTCATTGGAACGTACTCAAATCAGAAAATATCGAAAAATCGACTCGACCTCTTTGGCTTTCGAGCGACTATCCTCAACGAGTTAGCTGTGACTTCTACGAGAAGCGTGTACTGAAATTTACTTTAATAATTATTCATATACTTTATTATTCATTTTCTAATATTCTTAACGTACCGCAAAATATTGCCATTCCTTCGTGGCCGTACTCGTCAATCACAGCTAACGGGTTAAGTGATCAATCTCGCCTATCGAATGGACTTCTCTTTAGAGAAATGTTTGTGCAACCCTCACGCATATCGATTTCTGCCAAAGTAATTGATCATCCTTCGCTAGTCAATTTATCCCTATTCTCTCTCGCGTCCGCCAATCGCTAACATCCCGAAAAGCCTTCGACGTTCATGCATGCCGGCGAATTCTCTCGCAACAGTTGCCCTTTACACCCGGATCATCCAGCCCGCGCCATTCGCGTCGGCCGTACCGCGCGACATTCCCAACGAAAGCCCGATAATTCTCCGAATAAACGTCGAAACCAAAGAACACGTCGTCGAACGCGTCCAACGGATTTTTCCCCAGCCACGGTTCCATTCTACTCCCATCACCGTTCGCGCTTCCGGAATTTACAACGCGACGCCGCGTCGGCGATAACGTTTCATTTATGGACACGCTGGCGCAATAACGGGCGCGCTCGAATCGCCGGGAAAATCGCGGAACCGTCCGCGTCCACGGGAAATTCTGGCGCGGCGCTGGAAAACAGCGGGAGAGTGGCCGCTGCAAATTTTCTGGACGAACGAAATAAAACAAAAAAAAAACAAAAAAAAAGAAAAAAGAAAAAGAACCCCGGGAAAAGAGAGTTTCGAAATTTCTGTTTACAATCGGCGGTCGCGCGAAAAAACGCGAACGTTGTAAAAAACGATCGCGTTCGATCCGGTCTCCCCGTCGTTTTTATGCAAATTCGTTGTAACCGGCGGCTGTTATGAATTCACGCCGCTCCGCGGGACGCGTGTCCGCGGAGCTACGTTTTTACAACGTTGCGTCGTGTTATATTTTCGCCTGTAATATCCATTTTTACGCTCGGCGAGGTCGTTTAATCCCCGCGCACGGGGGAGCGCGTTGCGTCAATGCCCGGCGAATTGAATTTAATCGAAACTCTGATATCTCGATTACCGGGGAAAATTACTCTAACTCGATTTTCATGTGCCCGTGTATAATAAACTGTTGGCATTCGATTAATTCGCGCGTCCCCCGTAACGCTACACTTACGGGGACGAATGAATAAATGCGATAATGTCGCTGAACGCGAATTCCCGGCTATCCATTAACGAATCCCCGAAAACGTCCCGGAAAATTACCGGTTAACTGGTCCGCTGTTTTACAATTCGAAATTACTCGAAAGTTCGAGGGCTGCGGGCGTTGCACGGGAAATAAGAGGGCGAACGGTTTTAAATGATTTCGCTCCGGATTTGTCGCAGCGAGGGTTCAACTGCGCGGTGTTTCGCAGCGGAAAATGGAATGGACATCCGAGAATTCTGGCGAGCATCGCGTTTCGTCGTTCGTCACAGAAACGCTTCCGTCGCGGTGAGTATCGCGCGGTGGACGTTGCGGGGCTTGCGTGCGGTTAGTCGATCGGGTTGCTGCCAAAGTGGTCGATCGGCGAAGAGAGGATCGAGGCGGGATCGGAGGCGAGGAGACGGTCGTTTGACGAGACAGGTGGAGACAGGTGAAAAGAGAGCGATTGCTGTTGCACTTGGGACCGTCGATCGGTCAAAATAACTTCTATCGTAATGAAACATCGTTTCCCGTATCTATTGAAGTTTAATTGAAGCTGCAAAGCGTTATTTTCGTTCCCGTTTCGCAAATAACTCGAACGATTTTCAACTAACTCTGAATTAGAGATTTCAATTCATTTGGAACTCGAAATAGAGAATGCGGAATTCGTAACTAGCTATTTCATTATGAAGTAATTTAATTTAGAAATATTTAGATAGTATAGTTTCGATCGTTACGAGGAGGTAGGTCTACGGATCCGCCATTTTGACGGGCTCGGCGGTCCCAGCGATCGAAACGCAGCGTGTCGATAGATACGGGGTAAGAAACAAGGTGGTTCAAAGTGGGCGGCGGCGGCGGCGTGGAACGAACCAAACAAGAAACAGAACACAACGGGACGAACCAAGAGAAAGAACGTAACACCGGGAGAAAGAAGAGAAACGGAAACAAGTCGAAACGGAACGGAGAAAAGAAACGTTAACAGGCGGGACGCTGTCGGTCCCTGATTAGTCGCGACTCAATTCGTTCGAATTGCTGAGCTCGCGAATAAAAGGAACAAGAAGTAGATGGAACAAGTAGACAGACGTACCGTACGCACATATATTTCGATATACTTCGAGTATATATTGAGATATATATACACAGGGTAGATCGAGGCGAAATGGACCGTCTGTTCGACGATGAAGAAATAATACTGATAAAACGAGGAGAACGTTTAAATCATCCTCCCGCGATTCGAAAACTGGAAATCTGCGAGACGCTTCACAATAGAACGAGCGCGAACTTCTTGTTCCGATTCGATTCGCCTCGGTCTAGCCTACGATACTTTGCGTGAAAAGTTAAACAGGAACGAAGATACGAAACAAGTGAGAAAACTATCGGCAGCGCGGAACGCTCGTCGCGAGGCCGGCGTGATCGTCGGATTCTCTTCATTTTCTCGGAGTTCGCGGAGAACCTTTGAATATTCCCTTATTTAAATTCACCGGCGTAAGAAATTTCAAACGGGAATTTCAGTGAGCGTAATCTCAAGATAAAGAGAGAAGTAATCCTCGAACGGCAGTCTCTTCTACGGAATATTCCGACTTCCGGTGAAACAACGTTCCCGGTCGCGTCTCGGAAACGTAAGGAATCACGCGAATGAATATTCAAGAATATTTAGCCGAACCCGAACGGCGCACGATATCGAAGTTTCTTAGTTAATTTCGAACCGGAGCAGATCACCGATGGTTATCGAGTCGGGAAGCCGGATAATCGAATCGTGCGTACTTCCGGTCGAACGGAGCCCGCCTCCGCGACGCAACGACGTTCGCGCGCGCACGGGCGCGCACACAATACAAAGAAACACTGGCAAAAAAGGAGTTACTCAAACTCTATGCATATACAGAGACCCGTGTACGTGTAACACGCGCGCCCGTGTGGGCACGCGTGCACGCGTGCACGCGCCTACAGTTCCGCGATACAAATATAGCGCAGTATATTCGTATCGTGTACGCAATATTAAAGAAGTTAGATACGGGTTACTTGTGGCTTGTTCAACGAAAGAAAGGAAAACAAATTAAAAGAAGACAGAGACAGAGAAAGAGAAAACAAAGTAGAGAAACAAAACTTTTGCGTCAAGTAAGTCGTCGGCTCTCTCAGGGGACTTACCATTCTTTTTTTGGACAACGACTTTGGCTGCGACTTTACGGGGGTTGCGTATGCCGAACAACGGAGTTTTGAGTGGTAATAGTAGTAGTCGTAGTAGTAGTAGTAGTAGTTAGTAGTAGTAGTAGTAGTAGTTAGTAGTAGTAGTAGTAGTAGTAGTAGTAGTTAGTAGTAGTAGTAGTAGTAGTAGTAATAGTAGTAGTTGTTAATAGTAGTAGTAGTAGAAGTAGAGGTAGTAGCATAGTGTCGTGCCGAGATAGGAGGAGTCCAAGGCCAGTGTGATTGATACAAATATAATAGAGAAGGAGTACGATAAAAGACAGTCAGTGCAACTTCGTGGGCTGATTTTTTAGGGGGGCAACAGGGCGTTCAAGGGGCGTCGGAGGGTTGTGCTAAGTTTCTCGATTAATCTAATCGGAAATGGGTGTTCCTCGCTCTTTCACGGTTCACGTATGGTTCATTTCTCTTTTCAAGAGACACGAGTGCCATTTGGGGCTTGCTCTTTAGGGGTGGTTCCGCGGACATGAGATTCGAATGTCTGTAATACTTGTATGCTCGACTGCTTACTCTTCGTTTTAGTGAATATTACTTTCTTTCGATTCTAGATCCTTTTATTCGTTCATACAGTCGCGTATAAGAATTGCTATTTCAACAGTCGAATCCGTGCAACTGTTAATTGTTATTTGTAAAGAGTCTTTTATGCAATCGATTAGAAACTTGTCTGGAACCTCCATTAGTTTGCGAATCGCGGAAGATTCAATTCGCCCTTCGTCGTTTGGACACACTTGCCAAATAATCTGGCCGAAATGACTGCTTGTTAGAAGGAAGTTCGATCGATTAGGAGCATCCCTTCCATGTCCAGGAAGCCACCCCCAGGGGTGGGCCGCTTCGCGTACCGTAGAAACGGAATAAAAAGAGTTACGGTGCGGATAGTACAAGTGGGCCAGTGGGCTGGGGGCTTTGGACGTGACACGAGAGAAAGTAAAATTGATATCGTGGGGCTCGGGCGTTTGGTACACGGAGAGTCGAGCGGAACAAATCAGAGAAACGAAAGGGGTTTAGGGGGCGGGTGGGCTGGGGTCACAGAGATACGTATTTTGTTTCTTAAGTAACATTGAGAAGTATGTTAGCGACCGGCCAGAGGTCGATCCCGATCCAGAATCGACCTATGGCCGGTCGTTGCATGCGTGATTCGCGTTTCCGACGTTCAAGATGGCGCCGATGATCGTACGATTTTTCTCCAGAACAAAGTATCGCTTGGTTCAACGATTTCTGAATCGAAATTTTCGTTTACCGAATTTCCGTGAACGATGTCTAAGGTTTTAGATTCTTAAAGATTAGCTTCCAGATGTTTTTATTTGGTTTTGGAATGAAATTTTGGAGAAACACGTTGCGTACGGTGGACCACGCGGGCGGCGGCCATCTTGTCGGCACCGGGCGAAGATGATAAAACGGGTTCTATGTACTATGAGTCGCAACGATGCAGAAAATGAGAGTCTACCGGTGACAACGTCAAGAATTCAGGCAGTGTGCCATCGAAGTATACATTATACTTAAATATATATATACAAATATACATGTATACATATATTTAACAGGGGAGAGGAAGAATAAAAGGTAAATACAGAATACGGAAAGATGCTAGATACAAAGAGATATAGAGAGAGAAGAGAGAGAGAGAGAGAGAGAGAGAGAGAGAGAGAGAGAGAGAGAGAGAGAGAGAGAGAGGAAGAAAGAGAGAGAAAGAGAGAGTTAGAAAACAAAAAAAAAAAGAAATAAATAAAGAGAATCCTGTGGTATCTTGATGAATGAACCACAGGAAAGTGAAGAAAGACAGTGAGAGAGATATACATGAGTGCACGAGACAGGCACGGAGAGAAAGAAAATGAATGGCAAATGCACAGCATGTGTGCGATCCAATGAATCAAAGAAAAATGAAGAAAGAATATCCTGCCGATGGAACAATGACGATTTCGTTCTTCGTCGTTCATCATATCTTATTTTTTTCTTCGCTCCCTCGTTCGAGAAAGGAAACGCGACGTACAGGCGGCAAGAGAGAACGGAAACAGATGTGACTAATTGATTGATTGACTGATTGATTGACTGATAGATAGATAGATAGATAGATAGATAGAGAGATAGATAGATAGATAGATAGATAGATAGATAGATAGATAGATAGATAGATAGATAGATAAATAGATAGATATATAGATAGATAGATAGACAGATAGATAGATAAATAGATCGATAGATAGATAGATAGACAGATAGATAGATAGATAAATAGATAGATCGATCGATCGATCGATACATAGTTAGGTAGATAGATAGATAGATAAACAGATAGATAGGTAGGTAGACAGATAGATAGATAGATAGATAGATAGATAGATAGGTAGGTAGGTAGATAGATAGATAGGTAGATAGATAGATAGATAGATAGGTAGATAGATATATAGACAGATAGACAGATAGATAGACAAATAGGTAGATAGATAGATAGATAGATAAGGAAAGACAGAGAAATAGAGACAGATAGACACAGAACGAGAAATAGAAAAAGAGAAAGACAGGTAAAGAGAGAAAGAGACAGAGAGATATAGAGAGTGAGAGAGAGAGAGAGAAAGAAAAGTAAGAACATGTCGAATAAAATTACAAAGAGAGAAAACTCTTTGACACACCGACACTATCTATGAGAAAACAGCTAAAGGAAACCTCGATAACGAAAAATAGAAGAAAAAATAGTCGAATGATAACCAATGAAGCTCTTAATAATGTGACGATTAGAAGAGTCGAGTGGCGCTTCTTACCATCTGTCCGTGCAGCGGGTGAAAAATGGAAACAGAAAGAGAATTCAAAATCTTCCTCTGATAGTATCGAGACCGCGGGGAATCGGGATCATAATATCCCGATTGTTTTTTTTTCTTTTGCTTTTACATGTTCCAGACTTTTTTTCGAATGTTTACGAAAAAAAAATGTTTTCTTTCTTTTTTCGGATGACTTTAGTTTCCTCTTTTTTCTTTTTTTTTCTTTTTTTTTTTTGAAACTATTTATCGATGATGGGAAGAGACAGGGGTGTGACGGGATGACAGTGTGTCGAAGCGGCGAGCGCCTCGTCGAAGATTCGGACGCTAGCGAGCGAACGAACGCGCGCGCGCGCGCCATTCTGGGTCGATACTTTCTCGATCGTAACCCGGGGCGAAGAAAATGGTGAGAATTTTGAAAGAAGTGCGGCCGTAGCAGGTGGTATTCGCCACGGCAGAATCTGTGTTCGTGTGTGTGTGTGATCTGTGTGCGATTCGAGAGAAACATTGGGGAAGACACGCGGGTGTGGGTGTATCTTTTTCGTTCTTTTTCGCTGTTTCGTTTGATTCGGCGAGCTGATATTCGCGATCGGCCAACCGAGACGTGACGGAAAAGCTGTCGTTCGATCATTCCTTTCCTTCGAGGCCGTTGAAACCCTAGGATTAGCGACTGCGAGGTTTCGAATGAATCGTTTGAGAATTTAAATTTTCAAATGTTCACGTGAGAATCGTTAAAATGTTAATGTTTATTAGACTTTAGATTAATCCTTTGAAAATTTAAATCATCAAATTCCGAACTGGGAATCATCCAAATGCTACGGTTAATCGTTAGACTTCAGGTTAATCTTTTGAAAATTTAAATCTTCAACTGTCGAAGAATCATTAAAATTTATTACTAGATTAATTGCAGTCATCAAAATCCTAGGATCAACAACCATCGAATTCCAAATCACTCTCTTGAACTTTTAAATCTTCGAACATCCATCTCTACAAAATCTAAATAATAATTTTCAACTTTAAAGTTACATCACCGGCAACAATTTCAATAAATCGTTAAGAAAACGATACTCGACGACGATAAGGAACTGCGATGCAACCAGAAACGACTTTTAAACGACCGACAGCTCTGCAGTCGCGTGATCGGTCACCCTCTCGCTGGACCGCGAGGATTCGAGCGCTGACAGGAACCGGCGGCCATTCTTCATGTGCCCGGTCCCCTATTCAAGCACGGAAAAAAGAAAGACGTCGAATCCTCGCGCTCCCGATCATGAAACATGGCCTCTCTTAAATCGTGTCTAGAGCTGGTCCGTCGATTCACTGAGAATCTGAGGGTATCTCTGCTCGATAGAACGTGTATCCGGTAGCTGGTTCATTCGGACGTGAAGACGACTGGCCGGCGATCGGTTTTTCGGAATGAACACGGAAAGGCACTCCGATACTTCATCGACGCGCGTCACGGGGACACGGTTCACATTTACATTTAAAAAAACTTTCGTACGCTCGCGGAATATCGGCGCGGACTAACCGGGGATTTCTTTTGGTCTAGTTCGTCCAAGTTCCTCGAAGCTGGAATTAGTTTCGAAACGAATTTGAAAGTCGGGCGCGGTCGATCCTCGAATAACACGGCTAATTGGTCCCGTACTATTCTAAACCGTGTCGTACAAGACTAAAACATCGTACAAGTATTAAGACGACAAACTTTAACCACTCCCAGAGACGTCTGATTCAGCGGAAAGAAATATTATTCGTTACACGCGGATCGAAGTGAAATCTTGCTACTATTAATCTTCAATGGAAACGTCTCGAATGAACGGGAAAGTCTTTTGTTCTCTCTCCGAGTTGCGAATAGAAAAGTGAATTAAATGCAATTGATCGTGCAATTTTGTATTTCGTTATAGTGTTGCAATTTCCGACCGTCGCAACGTTCGATTCGACGCGAGTCGAGCAGTGTCGTTATTCCAGGACTGGCCGAGTCCCAGTCCGACAAAATGGCGGATCGCCGCGCGCGACGGTACGCCGAGGAAGTATCGGAGAAGGCCGAACGGGTCCGATTTTCGTCGTCGGAACATGGCCTCGCGGGCCTGTTAATCGTATCGCAAGCAGCAACAAACAAAGGAAGACAAGAAACACTCTGATCACGATGTAAGAGGGACCAGTGGGTGAACATGTCTCGAGCTTCGAACGTTCCGGTTGTGAAGGAAGAAGAATATATGAGAAACGAACAGAAAAGAAAGTGGAGTGACTTCTGCAAGAAATATATGATCGTATTAAGAGGAGAAATGAGAGATGCGGGGCGAGATGCTCGACATTACCTTCTTCGAGCCCGTCGTCACCGTCGCTCATCAGCTCGTCGTCCGAGCAGATGTTCAGCACGTTCACCAACATCTCCGTCACTGTCGACAGAAAAACAACGGCGTTACTGCGTATTCGATTCTTCAATCTTCCGCTACACCTACAGAATGTTCTTTACTGGAAACGTTCAACATTCTCTGATCGGATATACGCGTTATAATTGTATAATATAATTTTAACATATCAAATCGAGTGGCGACGGAGAGTTATCTCTCGAGCGCGAAGGATTAATCCGCGCCAATTCATTTGAAACAATTTAGGAATTCAAATGATCCACTTGGAGTCCTGCCCGAAAAGGTCTACCACCGCGGCAATAGTTAATAACAACTGCGGACTGCGCGCGCTCTCTGCGGAAATGCAAGTTCCGCGAGCGAAATAACGGAAATGAAGAGATACTTTTAATCGTATGAAATTAGATTCGAGTCCGAGGGGGATTAACTCGATTTTTCAGCTCGGTTTTGTTGTTCGAACCCGAACGCAACGGTTGGAAAAACTTTTGTAATATATAGAGGGCTGCGATCGTTAGGTAGATTGGTTCAAGTGGAACTGCAATCTAGTTCTCCGGAGAATGAACGGCACTGTAGCGATTTGGACAGGATAATGGAATCTTTTCCGCAACTTTTTCGCAGGAAATCTTTTGCTTATCGTTGCGCGGAGAGGGGGCGGCGCTAATTTATCCGCTCGTTAATCCGCGGGACGGATGTCCGACACGAGTGGAACGTTCTCTTACCTTTTTCACCTACAAACGGCAGGGACCACGTGAACACGTCCATGAAATTGGGCAACCAGTAAGGATGGGGCGAGCAGTTGAACTGCCTGATATTCATTACGTTGTTCTCGTACTTCAGCACGGCCGCCTGTAAAACGCCACGGAATTAATCTCTTTCGCGAGTTCGCCCGCGATTCGTCTAACAATCCTCGCCCCTAATTCCGAAAGTTGATTGCAGCGAGCCGCGTCCGTATTTTCCGAAACCCCTGAATGTCGTTATTAAACTACCCCGAAGTGGGAAACAGAATGAAGCAATAACCCCGGCGAATTTCACTCTATTCCCGGATTGTTTTCGCGCTTCGGGAACGTACGACCGCTAAAAGAAGACTCCTCGGAAACTCGATATCCGTCTTTCGAAATTCTCCGGCGAGAACGTGACTTTTTATTAACGATCCGCAGTTTTCCGTTGTTTTCGGGGCGACAGGAAGCGAGCGACTTGAACCTTTAAATATCCCGAGGAGCAGCGAGCTCGCCGGTCGCCTCTTTACCTTGTTATTGTAAACGTCGAGGTAGTTGGGCGCACTAAAGATGGTAATTAGCGATGGGAAGCCCGTCGTCTGGGATTTCCGGTACATACGGTACCCAGCATCCTGCGCCTCGTGTGCTCTGATGATGCTGAGGAGGTTGTTGTTCTGCAGGAAGTCGCAGCACGCCGCGTAACTGCGAAAACAATCGGTGGGACTCGTCTGAATCATCTGTATTCACATTTCCAATCAACCTGACTCGAAAAATCCACGATTCCGACGCGTATCGCGACGATGAAAGTCTCGGGATACCAAACAATAACCAGAGAATATGAAAAAATATTAAGAAAGAAAAATCTGCGTTGTATTCTCGATAGAACGACCAAGTTATCCGCGATTGTCTTCAGTTTATCTCGTTAAAATCAAATGGAACGTCGAGTCGGAGTCGACGCAGGACAGCGGAGCGTTAAAACGCGGCCAATGCGGAGTCATTCCGAAAAGCGTAATCTGAAAATGGCGCGGCTCGCGCTCGTAACGTCCGCGAGGATGTCTTCCGCGACTCCGCCGGCAATTTCGTAATGGCCGCGCCGCTATAAAGAAGCCGTTACGCGATGCTTCGCTCCCGCTCTCCTCTCGCAGCTCCGACCCGATGCGCGGACCGTCTCGTAAATTCTCGGACGCGAGAACCCACGGTCCCGGGTCCCGATCTTCCAGCTTTTATTTCGTCCCCGTAAACGCGGCTGCCTTGGCCCCGAAGAATTATGCGAGAACCCCGCGAGTACTCGCGTTACCCGTCCGCGAGCGGTCCAGATACTCCGCCCGACCCTTTCACGGCGGATTAAATATTCTGTTTCGATGAAACGCGGTAATCGGGCACGTTCAGGAGTCTCTCGGAGAGCGCGATTCATCTTAATTTACCGTTCCGAGTTTTCTTCGGGTTCTACAGCTCCGAACGATGAGAAGTGGAAGCTCGAATACGGGACACTGGTTTTTAGAGTATTTGCCGAAGATACTGCAGTCGCTGTCGCAGTTAAGTAAAATTACCGGGGATTCGAATTATTCCGTAGTTCGAAGTGCACGGGAAGTTCTCCTCGCGATTCCGCTCGCTGTGCTAATCGCAGCTGCTTCGCGATTAATAATTTAACAAGAGGGAATCAGGAATTTATACTCATTTGAAGTGTGCACTTGTTCTGGGAGCTAAATGCTAGCGGAAGAGACGCATCGCAGTATTTGAACTCGAAAGGAAAATGAAGAATCGAGTCAGAAGCTAATGTGGTTAAGTCGATTTTTATATATTTTCCGAGTCTTGTACATTCTAATGGAATAATATTCATTTCAGTTATTCAAGGATTTACTCGTTTCTTTGGTTGTTCTAGATAAGGTAGCTCGTCTGTTTATAGCTTCCGAATACGTTGTATAATCATTTCAGAAGCCGAAACATTGATTTTCTCAATTTTTCTTTTCTGAAGTTAATCGCATTCGCTTCCGAGCGATTCAATTCTCGTATCTTAGCTGTTGTCCAAAATGTTTCCGCGTGCGCGAAGGTTGGAAACGCGCGTTGAGCATCTTCAGGATCAAGAAAAGAATTCATATATCCACGGCACGGTCTAATTGCTGGAAGTAACGCGGAACGCGCGCAGAGTTATCGGCCGTAATTCCGTCGCCGGCAACAATGGCCACCGTCTTACGGTTTTACGATCGGCCGGGAATAATTCGCCGCGGTAAAAGTCGCCGTAAAATTCGCGGCTCGTCGGCCTGCCCTCTTGGCTAAAATTAAACGCGTTTCCCGGCTTCGCCTGGCTCGAAACACCGGCGTAATCGTCGCGCGGGTGGTCGGCAATAAGAAAATCGCTGGTACCGCGATCATAATCGACGGCGCGTTAACCCCTTAACCTATTGTCCTACAACGTCGCGACAAGTCCAAACGCTATTCGCTTGTTTCGTATATAGATTGGGTATCGCTGTTCTATTATC
This sequence comes from Nomia melanderi, assembly GCF_051020985.1. Lineage (NCBI taxonomy): Eukaryota > Metazoa > Arthropoda > Insecta > Hymenoptera > Halictidae > Nomia > Nomia melanderi. The sequence goes on from NC_135007.1 coordinate 16,713,630, forward strand.
GATTGTTCGCCTTTAACGTAAACTCATCGAATCCTTTTCTTTTCCTAACGAACTTTCGAACTGTCGAATATTCGAATACACAAGTTTTCGAATTTTTGAGTATTTAAATGTTTAAGCTTTCGAACTTTCGAATATTCAACTACTTAAGCTTTCGAATTTTCGAATATTCGACTATTTAAGCTTTCGAATGTTTGAATGTTCAAATATACAAGTTTCCGAATGTTTGAATATTCAAACATACAAGTTTCAAACACTAAGTTCTCGAATTTCGATGGTTAAGAGGCGAAGTCGCGAGGAAATGATAACGGAAGGGTGAAATCGAAGGACGACGCGGCCTAGGCGCACTTTCTCGGAAGGTTTCGCCGGAAGTTCGTCGCGAGGGAGGCTTAAAACGCTCTCGAGAATGTTGCCGGCGCGACCCGGCCCTCGGCACGCGAGGTTACACGCGAAAATTCGTGATAACCCCCGCCCCGTTCCTCGCGGGGTAATTTTATCCGGCGCGCGGCGATCGAAACGCGCGATAACAGAGCCACGGGCCGAGCATTTAGAAATTATAATGCCGCCCCGATAAATCATCATCATCTGACGGGGGTCATCTCGCGAATCGATCCTCGTTTCACCTCGTCGAATTCGATTCGTTCGTCCACTGACTTTTCCACCGTTTAACAATGATTCATTCCGCCCGAATGAAACACGATCCGCCTTTCTCGTTTACCTTGCGATCGGCGGAATCACTTTATCCCCCATTATACTTAGCATAAATCTCTACCGCGATTTCCCCGTAACGTCATCAAGCGAAAGACGAATAATCGGCGCGGCTAACGGGATTAGATGGTTCCCTTGATCGTTCGCTGCGCAGGGGGTCCGCTATAACGCTCAATATTTAGATATCGCCTTCGCAGGCCGCTATTGTAGCCGCGAGGTTGAACGGAGAATAAATTCAAAGGAGACCATAGCGGAAGGAATATTCTATTCGCGGTATTTCTCGTTCGAAACTGTTCGAACGAGCAACCGGGAGTGATTTATCGTCCGGCTTCATCGTGGATTCCGTAATTCGCGATGAATTATGCGACCCGCGGACTGATTTATCGCGACCGGCTTATTGTTCCGCGCCGCCCGCCCGATGGATTAGGAGTTCAAATATTCAAACGCTCGCGCGAACGCCTTGCTCCCTCGTAAATTCGTCCGCTCCTGGGACACCGAGCTGTCTGAGCATCTCGAAAATCGTCGACTGTCGCGGTTCACTTTAATCCCGTTCAATTTTAACACCGAAACTACCGTGTCCTTCGTCAACGACGGATCTCGGTTGTCTTGTCTCGCAATTAACGGTGTCGCGGAAGTGTTAAGTATCCGAGACGATGAACAACATTAAAAATATCAATTCGGAGAACGATGCATTATTTACTGGCGCAAACAGCGGCAGATAATTCCTCGGCGTCAACGTCTCCAAGATTCGAATCGGAACGAAACGAATCGCTCGGGAGGTTTTTAATTGTTTTCCTATGGAAATGCCGCGACCGGTTGGTTAACCGCGCGGCGCTGGGCGTCGGCGTTCAACGGCGTTCGTGTAAACAAATTAAGCGGTAGACGTCAGACGATCGACCTTTTTCGCGCGCCTATAACTGACCTGGCCAAGGACCCTGAGAAACGGCCGCGCCAAGGTAGAGGCAAGGTCGCTAACGACCATTAGGCGCCGTTCACACCGCGGCAATGATTAATGAAGCGGTTTTCGGGACGAGAGCCGGCAAGAAACGCGGAGAGAGCAGATCCTGGGAACGCTCGGAGCACGGATTCGCGGCGTGTCAAACGGCGCGTGTTTTGTCGGGAACTGGAACTTTCTTTTTAACGAGTCTGCTCGAGTGATTAGCGCTCGATGCATTAACACGTCCGAGAGCGGCGTGGCACCGCGTTGCTCGGAATTCCTTGGTCAACGCTAAAACTACCGGACGGAGCAAAATTACCCGTTCCAATTTCTGTTCGCAATTATTCATTTCGGCGATATTACGCTTCTACGTCTGGAATAGAGTTGCAATCGAATAATGTAATTACTCAAACTGCAAGAGATCATTCTATTTTATTTCGATATCTGAAATTCTGATGTAGAATTTAACTTCGTCCGCTGAAGGTTTCGAAGTCTAATTTCTTATTTCAGTAACATTGCACGTTACATAAATTTATACGAACGAATCAATAGGATACACAATCGGTTAATGATTAATCGACAAGACGACAATTAGACGCGAAAGCTCGCGTTTCCCATGCGCGACATCGTTCTCCGCGAACCCTGGCCGCCGGCGAATTTAATTAACCGCTACCACCGTTCGAAGGAAAACGCTCGATTAACGAAGCGCGCGAATTAGTAATAAGAGAGTGACTTGGATGTTCCATAATTAATATTCGGCGATCGATTTGAAAACGGCGGAGCCACCGTACCGCGGGGAACGTATCGCGAATTCCGCGTTAATTAACACTGTCGAGTGATTTTCCGGGGCCAGACAAGATATCGATTCCGCGGTGGAGCCGAGCGTTTCGACCGCCGAGGGGATTCGAACAAAGCGCGATTCCTCTTCGTTAGTCGCCGGAATTATCGATGGGGCCGCGAAATTGTCTCCTCGCGAGCATCCTCGATCAGACGGTCGCGTAGCTGTTCGGGTCTCAGTGGAAAAGTCGCGTGCACGGCCAGACCGCTCTCACGGTTCAACTATTTGCTATCGAAACCGCGCTTCCGGGTTTTTCGACGTTATCTCTGTCTCGCGGAATAGTCGAAACGAAGATGGTAACTTTTTGTAGACGGTTACTTAGACGATAGATCGATGAAGGATGATTTATATTGCGAACCCTTTGCGGACGAAGGTTGTATTCTATTGTTTTTATTCTATTGTTCCTAGAAAGCTGTTCGTTTATATATTCCCTGATAAATAATTTTCTTGGAATTCCAACAAAGATGGAAAGATTGATCATCGATGAACCGAATGGTTAAATAATTCCAAGGGAACTATTTATCAGTTTTCAATGGGTTAAATCGTCTCTAATAGATTGCGCAGCATTCGTTAAGTGATGCGATTTCTACTGTTAAATGCAAATCGGAAAAGCAAAACTAGAATTCGACGGTGAAACGGACCGAACGAAATGTCCACGGGAAATGTTAGCAGGATAAGAAAAGCTGTCTCTCACCTATAAAAGTACGAACAACCCCTGACGCTATTATGGGAGAAGTGCTCGGCGTTCTTCTCGTTCCCGAAGTCCTCGAGCGGATCGGACCAGAGCAGGTCGCACATGGGTCCGAACGCCGGTGGCTCTTTGAACCTGTCCAGCTGTAACAGCAAAGTCAACATCGATCGAATTAGTCGAAGGAACTCCGGCCGATACGCCGGCTCGTGCAAACACGCCGCACGTAATCGTCGAAACGACGACCGATGGCTCCTCTGAAAGCTTTCGATCGAACAAGTTACGCGAGGACGGGGACGGGGATCTTCGTGATTCGGCAACTCAGCTTCCGCCAATCTCGCTGCGCCTCGCGATCGTCTACTGCAACGCGCTTTGACATATTACGAGTTTGCGAACGCTTTCGACGTCGGCTTCGGGGACGCGCAGTATTAACGAGTTACGTCTTCGACTGTGTTTGCGGGAACTGCCGTTTTTGTAATGTTAACCCTTAGCACTCCAGATAGTTTTATAACCTATCAGCAACTGTAACTAATTTTTATGGTATCCCCAGCGAAAATGGACAATGCTATAACATATCTTATATCTTTTATTCTCCTTGTTAGCGCAGAATTTGGACGCGTGAAAAATCTAATAATTCTAGGGTAGTTTCTTTAAGATTCATTCAAATATTTAATATTATTCCTGGTGCAATATTGGAGCCTACAGAGTTCAAAGGGTTAATAGCTCGAATATTCGAAGATTTGAGAACTGCCACTGAAAAATACCAAGGAACATCACTGGACAATTATCGAGTTCGCAATGCGGCTAGGTTGACAGCCGCTGTCTGGCTGGTTCGTTTTTCCCGGCGTCGAAACTGGGTGGTCGGCGCTGCTTATTTACTCGGGAGACACACAAGCAGCCCCGGCCCCGGAGCGGTGTCTCCGCGGCATAAAGCATTCACGAACTCTGGCCTAGATTTATTCCCGGCCTCCGCGAGTCGAATCGCTCTCGGCGGCATTCAAGGGAAATCGGGGGAGGTTCGAGACCGCGGCGGAACGTCGCCGGGACCAGCCAGCCAGCCAGCCGCGGCTGCTCGGAAAAACTATTAAATATTTGAGCCTGCCGCGGCTTGAGAGGAGCAGTTCAATTTCGCCGCGGTAGGCAAACAGCCCGAGTCCTCGGCGAAACCCGTTTTCTTTCGGCTCTCCGGCCGACAACTTGAGAAACACTGTTCGACGAGTCTCATTCCCGAAACACTCGTCCGCAGAAAATCATCCCTTACTGACTCTAAGTTCGAACGTCGAGTAACGATTCTTTCGAATTAAATTCATCCGCATCCCACGCCAATGTATTGAACAGTGCTCCTCAACTTCGTTCGGAACGCTCGTCAGATTGATAGAGGTTTCCACCTTTGATGTCTCCGTCAGAAATAGCGAAACTTTCAAGCTTTAAAATGACGAAATATTAAAATATTGAAACATTAAAATACTGAAATACCGAACTCAAATATTGAACTACCGTCAAACGTTAGCACTGTGAAGTATTGAAATCTAGAAATCTAGGAATTCCTATCGATATTTCAAAGAGACACCTATATACTAAAACTACAGCACGTTTTACGAGATTGTTAATAACCGTAAGAAGTATTAAACAATTCGAGCGGGAAAGAACGTTGCCATTCGGGCGACGAAGAAACATCGCTCGCGCGGATGCGAGCGGCGAACGAATGCGAGGCAAAAAGGGTAAGTGTCGGTTCGATAGCGAACGCTGAAACGTTTCCAATAATTACCACGCTGTAATTACCCGACTATAACGGGGTGACTTAACGTTGACGTATCGGCGTTGTCTCTGTGCGCCGAGCGCGCCGTGGGCTGCAAGTTTCGATCATAATAGGTAACGCTAATTATGCTGAATGACATTAGTTCCCCGCACAGAGGGCACGTGGGCGTGCGAGCGTGCGCGCGCGCAAACTGCACGGGCTATAGTGCCCCGAACACTAGCGGAATGGGAATGCAGTTTACACTGTAACGAGCGGTTTGCACCTAATAATGCCAGACGCAATAACATCGGCATTATTGCCCTCTGCGAAGTGGCCGTCTCGTTTTCGCTTCTAAATCGGCATTAATCTCGGAAACGATCGGCTCACGCGGCCAACACGTTATTTAGCTATTTCGAATTAGCGGAGCTTATTCAGGCAATCTGTCGACGCCCGATAAGTCTTCGTGAATTCCCCTTAGAAGTCTTAGAAGAGATTACTCGGGGAATTATTTCGGTTTCTGGATTTATTATCGCAAATAGAATATTCCGCAGTGTTCTAATACCATTCCAGCAACGTTCGCGTTGTCAAATGTTAAGGAACTTCGTTGCGAATAATCCTATACACTACAAAATCGTAGAGATTGACTTAATTACTTAGGACTTCGAGATAAACTGTTAACTCCATTTCAATTTTCCTCGAGAAATTTAATCTATAACTTATGCGACAATACATTAGTCGCACGGACTGACACTTGAAATAAACGAGATCACTCGTAGAAGTCGAACGCGGGATGTCTGACTAAACACTCTCTCATACTACTTGCGCCAGGGCGAAGAACAAATGATTGCTACACGAGAAACACGGTGCAAGAATTCTATTCCGTCTTCCTCGTCCTGTCACTGTCTCCATTCTTCAACGATTCTGGAATCACAGGCTGTCGGTATAAGGCACGCCACAAGTTTTCTTCGTTATGACGTTCGCGCTGCTCCATTCCGAGGCGTCCGTTCAAGAGCAAATTCCTCTTAGCCCGAAGTTCTCCCATTAAGTAATACCTAGAGCCGAACTCCAGTCCACCAATCTATCCGCAAGGCAGCCAGTGTCCCAGCAAACAGAATTATCGCTGGTCCAACGAGCGGCGTCTCCGCAGAAGAAGGTCCCACGAATCTTCCGGCGCTGATTCGCCCGCTAAAACGGCGCCATGTTTTTCCAGGCGCCCCGCCCCCGAAAAACAGACACCCCGGAGGAGCGATCGAGTTCGCCGAGACACGAGGGCTCTGTAAATTAGCCGGGTCTTCCCGATTACCGCCGCTAATTGGACCGCTTCATTTTCGCGAACCCCTCGAAACCTCGAAATTCGGCGTGGAAACGCGGAAGACGCGTTCTCGCCGTGGCCTCCATTCGAAATTCCTGCCACGGAATGATGGGACTTTGCGGCGGATCTGGCGACAACTCGTTCTTGCGCGAATTGCGCCTTGTAACACGGACTTTCGCGTTTCTTCGTTGCTTCGCCTGAAAGTGTTAGCTTCTGTATGGATCGTACGATCGAATTCGGTTCGTTTATTCGCGTTCTTCTGAATTGTCTGTCTTCACTAGCTGCCTAGTGCTATTTAGAATCTTTTATTTTCGCAACGACTCGAGGCACTCGCACGGTTAAGCTTCAAAAGGATGCTGCCTCGCTGGAAATTGGACTAGTCGAGTGTCGTCGAGGAAACGAAGATGCGTCAGTGTCCTCTTCCTGCTTCAGCTTGCTTACAGTCGCGACACCCAACGATCTTCCTTCGAGAATTGCCGAAGTTCAGCAACTGTTACCTCGTTTCCTCTCTAGGCTTCATTTCTGAATTGCAATCGCTTCGAAGATCTATTTGTTGCTTCGAAATGCAATCTCTTGAAACCAACAAACTCTGAACCCTTTGCACTCGAGAGGTGTCAGTCACTTGATTTGACATAGTAAAATTATAGAATGTGATATTTAATGTTAAACTTTGTATAATGCGATACGTGAAACATTGGAATAAAACAGCGTTCTTCAATGTACTGGTGATTTCTCTTCGAATTAGTCTCAAACATCGTCTTCGTAAAGGAATGTTAAATATTTCTAGTAAACATCCGAGTGCAAAGGGTTAATATCCAATTTCTTCTTTCTCGATCCTTGAAGACTGTTCAACGAAACCTTCACTCCAAATCTTCCAGAGTATTAGATCATTCCTCGACGGAAACATCGGCCATTTAAAAATGCTTGATTCGCAAAAGTCCGTCGTTCGATTCGTTCGATCGAGCTAATCGGCCGGCTTCTAGTCGATCGAGGAAGGAGAAACAGAATCGGTTCCCGCAGGTCGGCATGCGAACGCGGAAGAAGAGGGTGTCCGTTGTATTCCCGGGCCGGCATTTGGTATTCATATCGCTTACCCGCGGTCGCAAAACCCGTCTTTTACATAGAAGCACACGGAATAATACATAACAGAGGCCGGGGGAAGCGGATCTATGGGGCTCTGATAAATATTGCATGGTCGACGCCCCCACTGTCGCCGGAATATCCAGCATATTTCCCGCGGACACTTTCTTCCTCCGCCGGACCGCCGCGATCTCCCCGATACCGAATAAACGATCCTCTCTCGTCCGACTAGCCGCGACGCTCGCCGGAATTCCGCGTATTGGAGCTTCCGTTTCTAGACAACCGACTGGGGAAATTGATCCGCGGACACGTACTCGTACAGCTTCGATCTTGATCAGCGGAGAGAACGGAGAGACGGAACGTATTCCGATAACGCGCTTCGAAATTCGAGACTGCTTTCTAACCGATTTTCCCGAAAATGTTCCACATACATGTTCATCGGTATATTTATTCTTGACTATTTCAAATTGCAACTTCTTTGGCTACGCAGAACGTTGCGTCAATGAATCAGTTTGACTTGAACTGAATTAAATCATAAAATATTCACATTTATATATACAACGGAAGGTGTACTTGTTGGGTTAGAATTCAATTACGTCAGATTTAAGCTCCGCAATTATCGTCGATAGTATATTATAGCCGTCTATGGCCAGCAGTTCACCTAACCGAATGTCTCTTTAGGCGCCAGCGGTAGCCAAGGGGTTAACACTGAGCTCTCCGCAGTTCGATCGAGCTCGCAAGCTTCCGTTCTTAAATTACCCGTTACCCGAAATCCGTATTTTCCACGGGAGAATCGGGAGCTCCCGTAAAAGCGGCGGCATTATACGAAAGCAGAAGTACGACCCGAGCGTCTTTCTTCTCCGCATAATTCTGGCGGGGAAACGCGAGCGACGAGCCTGTGTTCTCGTCGGGAGGAGAAAGAGGAGGATTCGATGGAGCGAGCGCGCGCGCGTCGGGACTATTAAAATATCGAGGCCTGCGATTGAATGGAAGAGGAACGACCGATAACGGGCCGATGCAAATTATCGCGGAATACCCGCGCGAATATTTCCGACTCGTCGAACTTCACCCAGTTCCCGGGCTTTTGTTTCTTCTCCCGCGATCGTCGCGGCTGAAAAGGGGAGCGGCGGCGGCCAAGGAACCGGCCGGGACAAGAGGGTTAACTATTCTCGCGTTCCCCCGGGAGAAATACCTCGTGATCCGCCGGGACACATGCACACCCTTCTCGTCTCCATCTTTTCCTTCTTCTTCCCGCTCGGCCTTCTCTTCTTTCCTTCCGTCCATTTTCTCTTTTTGTCCCGTTCCTTTATTTCATCCATCATTGTCGTCTTCAGTCGTGGTTCCTTTCTATCTCCGTGTCATTCCTTTGAGTCTTTACCCTCTTACCATCCACCTTTCTCGCTTTCACGTTTACTACCGATCTTTCTTCCATTCAAATCCTTCTCTTCCTATTGTTCTCAAGAACGCCATTAATTCGGTAAGAATGGTATTTAAGCTACTGTGGTTTCTGTGTCATCTTTTCGAACGGTACTTTGATGGATCAATTATTTCTGTCATCGATAATCGCGCATGTTATAGTCTATTCTACATCGCATAGTGGATTCTATCAGTCTCAAATCCCAGTGCTACATCTGTGATACATCGGACATAGTGAAACCTTGCGGGTCAGAGGTATACTGCTCTAATTTCGTCGTAGCAAGGTTGAAACCACCGAAAGGACGAGGAACCTTGACAAAACAAGAGAACGAGAGACACAGACGAGCATCGGTTGGAGATCCGAACGAACGAGCGATTTCAGGCTCGAATTCAAGCGGGGATCGTCGAACGCCGATTGCGAACGAGGGTAATCGATAGTCCAATTAATTACCATGATTCCTCGTCGGCCGCCGACAAAGGGGATCGCAACGGCGCGGCTGAGCTCCTTCAATATTTATCGCGCGACGTCGAAATTAGCGCCGCGAATCGGGGATTCCGATGGCGAGCGAAAGGGCCAAGGAATTCCACGGCTCGCCCCGCGATTCCATCGGGCACGCCGCCCGGGACGTTTGATATGGAGATAAGTCGCCCCTTTGAGACGCAAAAGTCCATAAAACCGGAGCCCCGTACGCGCGTCCTTTTACCTCCGCTTTTCTATTAATGTATGAATATTTCAAGGGTGTTTCGCTAGGAACGAATCCAAGTCGATGATACGTATCGTTCGATGAATAATAGAAAGGGAAGAGGGCACAGATCATCGCCGATGAGCGTTGCAGCCGTTTGGCTGATGGATCGCGGACCTTTGCGAGGGGTCTCGTTCTTCGAGACTCGAGATTATTAACATTTGGCACTCCAGATGGTTTTGCAATCTATCAGCAACTGCGACTAATTCTTATAGTATCCCTATCGAAAATGGAAAATGCTATAACATTCTTTAGATCTTTTATTCTCCTTCTTAGTACGAAATTTGGACGTGTGAGAAATCTAATAAGTATAGGGTAGTTTCTTTAAGATTCATTCGAATATATAATGTTATTCCTGGTGCAATATTGGAGCCTAGAGTTCAAAGGGTTAACTGAGTCGATCAAAGAAATACGCTTAAATCGATTTGGTGATATCTCCTGATGTTTGTAAGTTTCAATGGAATAATTAATATTCTCTTTAGTTACTCAAGGATTCGCTCGGTTCGCTTTCTAGGTCAGAAAGCAGCTTCCAAATATGTTATACAATAGTCTCAGAAGTTAAAACATTAATTTTCTCAATTGTTAATCCGCGTTCTAAAGGAGCTTGCAACTTTTTCTCTGGATGTCACACTAACGAGTTGATTCTAACGAGACAACGATTCAATCATGGACCAAAAGAGCACGCGAGATTCTTCATAGTTCCTAATAAATAAATAACGATAACTTATTCTATCCAACTCGGCTAGGAAAACATTCACAGGGCAAGGCTAGGTGAAACGATTCCATTCGACTCGGTTACGAAAGTATTCCCGACATAAGGGGTTAAACACGCGCGAAACTTGGAGCGAAAGCAGCCGCAGCCGAGATTATTATTCGCCCAAAAGTGTTGCAGCGTCTGGCAGACTCGATCCCATCGATCCGCGGATAAAGAATTCCGACACACGATTCGGCCGCGTTCCATCCCTCAAAGGATCAATTTCCGGGGGAGTTCGTACGCCGAGGAAATCCCTTTGGGAAAGCACCGCGCGGAATTCCATCCGGACGAAAGCACGGAAAGAAGGGTGGGGGCTGAATTTCGTTAGGACCGCGTTGCAGCTTGCGGGAACGTGTTCCGCAACGGCGCCGAAACACGAGAGACTTCCACGGGGCATTCCGCCTCGGATTCCGCGCGTCTTCCCCGCCGCGACACGCTCGACTCGGAAACCGTCGCGGGCACGAACGCCATTCCGCCGGGAACGGGGAAACGCTCGACCTCCGTCGAACGAAACAATGGGGCGGGATGCGAAATGGATCGCGATGAATATTTCAAGGGAGCTCGCATTCGACTTCGCTTCATTTGCTCCGCGCTTCGTGCGATTTATCTCGAAGATGGCATTCCGCGGGGAGTTTGTTCCATCGGAATCGACGAAAATCAGGGGATATCGATAAATCGACTTAACACGTCGAATGCCATGGGGGTCACCGGTGACCCCCAACCAAATCAGATTACTGTAGTTCATTCGATTAAGAGACGATTGTTTGGAAACATTTCTATATTATAAGTAACGCTACCTAGGGACATTCGGCTACATGAACGTGCAAGAATAATAATGCAATTCAATCGAATGGCTTAATAATATATTTTTCCCGTTTTGTGTATTTTGCTCTATGGAATCTTGTTTCAAAGACGTAGGTTAGGTTGGCAAGTTCTTTCCCACTTATCGTCGGCCGCCGTTGTTCATAAGATAATTAACCTATGTAAATGTAAGGGAAATTACTGAGCAAATAGGGTACTCACTTTGCGAATATCTTCTAAATTGTGAATTTCCGGCGAGAGGCCACCGTGCACGCAGAGGAACTGTTGGTTCATGAGGGCGGCAAGAGGCAGACAGTCAAAGGCGTCCATGCACGCGTCGTATACCCTCTCCGAGTATTTTATTTTACCTGAAATCAGAAGCGCCAGAGTTATTAGACAACCGAGCGTCCTCCCCACTTCCTCTAGAATCGTCCACATAATTTTTCTCGTCGTTCTTGCGATCACTCTAATTTCGCGTCGAGAAGAAGCGACACGAATACAGAGAATTATCATTACGTTCACCGACGTTTCCATATTTGGGTCAACTTCACCCGAGAACAAAACCACACGACGTAACACACAATGATCTTACAAAGGAAACTGCGATATGTATAAATAAAAGTCAGAACAACTGGCAATAAAAGAATGTAAACAATTTCCGTAATTTCCCTCGCCAAGTTTGAAATAGGTCAAAATGACTCGCCCAGTGAACCCTGTGTTAAAACCGTGGATTGGAAGTGGCGCTGTGTACCATACAGCAGGGGAGCGGAAAGAGAAACAGAGAAATTGTAGAACACAAGGCGAAGGAAGAGGGAGAAGTACCGAATAACGAAAACAGAGGAACACAGGAAAAGCTGTAGAATCCCACGAGAGAGACAGTGGAAGAAATATAGAACAAAGCAAGAAATATGGAACAATCCAGAGCATGGATCACAGAACAGAGGTTTCGAGAACATGAGGAACAGGAAAAACACAGAAACGCAACGAAGCAAAGAATTTGTAGAAGCAAGGGGAAACAGATTTCGAGAACATGAAAAACAGAAGAAGCACAGAAACGCAACGAAGCAATGGAATTTGTAGAACCAAGGGAAAAGAGGTTTCCAGAACATGAGGAACAGAAGAAGCGCAGAGAAAGCACGAAGCAAAAGAACGTGTAGAAGCAGGGGAAACAGAGAAGAGACAAAGAAAGTCGGACACCGAGCTGGTGAGCTAGAAACGGAAAGAGAAGCGGAGAAAGAGGAAGAGCGACGTGGAAGAGGGAGAAAGGGGAAAGTTGGTGGGCGACAAGCTCCATCCGACCGGCTCCACGCTTTGTTTCTTTTATCGCGGTCCACGGTCGGCGAGCCGTCGTTCCCGGCGTTATTGCCCGCGAACAAAGCCGTCTTTCGGCGGGCTTTTTACTCGCTTCCGATGCCCGGGCTTCTCGCCCCGCGGCTCGCTGGCTCGGCCAATTTAGTTCCCGCGTCCCCGAGACAGCCGGCTGCCACGCTACGCGGGGATAATTCTCCTTAAACGCGATCCTCGATCGTTTTCCGCTCGGATGGGATTCCGGGGCTCGGTAACGCGACACCCGGCTACGACTGACGCCTGCCGATCCCTGGAAGAGGGTACATCCGAGCTGGATTATTCGTTTCGGCGGGACGAAGCTGATTTCACGCGAACATCGTTGGATCGTTGGCTGCCGGGAATTCTGGGGACTTTCCGTTTTCAATCGGTAGTGACGGAATCGTTTCCGAAACGAAGCATTTGCCGTACTTTAACGAGTTCGACTCGTGGTAAGAATTTTGGACCAAATATCGAGTGAAGACACGAGTGAGATATCGGTCGTCGTAATTATGGTCCAGATTAAATGGTATGCCAAGGGCTTAACCCTTGATAGAAGTCATTTGATCGTTTCCATCCCTATTGTAATATTTACAATTAACACGTTGAGTACTACGCTAGGTAATTTCTGTCAAGTTCTTTGTCCTTGTTATCTACGTTACGGTATTTCGCGGTAAGTCAACTCGAAATACGTCCGTTGAGAGTTATATTCGGCTTATTTTCTCCTGTAAAATTACTTCTCGATTCAACTGGAACCTCGCGAGTCCTCTATACACCGTGGAACATATATATTCCCTATGAAAATAGGAGCAATTTATCAAAGACCGCTGAATAGTGCAGCGTTTCATAGGAAATACGAAGAAATTCTTCCGTGCAGTTTATTGAACCGATTCCTCCATTTATTACCGTGGAAAGCGCTTTAAAGGGCCATAAAAGAAATGAAGACATCAAACAGATCACCTGTATATATTATTAAAAAAAATCTCGTCGCGGACGGTTACGGGGATCAAAGAAATGGTCGGTGTCCTTTCCGGCGGCTATACGGAGGGCGGAGAATGGATAAAGGGGTGGAAAAGGACTCCGGAGGGCCATGAAGAAGCGCTGCGAGGCAGACCGTCAGGAATAGTGACCGTGTACGCGCGAGAGCCTCGTAAAAAGAACGGGGAATGCCGGGATCATTTCGCGTGCGTGGCCCGTGTCCGCCGAGAATAATAAATCCCTCTATCGAGGAATGCTTCGTCCGGAAAAAAGGAAGAAGCGGGCCTGAAAAGAGACGAGAACGGAGGGAGAAAGAGAGAGAGAGAGGGGAAAAAATAAAAACACGGTCTCTGCGAAACGGAGAACCATCCCCTTCGCTCGTTCCGTGAAATACGAGCGTTCGCTGTCGCGCGGTACGAGCAGTAGAATTTTTCCTTCCCGTTTTATCGATGGAAAATGCATTACTCGGTCATCCAGTCGAGGGCAACGCGGAGAAACAGGTGATTGTATCGGAGATTTCAGGATTTTCCATGTCGAAGGTGATCTTTATTTTCCGCTGGCTTCTCCATCGCGCAGGAAACGCAACGGCGGGTTTATAATGGATAATCTGTCTGATCGTTGCTCGCTGTTTCTACTTACTAGATACTCCTACGAGATACCGTTATCCGTTGATTTGGATTGTACGAAATTTCAGGGGTATCTGGGATCTTTGCGAGAGGCCTGGTAGCTGAATTATTGTGATGTATAATCATTAATTTGATTAGTATACGAATAGTCATTATAATTTCCATCTGCAATCCTCGTAGACCGTTAACGCAATTGCTGTATCAATATCAAACGATTCGAAATTGGATGAAATTTGACGCACAACCGGAAACACGCGTAAACGCGATTCATTATCCGTAACTCAATTATAACGTGCCTAATAACGTATCGATAAACACGAAGGTACGCTCGCCGAGGGAACAGTTGCGGCGCTTAACATCTGCGTCGCTCAGAAGCCAACGTGGCGAAGTCGATTTTTACTTCTCTAATTTTTCAAATCTCAACGGAATAAATAATATATTTTCTACTTAATAAAGGACCCACTCTTCGTTGTTTCTAAATCATAAAGCCTTATAGCTTCCGAAACATATTCTTACTCTCATATATTCCGAACTTACAACACGTTGCATAATCATTTCAGAAGCCAAAGCACGAATTCTCTAAACTTTTCTTCCCCAGACTGAACCGCATTAGCTTCTGGCTCATTTATCGCCACCGGTAGCCGCATAAAGCGAGCGGGCAAAAGTATTCGGGCCGCGGAATCGCGCGGCATTTAGAAAATCTCGAGTCGATCCGTTGCCATGAATTCGTGCCGTGTCGGGGACACTCGAATGCGCTTTGGAAGAGTCGGCGAAATGCTTTTCCATTCGCGGATCAGTCGCAGACTTCCGTGACAAACAGGACGCCACGCTCGTCGCCGGCCGCAGAAAAGAAACCCGTCGGGTTTCTTGCCTCGGTCGCGGGCATTGCTATCGACACGGTAAAAATCGCCCGGCATTTCTCAACCGGAGTCCGAGCGGACGTGGAATAGTGTCCGGACGGTTGTCCGGGGAACAAAGTCGGGATCGTTCGATAGGTTTCCCCGGAGGAAACGAATCGTCCGCGGGACATGCGCAAATACCGCTGTCGTGTCCCTTCTCCCGCGTGTTTCTTCGATTCCTCTTTTCCCGTGGCTTCGATTCTTGCCCGGTTTCATTTTGCGAGACTCTAACTGTACGAGGATCGTCGAACTTTAACCGGAATCCTGTTCGTCTTCGCGTGGATTCGGGAAGTTAGGTGGATAGGGCTTTCGCCGGAGGATAGGGCTTTCGCCGAGCTCCGATCGTTCGGAATTTCCGTCGAATTTCTTCGTGTCCTGACAATCCTGATCTATATCCGATTTCCTTTCAAATCCCTATGAATCTTTACTGTCGATTAGTTAGTTGGTCCCTATAAACAATCAGAAACTCGCTAAACAAGTCTACAGTTGGGAGAATCATTCGGCGTATCTCGAGGGAATCTTATCTCGATCGTCGAGTGGGCAAGCTGGAATGACAAAGTGTTGTTTGCCGTGGCGGCCATCGAGCTACAGCCCTCGGACTTCCGAGCAACGGCGAGCAAGAAGAATTTCCTGTCAATAAAACGCGGGCACGCTGGTCGAGCAGCCCGAAGATTCGCCCGACGGACAGATTGCCGGTCGAACCTGTCACCTCGAGACCTCTCGGGAGAACATGCGCCTCGACCTTGCTTGGAAGGTTTCCTAATGCTTCGCTGAACTTTTCGAGCCAGCGTGCCTTTGCAATTAATAAACACCGGGGCCGGCCTCTCGGCTCTTTAATAAAGGCACCGGGAACGCGTCTAAGACGGCGGCCAAGGGATTTTTCGCGTAGCTTCGTTTCTCCTCTGTCAACAGAAAGTTTCCGGAACACATAATCCCATTACAAAGGACTAACGAAAGCCTCTGTGCCTCGGCTGGCGAGCAATTGCCGCGCGCTCCGTTAAAAAATCCACCTTCAAGCGGTTGATTAATATTCAAAGAAACTCGAAAGCGCGGGACTCGGCCTCTCGGCGGAGGAAATTCCTTCCAGCACGCGTTACAATGGCTTCGCGCGGCTCGCGTTCCAACGATTCGAATAACTACCCGGTCTAATCGACGTTTAAAACCTGACAACAGAATTATCCCGGGACAAAGGGATTTAACTTCTTTCAGCGAAGAGAAAGGAACTTCTATCAAGTAATTTCTTCGAAACAATACTCTTCCCGCGATGCCCGAGGAAATATGTATTTCCAAATGGCGAACAATTTCTCCCGCGAAGCGGTCGCCGTATTTCACCGGTTCCGCGGGAACCGAGGAAGCGCGCGTTCCGAAATGATTAACAATTTTTCCCGCAAAGTGGCGTCTATTTCACGGTGGAACTCGCGCGGCGGCGGCGGCGGCGGAGGAGGACCAAAGCGGATACGGAGGTTCGCCGCGTTATTTATCGCGGACGCGCTTCACCGGGGTTCTCGTGTTTCGACGAAACCGTCTCGAATCTCGGTGCTCGGGCTCGGTTTCGCGGCCGCCGCGGCATCAAGCACCGGGCACGCATTATTCGTAGGACTCCTGGCAAGCCTGGGGAGCCGCTGGCCGCCGGCCAGAGGGTCAGCGTGTCGCTGCGGAGCGACACGGCTCGCCAAAAACGATTGTTCCCCACGCGGCTCGCCTCGCCCGGCGAAAAACATCGGCCGCGAAACGAGGGAGGATTAATCGATCGCCGGCCGAAACCGAAAGCCGGCGCCTGCCTCGCTTCCTCTTTCGGACCAAGGAGTCGGCTTCTTTCTGCGGAGTTTCTCGCTCGTTGCGCGAACGTTGCGCGAATAAACGTTCGATTAGACATTCGAGGGACCGTGGTTCGTTGGGAACACGCTTGAGCTTAGCAATCATTCAACGGAAGCGTGGAACCGGTTTCATGACTTCCGATTACTAATAGGAATAGTAGACTTGTATATATAGATTCACTGTGATATCAAAATTGAGATAATCAGCAAACAGATGCGAAGAACAGGTCAACGCTGGATTGCGTCAACTTCACTTATTTAGATTTTGCAAGCATTCTTCAATAAACATTCGCGTTGATTTCGGTACTTTTGAAGCTACGAATTCCAAGATTGAAATAAGCGAACGTCAATTCTAGGATCAATAGCCTCTTCCTCTAAGAAGCAGGGAAAATCGAGATTCCTCGGTACACCCATGTAGAGAGATCTAAACACACTTTTCTAGCTATAGATCCGAAGCATTCCGCAGGGGATGACGGTTCGGAGGCAGACGAACGGAAACGACGTTGGAATCATGAGCGTAAGGTCGCGGTGGGCGCGCGCCGGGTTAACGGCAGCCTCGTAAATACACGCGGCTTGACCCAGTATCGGAGAATTTTCCAGGATCGATACGGTTTTCCGCGGGGCCGGCTCGACTGCGCCACGCAGACCTCCTCGAGATATCGGCGATTCGAGCGCGGACCCTCCGGGACCCCGGATCTGGATGGAATTCCTGGCCAAGTCGGTCCACTCGATCGGGGGAACCCCTTTCAGCCTTGCCAGAACCGTTTGCGGATCGAACCTCTGCGACTCGATTCCGGGCACGCGTTATTTCACTCTAATATTGGCAACCGGGTACTCGAGTACTCATTCCGAAACCCTCGTCTATGTAATTTCCTACTGTCCCAAGGAAAATCTACCGGAAGCGCTTCGAATCTCTACTTTTTGCAGATTTTCATACCGAGTTTTAAAACAGACGCTTAAATCCAATTCGTTCAATTTGGAATTTCTAAAGGTTCTCTAACGTTAATATCTAAGTATTCGATCGGTTCTTTATATACTCGATTTTATCATTTCCACCTCATCGAGGTGGAATTTTCATATTTGGAAGACGAAGTTGACAAATGAATTACTCAAACAGATCAGTACGTAGATTCTTTTTCTATTATCCAAGCAATTGATATATAATTGAACTCTGTCTGAAGGTTTGTATTTCAAAGAACCTTCGATCGTGAAGGGTGAATCTAGTTCTACGAAATTCGCGTACGTTTTGCAAAGTTAATCGCAGAACGAACAGTACTTTCTTTTCTATGAAGCGAAACGTTAAGGGCTTGCACGAATGAAAGCACGCACGTATAAACAGTACGCGACGAAACGCAGCCTCTTTCGGGCTAACGCGTCCCGGCGCGCATTAATCGACGATAAAGAGGTGGCCCGTTAAACCGAGACGACGAGTGTCCGCGCCATAATTCGTCCTCCCTCGAGCGTGAAATCGGGCTAAGTGTAAACTCGATTGTAAATTGGGATCGCCGTAGGGACGCAATTAAAATCCTCGTCCCCTTTGACGGCGGCCGGGACCAGCGGCGTTCCTCCGAGTGCCGGGATTAATGATTGAAAATGCGACGGCCGGCTGTGCTGGACACCGTGTTACGCGAATTATTCAAACGTACCGAGCGCCGGCTCCCGATTCGACCGCCAGACATCTTCGCAAGGCTGTTAGCGCCGAGTAGACGACAGATCGCGAGCGAATATTAATATGTTCAGTGACGTATATTTCAGTGGCGATCTTCAATATTATCTTATCTTCTTTACGAAACGAAAATCAAATTGATACACTGGACGGTACGATTTTAACACACGTGGATGTAGTCTAATTTTCTTTGAGATACGAAACGTTGAAAGTTAGAAATGGGTGATCAATCAATATTTGACTTTATTAAATTATATTTGCCGTTGACAATTCAATATTGCTCGACGGAATATTAAGTCTCGTTAAATCCTCTGTTCTGATACTTCGCTGCTTTAACAGAAATACAAGTATCGGAACAGAGGATTTAAGACTTAATATTCCGTCGAGCAATATTGAGTTATCAACGGCAAATATAATTTAATAAAGTCAAATACTCGATGCTCGATATTTATCGAAGGGAAACATTATATTGCAGTCGTCAATATTGAATTTTCATAGTACTCGGATTTCTATAATGAACGGCTAGCTATCTGCGCAGCAATAGTAACACGGATATACATTTTTGTAGTCAGTATACGAGAGAAAAGTAAGTAACGAGCAATGCTTGCCGATCGAATCGCCAAATAAAGTCGAACTACAAATAATTAACGTGCGTTTCCATTCGATTCGGTCCTCGACGGAGCGTTCAATAGGAAAGCTAAATTCCAGCCGGGAGTCAACATTCGAAAAATCCGCAGTCCACTCGCGACGCGACGGAATAATCAGCCCGGGACAGACTTCCAATCCGGCTCGAGTGTACGCGAAATATTGAACACGAGCTCGGAACTCCGAACATTCCGCGGGAATTCCGCGCTGTCCCATTTCTCGGCGCGGCCGGGACACCGAGGAGAACACGGCAGTCTGGAAATTTTGCGCTTCGAGTCGCCGAAAAGTAGCGGGCCATCGGAAATCGATGGAAGTTCATTGTTTGCCGGCGGAAAAAAAACCGTGGAACGTCGCCGCATGGGAATTTTATTAAAATATCACGACCGCTGCTCGCATTAACTTCTTATACGGTAAATCGTCCGATAAACTCGGGCCGCGGTGCTTTGTTCGATACAAACGAAGTTTCACGAATTAATTCGCCAATTAACAGATCCAACTGTGCTGCGTCTTACGATTTTGATTTCTCTAATTAAACTAGGCATGCAGCTGAAAGTTCATTCGTGTTAATCATCGTTCGGATAAGTAACAGTTGAACGAGACGAATGCTTGAAATTCCGAACCGAGCAGATTTTCGAGGCAACGATGGGATCGCAAGCCGGAGAAAAAGTGTGCGATCCTCCGGGGAAATGTATCGGAGCTGGTAACGGCGCAAGCTACTTACACTCTTGCTTAAATGTGAAGTATTCCGTGAGATGACGGCACTCGTGGTTACCTCTGAGGAGGAACAGTGTGTTTGGATGGCACAGTTTCAGCGCCCACAGGTACAATACGCACTGCAACAGAGAAACACGGTCGCTTTGTTTAGTATTTTCAATCGTGGAACGCCGGGGACACGGCTGAAAAATAGGGGAGCACGTATCCTTGCGAGATTCTACGGAGGACCCGAAGCGATAACTTCGTTATTTTAAACGGTGCTCCGGCAAACGAGGTTACCTTTAACAGAATAAAAACTCCATTCCGCGACCGGGCTAAAGAAAAACACAGCTCGCTCGCGGCGGAAACCTGATTAATCTATTTCCAATAAAAGTCGCGCGAACTTGCGACAAACGCGATTCTGAAATTTCCACGGGCCACCGGAGACCGGTCCGTTCCCGTGCCCGATATTTCCAGTGTCAAGAGGAGTACCCTTTGTCGCGGCAAATGGAATAAACAATCAGAAACGCCGGCTGCAGAGAAATCCGCCGTTTATGAGCCTTATCGCGGAAACGTGGCGCGAAACGCGGCCCGGTCCTTTTTCCCTGCCGGGAAATTCGCCTTTTTATAGATTTCCGCGCGGCGAAACCGAACGCGCGCGAGTTACCGTTACGGCGAATCGGTGTCCGCGTTGTTTGTCCGCTCGGTCTCGCTGCTCTCGTCGCCTGTAATTTATTCGCGCGTCGTCTGGAGAATAAAATCCTCTCGTGAACCTCGACGTCGGGCGCGAGTGTTGAATGGCTGTTTTTGTCAACGAGACCGTTAGACAATTGCGAGTTTCAACGAGACTCTCGACTGAGTCTGATCGTTGGTCGTTCAGTTGTATCGCATTTCGTTACACGTGTCGTTTGGCGTTCGACTTCAATCTATAACGACGCAACGAGCTCCAAATTCTGTCGACTAATAATAGCAGACGCCTAGTTCATTCGTTCTGTTAGGATGGAGATAATAAATGCTAACAAGAGATCGAGGTACTGATAGCGTGTTTAACAATAGACCTAGCGTTACGATAGAATTATAATATTCCCCTATGGAAATCGCAACGGAGGGAACGTACGATCTTTCCTCCGCGAGATCCGGGCATCGTACTTAACATACATCACTGTCGTCCCCGCGATACCGCGGCGCGGTTAATTAATGGCAGCTGCCGGCCGAGACGACAGAATCAACGAAACTGGCGTGCATCGTCGCGGGACAAAGGCGTCCACGTTTCAACGCGATCGGACGTCGCGCGATTAATCTTCTCGCCCGCCGCGAGACGCACCGTTCGAAATATGTCCTCTGTTTGCGACCCCCTTCAACGGAGCTGACGATCTTGGCAGGGCGAAGCCGAATTCCGTCGTGATTCGACCAATTTCCTCGCGATTTTCAGAAAATCTCGCGTCCAAGGTTTCCGCGTTCGTTCGTCACGAAATCGGCGTGCAACCTGTTAGACGCAAGAGGATCGAGTCAAACGCTACGATCAATCAAAACTTCTCCAATTTCTCTCTCGCGAACACTGAATCCGCCGAGGCGTACCGCCGGCGGTTCTAAATTTTCCTATAAATTATAGCCAGAAACCAATTGTACGTTACAATCTTGCGAAATTTGTAGCCAGCCGAACGGATCAGCCTTCCAACGCGTTCAGACTGAAGGCTGAATAACGGGCAACGCGGTTTCCCAAGAACCGCTGTCATCCGTCGCATTTATATTCCCCGACGTTTCAACGCGGGCACAATTGTTGGCTCGCTTTTAATTTCCACGCGTAATTATGTATTAAGAAGCGCGGGGACGACGCGGAACAAATACGCGGCGACGATCTGTTCGCGAAAAGTGCGCAGTCGGGGCGCACGGCGGTAAACAATCGTTGGAAAGTTGGCCGCGGCCGTCGAATCGATATTGAATGGGAGACGAGCAGGTGGTAGGGAGAGAGGCTCGCATCTTTTATTCATTGTATGTACATTAACGGTTTGTTTCGAATGCGGGGCTATCACGTGTGCGGTATTAATGCGCGTAAGTGGCCGCGAACGCGATGCGGCAGCGAGAAACACCGCCATTGTTCCCCCCTCGCTCCGCTGCCGTCGCCTCTGTGGGAACGTATTCGTTTTATTGGCCGCTGGACGATCGCGTTCGGTGAATTACTGTAATTCCAACGGTCAGAACCTTGCTCTTCCTTTATCTGTCTTGCTTAAGAAGATCTCCTGGCGTTGTCAGCCGCGGTTGACCCTTTGCACTCGAAAGTTCTCCGTTGGAAACGTTCGACGCTTTTCGATGACGCGTAGACGACGTGGTTTAAGAACTAATTTTACTCTAGATTCATGGAACCCGTGAACTTGACGGATACTGAATCTTTTAAACATTATTTGCCGACAGTTTCAGCTGACTTTGATCTTGAAATACTAATTTCAGCGATCTAAACAAACATGTAGTCTCCTAGGAACGATAGAATAAAGTGAAGGACAAGTATCCGTAAATCTAGCGTGAAAAAACCCTTTGTAATCGAAAGTTCTGAATATATCTATCGTTTCCTAATGAAACACCAATGAAATCGTCAATGGTATTAAGCCGAAATAACATACGATGTGTGGGAACGATTTCATTTCGATATTCAACAACAAAATCCCCGGAATCGGCCACGTCGGTCCAATCAACGAACACACCCGAAAACAATCATACCGAAACAGACGGAAAAGATCATCCCAATTCGGTGATCAAACCAAACGGAGCAACGAACGCCGACTCGTTTAACCAGTCCCGCGCGTCTTTGTCCGTCCAGGAGACGAACAACAGCGCCCGGAAGCCACAGTCGGCCCGATTGTCCCCGAACGGCTCGGTTGATTAATAGAAATCTGAAAGCTGATGGCCGGCCGTGCCAGCCATTGTCCGTTTGCGCCGGGATTATGCACGCGCGGCTCGGTTATCCGCGTCTCTATTACGCGTTATCGCCGGCTGGCCGTCGCGCGATAGTCCATTTACGTTTTATTGGCCGGCGGCCGATTGTTTCGCGCACCTGTTCACCTGTCCGCGAGGAATTTCCGGGAGCGGGGGGCGGGGGGCGAGCGACCGGACGGTCGTTCGGGGCCAAGAGTCACGGTGCCGCTTAGCCGCGGCTGATTTATCGTCTTGGCAGACCGGTCGTCGCGTCGTCCGCCATCATCATCGTGGGTGGCGTTAGTCATCGCGCCAGATTCTCGCCGGACGAGCGGGGCTCATTTGTTTTAATTAAAAATTCAGCCGACGCGGCCGACAGACACTCCGTCTCCGAGGCCTGTGGGCGTGGTCAATTAGCGGCCGAGCAATTAACGCAGCCGAATCGCCGTGGAAAAGTTCCCCGATCGAGCGGAGCGCGCGACCGATCGACGGTCGTCGCGGGCTTCTTCGATCCAGCCTCATTAGGGGCTGCAGAGCTGGCTGCGCTTGGTTCAAGGTTCCGCTTTTTTTACCTTCGGCGTCGCTAAAATTAACGCTGCGATCGGTGCGAATACAGGGACGCGAGTTGCTTGGATGGAAAAGGGAGAAATTGTCAAGTGATTCGACAGACGAATTATATTTGTAGTTTTCGTAGCTTTTGAAACGAATTCACAGCGTTAAGTATTTATTTGTTGAACTAAGAAGTTGGGATGACGGTTAGAGGAATCGGAGATAAGGAATATGACGTGAAACTATCGCATCTGTTCTACGCGCGAGATTAATCAATTGGATAGGGAAACAATGGAAAGTTTTACGAATCCAGGAACACACGATCGATTACGAACACCACATAGATTATTTTATTTTCGTTGCTCGTTCGCGGCTGTTATTTAGCCGGCAATGTTGTCATCGATTTAGTTGCTGCGGCCCGATCAAACAGTTTCGGCCATCGCGTCGGTTCGAAAGACAAACTAATATCGGAAGAGTTGCGAGCAGCTCCGGCCCGGCGTGGTATCCGGTTACACCACGGTGACATTTAGCGGAATTGTTTAACGTGCCTCGAATATCGGCGAGAAACTAATCGCGTACGCGCAAGTTTGTTCAGAAACGTCGAGTTCCGCGCGTGTTTGCGATGAGTGGCCCGTGTGTGCGCAACGTGACAGTCACGTGAGCCGCGGCCCCCCAGCGATTGCGTTCCCGACGTGATGTTTGAACGCTCCCGACGACCGGCGAGCTCGTTTTCCGCGCGCCGATCGAAGGGAACGCTGGGCATCGTTGTCGTCGGCTGTCTTTGCGACGAACAAGCGCGGCGAGGATCGCCGGAGGCGAGAAGGCGACGATCAACGGCGATTTTCGAAGTCGATGGAGATGGAACCGCTGGCGAAACGCGATAACGATCATTCGAAGGGGGCAGGGAAGCTTGCGGACCACCGCAGAAGCCGGTTAAGGGAAAGTGTGCGCGGAACTGATCGGGATAGATAGACAACGGTACCCTTGCAAGGGAACACCGACCAGAGAACAGTATCGGGAGAGCAATTCCCATAAACTTCTATTCCCCTTTTACGCTGCTTCTCTCATCCTCTCGGAACGCCGGGATCACGAGCACGGATCTAAACCCTCCGAATAGTAGGCCCCGTTGGTGGAGAATCAAATGGTTCCCTCGCGTCCCGATAATCGCATCATCGTTTCCGACGGATTATTCCGCGGTCGAATATCGCTAAAAACGAGCCGGAAACAATGTGTATTTTCTTGAGGGGGCTTTCGAAGCCTCCACGGAACACCCGGAAATAAGGTTTACGAGGACACACACGCGCGACGAACCCCTTGGACTCACGAAATGCCTCCAATTTATTTCCCCCGTCCCTGCCCGTACGTCATATAACCCCGTTTCCTCGATTCAATCCATTTTTTCCCTCACTTTTACCCTACGTCACGTTCCGGGGATCTTTTTGTTCCGGCTAATATTACTGATTACGCTGCGGTTTTTTTATCCCAATTAATTTCCTGCTCTCCAGTGAAAAGAACCTCCCTTGTTTGTTTCATCATCTCACATACTAACCAATTTTTTCAACTGGTACCCCTTTCATTAATTTTTTCTGGGTTATCCAATTTTCCTTTGAATGATTTCCCCTGCTTTTTCCGACTCGAATGCGGATTTACCTTCAATTCCTCCTCCTCGATCAAATGTGATTTCTTGAACCCTTCCGATGTTCCAAGAGACAAGTGGCACTCCGCAGAGGTACGTATACATGGAGCTCTACCCACCGCCCTCGAAATTATCGAACCCAAAGTGTACTTCAAAGTTCACTCCTACAGGGCGGTAAGAACCCAATTTACTTCACTTCCACAAACATAGAAACCCGATGGATTCATCATCATCATCTCCATTGCCTTGGTATTACGTTACTCCGGAACCTAAAGTACCTTCGAACTTCGGAACACACCTGAGTACCACAAGTAATAACACAGATTCCCGTCACCTACAAATCACCTAAGACGCGAGAAGAGAGGAAGAAATCTGTAAGAGAAACCCAATTTAAGGTTCAAGTCTAAATAATAAAACCCCAAAAATCCCACAAAACCAGCTCTAAATTTCCCGAAAAAGGTCCTCAAGTAGAATTTAATTAAACCACAAGGTAACGTAAAAAAATCCTCACGGGCACCCATCCTAAACAACAGTATATACCGAAAATGTGTATGGCCGCTTAACGCGGATTACCGAAGAGCCAGCCGTCCCTCTCTCTCCGCTAAAACCCCTGACATGTAACTGCACCACGTTTCTCGTATACAAACAAGTAGCCGACGGTTGTAACAACTCAAAAAGTTCTACGGAAGCAGAAAGAACAATTTTCCGGCTAGAGTTAAAACGTTCCTGTTATTTTCCCAGTCGATTCTACCGTTTCCTATCGTTCCGCCGTTCGGTCGCCGATGTTTGTAATCTAAACATTCCGCTCGGGCTCTCCGTTTCCCGCCGCAATTCGCTCATAATCCCATCTACCCAGCCCTCCGTCCTCTTCGGTTCTTCAGGATTCAGTCCTCCGCTTCCGTTTTCCTCGCGAAATGAAAATCCTCGCGGAATGCGTGCACGTACCGCCAAGAAATCCCAGCGACTTCTCTCTTTCCGATTCTCTTTCCTCCTTAACTCTCTTTATCTCTCAACCACTCTGCTTTCTCCTCTCTTTTCCTCTGAACAGTCTCTTCGTCCTCTCTGGTTTCTCTTCCACTGATCTCCTCTCTCTTTTTCTTTTCCTTAGCCTTGTACTCCTGTTTTCCTTGTCTCGTAGCCAGCCTCCGCTCGCTGGCTCTCTATCTCCATCGTTCCAGGGACCGGGCTCGAAGAATCCGGCGAAGCATATTGCGGATAGAGAGTATCGATCGCTCGCAGCAGCCCGGCCGGCTCTCTCTTTCCTTCGTCCGGCGCGCGAGGAGACTCGGTACGCGCGTACGGATCATCTCGAAACGCCCGGTAAACTCCTTTCGATCCGTGAACGGCGCGCCGCGGCCTTTTCGAGAGTGTTCATTCGCGAGAACGCCCTTTCACGTCTCTGGGAAACCGATTCAACTGGGAATCGGTCTTTTAGCTTGGGCGCCGGGATTTTTCTCCGCCGGATGAAAGAGGCCATTCCTTGACTCCGACATTATTTATTGGACACCCTTTATGTCGGCTATACGTAGAAATGTTTTTGAAAGGATTGGAGGAGGTCGAGCGCAAAGGGAAACGTCTTGCGACAGTATTTTCTGTCCTCTCCGGCCTGGCGGTTTTGAATCTCGAAAGAATAATATGCTACCTTATTTTTTAAACGGTTTCGTCTGTTTAAGGTGACGTTTCTAGAATTTTCTATAATTTCTTTGAAGTCTAATAACGCTCAGTGCTGAAAGGAAATTACGCGCATAGGTGTCGGCGCATTTTCCCTTGCATATCTGTCGCTTCAACGCAATCCGACGTTTATTTAATACACCCCGTACAAACTGGGACACGCGTCGAACCTCAAAGATTCGCAGACGTTCAGAGAAGTTCGGGAGCTTCCCACGGGGATCCGAGCTGCAAAGGTTCGCTGGCGGCGCAAAATAAACGGGGAGCATATTAATTGATGATTAACCGAGAGGATCGCTAATTAGTAGGCTCGGTAATTAGGCGGGCTCGGGATTCTCCGCTCTAGACGATCTCTCGCTTCGACTCGCGCGTACTCTGCGCCTTCGGATCGCGCTTTGGATTTTTATAGCGCGACGAGAGCTGCTTTTCTAAAGAAACTACACCGAATACTCTTCGAAAATGTCGAACCTCTTTTTCAGTTGAAATACTCGACCGTCTCGCGTATCGAAAACGACGCGGTCCCGATTTTCCTCCGATCGTTGGACTGTTCGTTAGACGATCGATTGATGAAACAAGGGAATTCGTACTCACTTCGATACTGAAATAACCCCTGTCCACGTAATCGCCCAGGAAGAGATACTTCGTCGAGGAGGGTGGTCCGCCCACCTCGAATAACTTCATCAGGTCGTAGAACTGGCCGTGAATATCCCCGCACACTGTAACAGAGAGAGAAACATAGCTGTTAACGACACATGTGCGTATCACAGTCGATCGACTTGCCGCATGCGTTAGCTTGATTGAGAATTAACGAACGACGAAGATCCCAAGACGGCTTGCAGTAGACGAGTTCGGGAATTCTTCGATTTCTATCCAGCACCTCTGAATTTCTGTTCAGTTGCGTTCGCGATCGAAATCAGCAGAACAATCTCTTCTAATTTTTCAACATGAACGAAAAGAATTGTCACTCGAGGAATTATATTTTAATTAAATACTTCCTTTTAACCCTAGATGACTAAACATTCATTTGAATAGTCAACTGAACCACTGTCGCCAGTTTTTAATTGGGGAGCACACTTTTATGATACGCCAAGATTGCGAACGTTACTTTCGAACGCTTTAATACTTTTCCATTAAATACTAGTAACATTCATCTTATATTTTGCTACCTTGCTCGAAACAAATAGAAATATCAAGATATACGCTTTCAATTTGCAGTCTACGAGTCGAATGTTCAGTCACAGAGCGACACCGATTTAAGTTCAGTTATCCAGAGTTAAAACAACCCCGCCGACGAACACCAAGGAAGCCTCCGACATGCTTCGAAGAAGATTTCCAAGCGATTCAAGGTCGGCCCCGCGAAATTAGCCGCGCCGATTAATCGCGCGCGATTAATAGGAGAGCTGCGTCGAACGCGAACACGCGTCTACGGCCCTCGAGACTCGGTAAACTTGTTTGCAAACGTTTCCAAGTGAAATTACGCTTTCGTGTCGTCTGAAGCGACGCCGGCGGGCCGAGGGGGAGACGCCGGGAAGCCCCGGCTGCGAAAACTTTCCTCGAAAACGGTCGTCGAGCGTTATTCAGGAAACTTCGATCGAGTTACCTTCCCTCGCATTCGCGCCGGCCGTCTCCCCTCGACGAGAAGAAAATGTTCCGCTGCTATCTGCGCCGTTTTCGTACATGTGTACCGTCGCGGATGGCGTACAGGGTGCTCCTAAAGTCCTAGCGCGATGGGTCAAGTTTTTGCGGGAGAAAAGTTTGTATCGCGATTGAAGATTGAGAAAAAATGAGGAAAAGATAACGAGTAGAAATTATTATGTAGATATTTAATAATTATCAGTAAGATATTAGATAGCTGCCTTAATACTTTGCCACGTCACCCGAATTCGAGTGACACCATTATTTACTTAAACATTAATTTCCTTAGTGACAAAACGAAGAACCTCGACTTTCTGGTTTCAGCTTTATTAAGAGAATGATTTCGATCGCGTAAGAGTTTCGACGAGTGTTTACTTGGCAGTGAAAGTGTTAAGCGAACGAACGGAAAAGGAAGAAGAATACAGGGATGAAAACTGTTGCCGCAGCAAAGCGTCGCGCATCCGCGGCCGAGTCGAATCGACGCCGCTCGTTCGGCAAATAATTAATAAACGGAAAAAGGAAAAAGAACGGGGAAACGCCGAGGCGATAAGTGAACGAGGGAACCGTTCGACGGGACTGGTAGTGCGACTATCGATCGATCGCGGAAGACGATAAACAAAGGGAAATAATGTCCGTGGCCGGTCCGGCCCGGGCGAAAAGCAGATATATCGGATGCCGATGGAGCGTTAATTGGACGCGACGGTGTGCCACGCGTCCCTCGCTCGCAACTGTCATCGATATTCCGCGTTTTCCGACGGTGAAACGCTCGCGCTTGTCCCGGGATCGGGGAAACTAGATGCAGCAACGGTTCCGCGACCATTTTAACGCTTAGGACGCTTCCAACGCTATCCAGCTGACACTGGAACTGCGTACCAGGCAAAATTACCGATTTCAATCTTCTTATTTCGCAGTCATTGGTACCTTGAAACTATCAAATATCCGAAGGAACTTTGAAGTCGAATATATTCGTTTGAATACAGTGAATATCTGTAAGGTAAAGAAAATCTATCACAGTTTTCACAAAGATTACATATCAATTATATCGAATGCGAGTAGTTCAAGATTGCTCAATTTTGTCAGAACAAACAAGAAGCAATACAGGTGCGAAACCGCAGCTATCGATTGACGAATTCATTAGTATTAAATGTTTTTCTTATTACTCCGGAATTATCCCCGTGCCACTTGATACAAGCCTTTTTATTTAATCTACAGTTTCCCAGCAATTTTCCTTGCAAATTCCGCCACGCGGGATCGTTAAACGCGAATCGTCGGATGCACGAAACGCGACTGCGGCACGCAACGCGGCGAGTTCGATCCGACGCGAATCCGGCTTCTCAAATATTTGCGCGTCCGCCCCCGTTCCCCGCGCCGAGGACACACGCGTCGATTTAAATGTCGCCGTTCGTATCGTTTCCCATCGGTCCGCGGATACTTTGCATAATTCAGCAACAAGTGGCAACTTCCGGCTCGCGCGGATCCGAGGATCGGGTTTTATCGGGGGGAAACGCAGAGCCGGGCTTTTTCAGGGGCTCGCCGTCTGACCACACACGGGCCGCGACTACTGGCGCGGCCGGGCAGAGAATTCGAACGATTTCCCGGGCTCGACGCGGCGGAAGCGTATTCTCGCTTCGCGGAACCGAGGCGCCGGCAAAAGAACCTCGGGAAAGGGAAATTCTCGA
The DNA here is from genome assembly GCF_051020985.1 of Nomia melanderi. Lineage (NCBI taxonomy): Eukaryota > Metazoa > Arthropoda > Insecta > Hymenoptera > Halictidae > Nomia > Nomia melanderi. Next base: position 16,743,366 of record NC_135007.1, read on the forward strand.
ACGAGAGCTATCCTGGGTAAATTGTGATTAACAAGAAAGCCAATTTCCAGTTTCCTTTATTCCCTTGGTTATTCTTAAGCGAAGGAAGTATCATTTTTAAATAGAAAATGTTTCTGTTTGAAATTATATCACGTTGTTCTACAAATTACGATCTTTTATAGGAGAATATCGGAGAATTTTCACTGCAGGTTCTCGAAGTTTATTGAATGTAGTTTAGAGAGAATATTGAATTCAAATAACAGTGAAATAATGATAAGAAAAAGCGAGAAGATCGTGGAAATATTCAAGCATTACGCAACGAAACGCTATCCTTTCGTACGAGAAACTTTATTTTAGCTAATGCCGGTATTAACCCAGACCCGGATCGATAGTGGCGACCGGTTTCCGGTTGGTCAGCTTTTTCTCGCGGTAAAATTGATAGATCATTCCTTTTTCTAGCCGGGACTCGGACTCTGGAGAATTTCCGGCGCTTTCTCGCGATCAAATCGAATTTCCTTTTATTCGTTTTTCCCCTCGCGCTCGCTGGAAATCGAAGCGGCCGATTCTCCAAGGAGGAGACTCTATTTCTGGACACCCGTTACCGAGTTCTTGCTTTCGCGGAGATTTCCCTTTGTAAACGATCCCACAAAGGCTGCCCGGCGATTCCAGCGGCGGGCGACGGTTCGAATTTATAGCCGGCGAAAGCTGATTAAAACGCGGCCGCGGAATTAAAATGAATTTCGTTAATTAACCAAATCCCAGTCCGCGAATCGCTTTTGCAGCCGGACGCGGAAGCCGGATTAAGATGCACGAGCAAGTTTTAGCGTTCCGTTCCGGCGAACGGACGCTACCGAACACTTTTATTACAATCCCGTAAGATTAATCGCTTCGATCCGATCCATTAATCATTCGAATCGGCCCGAACACGTCCATCGGTGATTCAGGTAGAACGTGCTTCGATTAATCCTCCGTTAATGTATTATTTTACACGCGCATCGACGGGAACATCGACCATCTAATCAATAGTCGGACAGAACGCGCTCCATACATATTTATGTTCACGAATATTCAATTATTATAATTAATTTGTGTGTAAACTCTGTTATATCATACCGCTTCGCCGTTAAAATCTCAATTATCGGTACTTTCGGTTGTTAAAATCTTTGATCCCTCAACTTTCAAGCTACCTGACTATTATATTTTAAACTCTCGGCGATTTCAATCGCAAAAATCCTCGACTTCTCGACTTCCCGTCGTTCCTAGCGGCACTTCGATCCAGGAGACAGAAGGCCTCGATAAACCGTTCGAACTGGAACAGGTACATCGGGTGTTTTGAATCGAAACTAGCCGAAGCTCCGCGCAACGGAACGAGTGTCTCCGCAACAGTCGGGATGAGATTACAGGCTGACTAATTGCAGCAGGGCTGCGGCGTCCACAGCGCAGCCAGCGGCCTGCATATTTCAAACGATCCACGAGTATTCTGAATACACGGAGGCCTGTGTTCCGTGTCGCGTTAATTATGCGTGCTGCCGATCCCCGGAGAGGAACACGGAAAGAGAGAGACATGCGCGAACGAAGAACCTAGTAATTACACGTACACGCAACGAGCCACGATAAGAACAATCCTTTCCTCTTTGCCGTCAACTTCTCTAATTGTCTCAATTGTCGAATCGTTGATCACAGTCGGACTTCTATTTTCTAAAATTTCCGCTCGCCTGGCGACTCTGAGTTATCACTTGTTCTGATATAGTTACAAGTTACAACTTTAAATTTAACATCAAGGTTCGTACAGTGCATCGACTGTCTTCATCTCGAAGAGTTACTAGTGACACGTGTCGAGCGAGGATCCGCTCGACGAATTCCGAAATTCTGATCGAGATTTCTAAGCAGGTCGCCGGGGCAATCGACATCCGATTATGACGGGTTGCGGCTCCGCTGATTACAGGCTTTGCGTTTCCCGATTCGAGCCGAGGATCCTCTCTGTGCCGTTCCGCCGCGGCGCACACGTGCAAACGTTAATTCGCACTTACTTAGCGGCGGTATACCCGACCGACCGACCGACTGCCACTTCCGCTTAACCGGCTTTGTCGACCGCAAATCGACCTTCGCGTCTCGAGCCCTGGCCCGCAGGAATTCGTCGGACGCGTCTCACGATTGCCCGATGGATATCATTCCTCGGACGTAATTCAATTGCGCTGCGAGATCTCGAATTAAAAGGTTCGAACAGGTTTCAGTTTATCGTGGAATTTCGTTCAGTTCTACCGGAATCTTAGGTTTTACATACGAGTGAATATTACGAATAAGTAAAAGACTTTGAAGTCAATCTGACGAGTTATTTCTGAGTTGCCGTGTATGTTCGTTTGATCAAGTTCTTCGTTCTAGTCGAAGGAACTAATCGACGAGGAAATTCTCGAATTCGATATTGGCTCGTTAAAGTGCATGGATGTTCTTTCTTTTCAGTTTCTCGCGCGCTCGATGCACCGGAAGGTTCCCGTGAAATAATCAGCGATAGGGGAGCGGAGAGGTTCGATCTGAAATAAATTGATTTCACGCGTGGGTACAGACTGTCTCAGGGCGAAGGAGTTGCGCGGAGGGGTCCGCGTTCGCATCGGTTATATAGGTCGTTCGTTAAACGAAGTGACTCGTTGCAAGGCTGCTCGTCTCGGCTGTGAAACGGTGCATAAAAATGCACTTACTTAGCTGCATAAATCGATCCCGCCTCCCGGTATGTTTACACCGCTATGTAGCGGTATATAAAACCTACCCCATCCAACCCGCGCGGTCCCGCGCGCAGACACCGCGATGGTAAGTAATGTCCCTGGAAGGAAAATGCGACGCTGTGCACACGCTGGCGGGCGTGAAAGATTTTCTGGAAGGAAAGCCTGCGCGTCGTATTTTAAACGGCCGATCTCGGGAGAGAACGCCGGAAGGTGTGGAACACGCAGCGGCGGAACTTCCTGGTGCAGTGGATTAGATCTCTCTTGCGCGGAAATTGCGGAATTTCACAATCATATTGTCGCGCGTATTATATTTTCCTTTTCACTGGTGGGTTTTTCCCTTTTCTGATTGACTTTTCCTTGTCTTAAATTACGGAGAAAGTCCATCATCCATTTGTTCTTTCTTTTTTTCAGAATTTTCCTCACTTTCTTCTACTACACAACCTCACACAGGTTACAGCACTTAGATTGACATTGTACCAATTTTCCTTCTTTATTATACAAGGGGTTTTTTAGCTTGTTAGAAACTTTAATTTGCCAATTATTTAGCTTACATCTTTTTAATTAATTATTGCTACAACACAAATATATTTCTTTCATTTTCCCAGGCAACACACCTCCTCCTCCTCTTCCTTGCAATTTTCATCACACCACTTTTTCCAATTCATTTTTTTTTAATAATTGAAATAACATGCAGTACGTACACTAACGGAGAAGAGAGATTTATGGGAGGAATTATCGAAGGGGCACACAAAGCAACAGCAGCACTTTGTGCACTTACACTTGGTGCCTATTTTTTAATATAATACATAAAAGGCGTCATAAATTTACCGATGCCATTTTGAGTTATTATGAACTCAGAATAATGTTTTAATTATAATTATAAACGTACTGAATTTCCGAGTCGCGGATAAAGGAAAGAAAGGACTCGGAAAAATGAAGAACGACAAATTTTCCTATAAACTCGAGAGATGGAATCGAACCCGAGCCTTCTGCGTGGAAATTCAACACGCTACGCACCGTGCCACTGAGGCAGTAATGTTATCTTCTTCTATTTCCGATATTTGCCTTACAAACGCGGAGTCTCTCAGTCGTTTTTCCTGACACATTCGCGTCTTCAAACTCTGCATCTACAGGAATATTCTTTATCAATAAAACCTACCGTACTCAATAAAAAAAATTCCAACCAAATCGAACAAACAAACAATTCCTGTTAACATTCTAGATCCTAAAATATTCATCTTTTATTTTAATATACCATTAACGGATTAATTGAAAAATAAGAAGTCCTACGATAATAAAAAGACAGGTATGAATTTTTTCCACAAGTTAGCGCAAAGAAAGCTACGTTACGTCTCAAACGACCGACTGCCGTAAACAATGATTATTCCTCAATTCTCAAAGAACAATGTCTCACAGCGATCCCATAAAATGCCCCGACAATGGCGCAGGGAAGCGGGGCGCATTAGCTCGCTCTCGTCCATCCGCACCGGGCCACGAGGGGAGTCCGAGAGATCGATAGCGTCTGGGCGCCAACCGAGTCATCGCGTTCGCCTCTTTTTTTCCGCTTGTTCCCTCCCCCCCGCCCCGCTGCCTCGCTCTCCCTCAGCTTTATTATCATTAGAGCGGTCGCGAGCGTGACTACAAATTGCGCGGGCGAGCTCGTTAATCAGGCCGACGTGGGAATAATTAATACGAATGGCCGGCTTTAAACGACCGACGCCGCGCGCGGCTTAAACGAGGACACCGAGAGTCGCGGGAAAGGAGGAGACCGCGATCGTATTTAGCGATTTATCGCGAATTGTTTACCGGTGTTTCCCTCGCCGCCTAGCTGCCTCCCCGTCCCTATCTATCCCGCGTCTCGTTACTCGTTTCGCGATCTTCTAGCTGAATCCCGACGCGTGGCTGCTTCAGTTCGACATGCTTCGAGTTCAATCCGTCGATCGAAATCAGTGTGTCCAAAAGAAATTTCTCTGGAGTGCTTAGTTCCCTAACGCGTCTAGCTAATTAAATGTTTTAAAGCTAAAATGACTGGTTTCGATTGCATTGTTTCACAATCATTGATATCCTAAAAGCATTGAATATTCGAAATGATCTTGAAAAGGAATCGCTTTGACTCGAATATTATAATGAATATCCGAAGAAACCGAAAATAATCTGTTAGAATTTTTATGGGGATTACATATGAGTCGAATTGAATGCTGGGTACTTCTAGTGTTAACTATCTGCCGAACTAGCAGCGACAGAGTCGGGAAGCTGATCGAAGATGTTCAACGGAATTTCCAAGGTTGAAAGCTGCTTGAGAAAGCGATCATCCAGAGTTTCCTCTTGCTTCGTTGCAAGATAAACCGCGTCGACCTCCGATTTTCGTGGACGCCCGCCATTGGGCGCCCCTGAAGAACACTCGCGAACGTTTAGCCGATCGAGTGGCCGCGTTCCGTTGGAAAGAGGAGAAAGCGGAGGAAGGCGGGGCGCGAAGATGCACCGGCATCCCGGCCGAGTGGCCCGCGCGGCGGTCGAGGAGGCACCGGCGACATAATCCGGATGCAAATTATCGTCTTCTGACATCGGTCCACGGCGCACTTAATCAGCCTCGAGCACGATAGCGTCCTGAAGAGCCACTCCGGCTCCGCCCCATTAGCCGTGCGAGAGAAATTCCCTGGGCGGCTCTCACAATTAGCTTAAGCTACTTCTAAGCACAATGACTGTTGCCCGGGAGCTCCGAGTTACCCGGCCGACCGGCCGGCCGTCCTCTTCCGTATTTCCCTCACGTATCGGCCTCCGGCTGTTTCCCTCCTCCTCCCAGCGGCCCTCCCCGGCGATCTGCCTGCCAAGGAGCACTCGTCCTGCTTCGCGATCAAACTCTTCGCAAACCTTTCGCATTGAAATAACGTCTTTGGCTTGGATCGCGACGTTTCGTTTGTTACAGCGATTCACCTGACGAGACGGAAAGGTTTGACGGACAGGTGACTAAGTGGCTTGGCGAATTTTGAGGTTCCCGAGTTTGATAGATAGAGCAGAGCTCGTCTCTTTGAGTTGAGAACGACTGTAGTTCGCGCTTTCGATGGACAAGTGTTTTTCTTTGGCTGATCATTCACCGATGAATTCTACTTGTCTAGCTTTCAGTTCTAGAAGCAATCGAATTGAATGATTTATGATTTTTCACTAGAATTATGGTAGGGTACTGTTTCAGCTTTTCATTGAGTTATAGTCGAGAATGGGAGTAAATGAATTCTGCCAATGATTCCTTAGAACAGCGATAGTTGTAGAAGCAATACCGAATAGATGACTCGCGGCTGTCCGGTGTTTCCACCGTTAACAAGTCGATAATTTCACTTGTCCGATTCTTGCCACTCCGTTCTCTTTATTTGCTTCTTCCCCGGCTCATGTACCTCCCGTCTGATCATTGACAGACACCTTCTACTTGCCCGCTTTCAAGTGGACTGATCCACGCCACTCGTCCGACTCTTAACAACTCGATAGATCTGCTCATCCAATTCCTGTCATGTCGCACTCTACCCGGCCGGTTCTTCGCAAATCCGCGCGACACTTGTCCGATCTTTGGCAGACCTATTTCACTTCGTCTCGTTATTTCTTGGCCTGCACTCCGACTTGTCGGATTTTCCGTGATTCCGCTTCACTTGGATGATCTCTCGCGAGACGAGCTCTACCCGCCTGACCTTTGACTGACATGTTCTACTTCCGCCTGCCGTTACCACGCTTATACTGCCACTTTCCTTGTCATTAATGCTTCTACCAGTCTCCCGCGATCCCTTGCATAATGAAACTGCATTCGCATCAACATCTATCGGTTCGATCCACTTCATCTTGCCATTAACTTGTTCGTACATCCCCATACTGACAATTCTAACACTTCCAAACTGCTCGTTCCACTTGTACTCTGTCAAACGTCTCACTCTTTCGTTCCCCGGCAACGATCAAATCGATTCATAAAACGATTAACTCGCGATCACCAATGAGCACACAGAAAATTCTTCGAGAAATCCTATCAATAGAAACATCCACGCTCCCGAGTCCCACTTCCCACTCCCGAGCCGGCAAGTTCACGAAATCCATCGCTCAAACACGCCCCTGTTCGCCGGAAACTTTCACGGAACCTCGAATTCGTGACCCCGCAGTTCTGCCCAGCGCGTGCCGCTATTCAACGTTTCGCTGGCGTGCGTGCGTGCACGCAACGGCTCGCGTGACGACGACGGGCCGCGAGGACCGACGTCGGTGTAGCCGGTCCCGCACGCAATCACGCGGCCCGCCGGTACATTTAATTAAAACCGGGTCACGAGCCCCGAGTAATGAACCCCCCGCTCCGGCTGAAAGGGTTTCGCCCGGCCCCGTTTGCGCCACTCTTTTCGCTCCTCGTGGGAGAGAGGGCTTGCGACACACGCCGGAACGAGGCCTGATTGCGACGGAAAAGTTCGGACCTAACGAGACAGGGATCCCTCTCCTCTCCGACTTTCTCCTTTTCCCTTCTTCTCGTTACTTCTGCGTCTTTCCTCCTCTTCTCCTAAATAGTTTTCTTTCTTCAATATTCCTCTGCCTCTCTCGCTCAGTCTCTGTTTCTCAGCCTTTCCCTCCTTCTCATTATTTCTTTGATTATTGTTCCCTTCTACTCGTTACTTCTATTTCTTTCTCTTCTCCTTAATGATTTTCTTCCTCCAAGTATTCCTCTCAGTTCTGTTCTTATTATTTCTTTGGCTATCTTTCTCTTGTCTTTAATAAGTTTCTTCCTCCAAGCATTCCTCAGTCTTTCTGTTCTTATTATTCCTCTGACTCCCTCTTCGTCTCACTGTTTCTCTCAGTTTTTCTATTTGCAAAGCCCTCTCTCTTCCCTCCTGCTCCAACGACCTCCGAAGCAGGGAAGGAACAGCGAGAGTCCCACGCGGGGAAAGGTGAAGAAAGAGGCGCGTGGGAACGAACGGTCCTCCAGGGCACGAGCGCTGCGACTGATGAGAAGCCCGGAACGTTCGCTGAGAAGCAAATATGATTATCCGACCTGTCGGATCTCTGAAGTTCGCGGACAAGCAGCGGAAAAGTAGCTGGGGTCAAACTTCGTAGAGCGTTTCTGTGTTTCTGCGTTCGGGTATCGTTACGTTCGGAATGAATTGCCTTTGTTTCCGGATCTGTGCTCTTGTCTTCTTGATACCGTTGTTCCGTTTAACGACGGGAAAGGATGACATTTTATTTCGTAGCAGCGCTTGTAATTGCGATTAGAACTTATGATCGAAAAGGAGACTGTAGTACGACGATCAATGCGACAACATTCTCGATTTCTTAGTTTCTCATTTCGTTACAAATTATCTCGGTTTCGAAAATTGAAAGATAGGAATAGTCGAATTTCGATTGGCAACATATCAAAGAGATTCCGGTGTGCTGCAATTAGACGATTAAACCGAATTGAAGACAGCGTTGCGCGTTCATCGGGAAAGCGGTGAAACTTGTATCTCGGTTACCGAGGAATACGTGCACTATAACCGTAAAACAGCGCAAGATCGATGGAATCGGTATCTCGCGTGCGACGCTTGGAACGCAACTGAATACGGATTTACATTTTTGTCGAAGTAGCACGACGAGGCTCCCGGTGTTCTATTGATTCGATCAAAAGACACTATTCACCTTCCCCACTTCGGAAAACGAGGCGAACGCATTTCTTTCGGCTCGTGCTTCCTTTTAATTACTCGATCGAGTGTCCTGTACGTCGCATTAATCCTCGGAATTTCAAGGAATTCATTAAATATCGTTCGAGTAACCTTGTTTCCTTTTTCCTAACATCAGTTTTTCAAACGGAATTTTAAATTTGTGAAAGGTACACGAACATCGTTGCTACTTAATTAACTGTGAATTAATTCGGAGCGAATTCATTCGAGAAAGGACGAGTTTTCAGTCCAGGGAAGGCGATGCTCGAGGAAGTTGAAGTGTCTTCCGAGCATATCGACGGCAGTACACAACTACTGATTTTAGCGTCAGCGGCATCCGGATGATTTATGCGGACGATGATGCGGTAAACTTCCGTAATATGTTACCGGGAATAGCGGCGCGACGGTTCGCATTAAAGCGTGGCACTCGCGTGCGATATGTCATGGGAACACCGAGCCACTGACTTCTTGCGCCGCGGACACCTCGATGCCAGTCGATCAACGAGACCTCGTTCGCCTCGAAAACTTCGGAAACCGTCTTAACTCCATTAACCCATTGAACACGAGTGTACCATTATAATTATCCAGTCTACTATTATACTATCAAGTTTACATATCTAAAATCGAATACGCATTGCAATACTCTAGTTTCGAAGCTGCAATCTTCCTGATTTATATAGAGGAACGATATTTTCTGAATTCTGTAAATTTCAATTTGGTTTATAGCTTCTAAGTATGTTGTATCAGAATTCCAGAAGCCAAAACGTTAGTTTCCTCAATTTCTATAGAAATGGTTTCTAAAAATCCCCGTTCGCGATGGTTTAACCAAAGAATCCTCCTCGAAGGACAGGGAGAGCACCCGCGCAAGATTGCCAGTTTTAATTCTAACAGGCGAACGAGGATTAATTCGATCGTGGAGCCGCACGAAAAACTCGCCGGCGGTCGCGTAAATAAGCGGCGTGCTCGTTAGCGGACCGCGGAGCGCGCGGAAACGAGATAATTTCCCGTATTTGCGAGGGCGCGGCCGAGAGGGCCGCGTTACGCGGGCTCGGTCCCGCTGTTTCGCTGTTTCGCGGCGTAAATCCGGCCGTTTCCATCGAAAATCGCGTCCACGGTTTACGAGCGGCCGCGGGCTTTTCTTCCTGCCGACGCGCGCTCTCATTTCCCCCGGGGTTCCGGCGCGGCCGCGTTTCCGGCTATCGCGGAACCGCGGTTGACCCTTTCGTCTCGCCACGGGAACGGCTTCCTGCCGCGGGCAAGTCGGTTTTCACGACTTCCGCCCGCCCGACATAGTTCCGAAGGTATTGCTGTTGCGGAGCGACGTTTTATCGAGGATCTTTTAACTCGCATCCCCGCGATGCGAGCGTTAGCGGTATCGGCACTCCCCGCTGCTCCAATCCGCGGGTCAGATCGAGGAGCACGCGCGGAAATTTCGTTCCAGGACGTTGCGACGCTTTTATTTTCATATGGAACAGCGTTCTTCCGTGGAATCGGAGATCGATGGTTTCGGTGATCGGGATGATTAGATTGGAAGCGGTACTGTTGCTCGTGTAGTGTGTTTTGCTCGATGAAGATTTTGTAGAATTTAGATTCTGGGATGTAAGGGTTTGATAAATACAATAAACTAAATATAATACTACAAACGCTTCTCGTTCGATGGAACTGCTCATACTAAAGTACTCAGCTTCAAATTTTCCCGGATTATTCAGGAACTCCAGAAGAGTCGTTTCAACTCGATTTTAGACACCATCGAGACGAGATGAAGATTCTTATTAAAAATCAGCAAAAAATTTCCCTAGAAACCTACAGATTTCCGGAACGGAATAAGCCGTGACAAACTATCGAAGACAACAGCCACGCGACGCAACGCGCGCGTCAAAAAAACAGCGAAATACGCGCAAACAGAGGAGTCGCAGCGCAAACGGTTGCGCGGATCGCGGGGTATAATACGATACGAAAATATTCCCGGTAATTTACGAGGGGTCCGAACGACGCGCGGCGTATCATCCGGATTTACGGGTGCTCGTTAAAATTACCCATAAAAGCTGGCCGGGCAGCGGAGGCACGGATTGCTTTTTCGGATTAAACGGGACTCGCGATTCAGCGTTGCGCCCTCCCCGCGCGCCCCCGCGTCTGTCCTTCGACCCGGAGTCACGACTCGCGTGTGCAAGGTGCGCGCTTTCTATTCTCGTCGGGGAACACGTCGGTTCCGCGCGTAATAACGCGGCCCCGAGATGCATTCCCCGGCGACGACCGGCCGCGTTTGTCCTCCGACAAAATGGCCGCCTCCTCTGGGGAACGACGGGGAGAAATCGCGCTAACTCGCCTCCACGGAGCGAAACTAACGTTTTCTTGACGGGAATGCTTCGTCGTTGGAATGCTCGACGTAAAGTGGACCGGAGGACTGATCGTTAGGGGCTGGATTTCATTATTCGCTAGATAATTGAACATTCGTCTGAATAGTCTACGAATTTCCGCCACTTTCGTACATTCAGATTGAAAATCTAATGATATACTTCTCAAATTGTGCTACTTTGAAACGAATGGACAAAATATAGAAACTAATTTAAGTTTAGTTGTTTAGAGTTAACGATTATCTTGGAATTCTGTTGTCGACGGTGGTCATTTTGAGAATGTTGGAAAACGTTTACATCTAACGAATAAACTTTCCTCGATTGCTTTCGTAAAACTCTCTCGCTTACGATCGTCTATCCACATTTCCACCGTAAATGGAGCTATATTCGATTGCGCAACGCAGAAAGCTCACGGCGGAGCAACGCAGGGCGCGGCAGAATGCACTTTTCGGCGCAGGGCCATCGAGGCCGCGCCGGACACCGCGAAGTGCCCTTCGGCCGTCCGCCGTTGGCCCGGCATTGTTAGCGGATGACAAATGAACCGGACGTGTGATTGATAATGCCGGGCTACCGGTCGTCCATCCCGAAATCAACGGGTCCGCAGGATAAAGCGGTGCCAGCCGCCGGGGGTCCGCGCGCAGCGTCGTCTTCACGTCATTGACATGCGTGTCAAACCGGCTGAATGCGTTTCCAGGCCGCGTACGCGCGTATTAAATGGGGAACACGCGGATTACCGGTCGAATCGCCTCCGAGGACCAACCACGGGTCACGGAGAATGACTTTCCGATCGTTATAATCAAAGGAACAACGTTCGCGACGCAGATAAACACGTGCAGACAATAAATGAACAGTTTCCCACTAATGATGTTGCGCGATTAATACTGTCGGCGATCAGATTTGCCGATATTTCATTAGTATTCCGTAAGACAGACGCAAGAGGCTTCAAGTTGATATCGATACAGGATTGATTTATAGCGCGACCGTGCATTTAGCAGTGATATGCAGCAAGATTACCGACAATCGGTAATCCGCTGGACCAGCTGCAACTTGCGGTTCCCACGAACTGCAGTTACATCCCTTAATCCTTCTTATCCGATCGAAGAACGCGCGTACGCTTCGATACGTTCCCGTCGGATTATTCGATCCGATTTGGAAGCCTCCATTGTATCGAATCACCGATTGATTGCCGGCGACTCCGTCGGAGTTCCCCGAAATCACGGTCCCCGTCGGATAGAAGGAAACCGGTAATTATAGAAAATTGATAAAAATACCAGGACTAAAAGTAGAAACGCGGAAGCCGGACAACCGCGGGAGCAGGCCGAAAATAAATTCCAAGGGACTATTATTTCGAACGAGCGAGTTTAAGCTCCGATCAGCCGAAGCGGCCAAGAAAAATGGCTACAATCCCGAGACAAGCCTCCGCAAGGTAAACAATCATTTTTTCGTTCCCGTTCTGTCACTCGTCACGTGCCGGAGTCGCGCGTTCCTCGCGCCATATCGATTTCACGAGCGAAACGGCGGGGATTAAGGCGACGTCGGGCGGCGTGCGATACTCGCGCAGGATATATCGGCGTGGCCGGTCTAAAGATAGCCGGAAAACGCGTGGCCATTGCTAGCGGAGCGTCAAAGAGGAGGCACGATTGTCTGTCAGACATAAATAGATCGATCGAAAGCGTGTACGTAACGGTTGGTGTCGGGTCGTCGATCGTGGCCACGTTAAGAATTCACGAGGAACGGCTGAAAATCACGGGCTCCGGGGGCCCGGGGGCTCGCCGCGGCCGTCAGCTGTTCCGTCGGCGCACGTGGACGCGTCCACGTGGCACGCGGCTCCATTTTTCACACGTCGGGACGAGTCTCGCTCGATCGAAACCTCGTCTGCCGGGCCGCCGCTCGATAACCAGGCGTTTCTTCTCGCCGCGCCGCGGCTCGCGCGTTCCTACGACGACGGATTTACCCGTCAGTTTGACGGATACTCGATTTCGTAGATGCCGCTTAATTCTGGGAATTTATGCTACGAGTTTAGAGTGTTAATTCGTGGAATTATGGGAGTGGGTGTCCTCATCTTCTAGTTATTGTGCAACCCATTTCTGCAGAGGCAGTAACATGTAGTATAAATGTCTGTAAATCTAATGTTAACCATTGAGAACGAATTAATTGATAGAGAAGCGATAGGTAGTTTCTTAAGTGAAATATTATGCATTGTTCGATTATCAACCTATATCGTCTTCTGCGAATCGATGGAAATTCACCTGCGCTATGCATCGAAATTCAATTATAAATTTACCAGATGATAGATCAGATAATAATTTTCTAGCTCCCAATTTTTAGCAGAGGACAAGTTCAACCATAGCAATGTCTGCAGCGAAGGTTAGTTCCACCGTGAAGAATTGAAATCGAACACCCCCACCGCGCACTTTTCGCGAGACACACTTGTAAACGCCGTGAGCATTATGGCGTCGCCTGCACCCCCCGCCGCTGATATTCATTTTGAAGGAACGCGAAGAGACAGGGTGGCAGAGTGGGGGAGCGTAATGGCGACCGACCGGAGAGCCAGTCTCGCGTCTTCATTTTACCGCGCCATCAAAAACCCTTCGAGGATGAAATGCGTTTCTTATTATGGATCATTATACGGTTGTTATGTTGTCGGAAAGGAGGTGGGAGGGGTTCGAACACGGTGATCTATCTTTCGGCCGAGATTTCCGCGGCAAGGGTCGGAGCCGGGCTCCCGAAGGGCTGAGACGCGTCTTCGGAACACGAATACAAATGATTCCGACGTCAAGACAGCCCCCCAACGACCTTAAATAATTATTTTACAATCCCCATCGCCCTCCGCTGCCAGTTCCCGTTGTCTTTATAATTATTCATCGATCGGGGAGGGACTCTACCGGATTTAATCTCCAATCAAGGTCTTAATAACCTTCGGGAAGTCTTAAAAGTTGGTGAATGAATAATAATGTGGCATATTATTGGATTAATACTCGTTGAAGCTGTATGGAAATCTGCTAAATTTTGGAACATTGTGGAAATCTAAGTTTCCACGCAGTAATTTCTAGGGAGGTTAAATGTTTTACGAAGTTCAGGCTACGTTTCCAGGCGCCATGTTTACGGCAAGTAGAGAGAGCGAGCGATGGTCAGACACGAGGCAGAAATCCGTTCTACTGCACGTACGATTTGCTCGGCATTCGTATCCCATTATCTCAATTAATAAATGATATACTGCACATTCTATGGCTCTATACCACCCATAAATTCAGTAGATCAAATAAATCTTTCACCAAAGCTTCTACGTTGCCGGGAACCTTTTAAAAAATCAGTGAAACTCTTTCCAGCAGCCGCAATTTGAAACTAATCCTCCAGTAATCCGAGCTCCCATCGATATATCCACATTTCAGTAATTAATTCTAAATCCTCGGCGAGATAACACTCGGCGCAACACGAACGGACCCTCGACAAACGAAGAAACGAACCGCGTCGACGCTACATTCCCCAGGAAAGTTCGGCCGCAATCCCGAACGATTTGTCTTCCGTGGAATCCGATTACCAGTTGCTCTCGCTCTTTCTCCCGGGACGATATTTTCAGAAGAGTCCCGGCAATTTTCTGGGATTCTCCGGCGAACCTCGAATCCGGGACTCGCGCCGCAACCGGGGAAGCCACCCAATTAATGAATTTCGAATGATGAACGCAGGAAGCAAATAATCGAATCGCCTGGTCTCTATTTTCTCGCAGAAAAAGTGGAACTAAAAAATTTGATTCAACCGCGTTGGCTTCTGAGCGGCTCAATTACGAAAGAAAGAATTCTCGAGTTATTCGTTTTCTCTTCTAACTACTTATCCAGCGTCGAAAGACGATAGTCCTAGGGTTATGCGATATTCGCGAGCGGCATTCTGTCGCGGATATGAAAGTTTGATGTCGCCAATGCGCCGATACTCGCCCTCAAAGGGTTAATAACACAAATCGCACGGGCTTCGGCGAATTTCGCCGCTGGAACGTATATAGTTGGCTTATCAAAGTTTTCAGGCGGGCGGCCGGGGAGGGCGAGAGGTCGAAGGATCGGTGGCATTGCCGGTAATGAAATTGGAGCGGGACGCGGCGGCCGGCTTTTAATTAAATGGCCGCCGCGCCTGGACTTTGTGTTCTTTGTCCCGTGGCTGCTACGGTCCGTGGAACTTGAGCAGACGACGGGTCACTTGCAATCCGCGCGATTGCGTCTCGATTTTCGGCCACGGATGGAGGAATCTTTATTCGAGACAGATTTCTCGCGGAGCTCTTCGCACAGAAATTTAGTAGTCAGTTATATATGCCTTCACGCGTTGGTATCGCTTTGACAATTTGAATCTTAAAGTAACTTTGGTATCTATCTTTATTAGAAATGGAATTGGCAATGATAGTCATCTATGCATTCGACTGGATAAAATCAACTCAACCTCCATAACAATATTTATGAAACAAGTGAGTATAATTGTTCATTGTATCTCGATCAATTGTACCGAACAGTGTTTGCTTATTGTCCTAGTTAAATAAGAACATTCTCGTTACCGGTTAGTTGTAGTTATCGTTTACTATTACTTAACACAATTCTCGCATAGTTCTCTAAATAACTCCGGCATCGGGGATATTCCACTTTCATTTGCCAAGCGATGTCGAAACGTTCTACAATGGAAAATAAAGAATACACCCGTAGAGTCGCGACTGTAAAATATTTCGCGACAGGAAAAGAATTTTCTCTTGGCCTTTATTAGATCCGACCGGGAAACAAGAATACCGGCGTAGATGTGCGGAAAATCTGCCGCTGAATCAGAATACAATTTTCAAGGTAATGGCCGCCGGTATCCTCCGCTCGCGTTCCTCGAGAGTTTCCCCCGATTTTCAAAGCGAAACGCCGCTCGCCAAGCGGATCCCGGTTAACAATCAAACTTTAAGACGCTCGCCGTCCCTCCCCCCGTTTTCCGCGGGAGATCCGCGTTTGTTGCCGATACTTCTGCCGGTCTCGCGGAACCGACCAATCTCGTTTACGCTTCTCGTTCGATCCCGTCTCATCTGCATCTTTCACGAGCGCCCCGCGGTCCGCGCGCAATCCTGTTCCCTCGTTCGTCGGAAATTGACCTGCCGGATGGACCGGAATTTTAGTGAACTCGTTCACTCTATTGCGGCGAAATCGAACGACGGCAGCGAAATTTCCTTATGATGTTACGCGAGATCGCGGCTGTTTCCCGACGAAACTTCTACTTTCGTACGATAGACACGCGTCTTTCACGAGTCTACAATACCACTGGTAGAACTTCAATTATTTTAATGAATACCTAAAAATCTAATTTGCAACCCTCTCAACGGGAACCTCAGTGAGGGACGATAAAGAGTAAGAACTAAGCCTCGCGAAGGTAACAGCATATATCACGAAGCCTTAACCTTTATCGGACGAAGATCCGTTGAAATATGCAAAATCTCCAGCATGTGAAGCTAAATCATACATCGATCGCTGAAATAACAGAGGAGGAAGCTACCTATGATCTCTCGCTGCTCAACCAACTAAATCATTCGTTTGCGACTTAGTATTTTAAACGCGAGAGTTTCATCTCCTCGGGACGTCGACGTTCGTCCGCGAGGGGTTAAACCAGTCCGAAGATTTTAAAGCAACAGTCACCGGGAGGAACCACCGGAGAAGCCGAAAAACAATTTCGTTCCCGTCAGGTCTCGAGCACTTCTCGCGGTGACCCAGAAAGCGTCGCGGCGGCTCGCGGCGGCTCGCGGCGGGAGCGAAAGGGTGGCGAGGCCGGGAACGTGGCGGCCCCGCGCGTTCGTTAGGAGATATTTATTCGTTCCGGCCAATTTTTCCCGTCCGCCTGTATTTCCCCGAATCTCGTTTGCCACGGGGGAAGGAAGCGATGGCCCCGCGGATATCTGCATAGCGGCGATAGCCACGGCCTTTAATTTCCAGCGCACGTAACACGCCGCGCGGAGCCGGGGCGAGAGAACGGCTAAACAGGAGGAGAACGAGGCGGAGGAGGAGGAGGACAGGGGAGAGGTAACTTTAGTCCTCCCCAAGCTCGTTTCTCTCCCCTTTCCTCCACCGCCGCGCCTCGGTTTCTTTCGGTTTTCTTTCCCTCGCGAAACCTTATCTCCGTCCCCCGTATCTCGACCAACGATGGAATACATGCACCCTCGCGTGTCGTGTTACCCTCGCCGCGCGTACAACGAAAAACCACCCTTCTTTCTCTCGCCGTCTCTACCTCTCGCTCGTTCCCCTTCGAGTCCCCTTTTTGTCTAAATTTCTCTGGCTCTTTCTCGGTTGTAAAATCCAGGAGAGACCAGCAATCCTCGTGCGATTAATAAAATCAGTTCGAAACTGTATTACATTCCGAGATTCTCGGCGAAATCTTAATCGAGACCAGTTTACCCCCGTGAGGCGTTACGAGCGAAGCGTCGAAATTTCGAGCCTCGAGAATCCTTCGAAACGACGGAGGCGCCGCGGACGAGTCGTGGAAATTGTTGTTGCAAAAAACTCCGAGGAACAAAGAGAAAAGCGAGGCCTCCGCGTCGAATGGCAGAGGTCACGGTTATATATATATATATAAAAAAAAAAAGAGAAGGGAAAAGACGGAGGGCCGGCGGGAGGGCGGCGGAAATGTCAATGTCGCGCGACGCGGTGAAACGCGAAGAGAAGTCTCTGAACGTACCCCGAGCCTTGGATTCCGCGTCCTTCGGCCGAGCGGGAAAATGAAAACTAACGGGGTTTAATGGTAATCGAGCGAAATGATCGCGCCGCCGCCGCCGCCGCCGCCGCCGCTGCCGGGGCATAATTGAGCGGCGCGGCTCGGCAATTATTCTTAATCGTTGCTCCGAATCCGACTTTTAGCTTCCCGTATCGCGATACAACGCGATCGCGTGGCGCACACGCGTGCGGCTCAATGGCGGAGCTAGCATCTTCGCCGCGCATAATCGAGATTCATGGGCCGTCGCGACGGGCGTGCTGATGTTAATTGAATACTCGATTCTTCGCGATTTCGTTCCTTGCTTTTCTTTTTTCTATACATTATGAATAAAAGTGGCGAAGAATGTTTAGACACCTTGTACATCGCTTAGTTGAAGAGCTTTAATACTAGAGCTTTGATACGTAGAATTCAAGAAACTTTATTTTCAAAATTATGTCGAATATTCAATGCTTTTGAGGTACCAAAATTGTGATAGAGAAAACCGAAACCATTTTCATTGGTACGGTAGTTAATAGATGTTATTTCGATGATAAGCTTCGTCCAGTGTTCTTTGCTAGCAAGATTAGCATCTCATAGCAGGATTGTAACCGAGATCGTGGAATTTTTTGTCTTAAGAACGGAGGTGTTTGGTGCTAGATGTTTTAGTACAAAGGGTTTAGAAACTATAGAAGCGCGAAAGTGCGCGGAGATCTTTCAGCAACAGCTTCGCGAGACCTGTTTATTAAGTGTACCGTAGGCTTCAGCAAAGGAGCCGGAGGGAAGTTCGTCCTCGGCTAGCCAGGATTTATCGTGTCCTTAAGCCGTGAAGCGGTGGCCGTAAATAAGGATCCACGCAGGAAATGAAGTTCGGCCACGGTGTCCTCGGCGGATCATCGCGCGATTTATCGGGCAATCGGCCCCAGGGCGAAGCGACGTTAACGTTCCTGCCTCGCTTCGTTCCGCGCTTCGAACTGTGCGTGCGGGAAAACGCGGAAAAAGTCCTTTTCCCAAGAATTCTCCGCAAAATCGATGAATCCCCGCAGATAACGGAACGTCTGGAGGTTCGAAGATGCGGGGGAATTCGAGAAAAGGGCTACGGGAATAAAGCGCGAAGGTGCAGAAGCTTGGAAAGTTTCCGGACAGGAATATTAATCCGGAAAACGTCGAGATTTTACGACTGGCAGCTTCGGGGATTTCGGAATGAACGTTTGTCCGCGAGCGTCGAAGTCGGGGAATTGGAAAATTGGAAAAAACGCGGGCAGCGCGGGGCTCGATAGCGCGGAAATTTCAGTGTCGGCCGGACGATGATTCGAATGTGTGAAGAGATATTACAGGACGGTTAATAAATTGCTACGCAACGACCGAAAACTCATCGATTGAAGCGCTTTCAGCGTGACACGGCGCGAGGCGGCGCGGGGCTGGTATTTTAAAACGTCCATCAACGCGTTTCACCGTCGGCGCTCCGGTCAAAAAGAAAAAAGAAACGTCGATCAATACACTCGGCTAAATATGTGTCAGTTTTCTACAAAGCGTGCCTGAAAGCGTCTCGGTTAATACTGGCTTGATAAAAACTTCCGCCGCCGACGCGTGTAAATACGTGCGCGCGGACCGCGTTGATAGGAAAATAATCCGACAATAACGCATTGAAACTCGGCCGTTCCGCGATTCTATAAAATATTTATGGACGGAAGGAACAATGCGACGAACACTTTCGAGTATCGCCGGTCTTAAGGGATGAAACTGGCAAAGATATCGAACTTCGCCCGCTGCCTCTTGCCGGCCTCTTGCACCGGATAAACTGTTTTCCCGAGGGTTCGCGGCCGGAAAATATTCTTCGCGGAAGATTCGACGGATGCGGGGTACCATTGTCGGCGAGATTGAAAATTTCAAATCTCTGGGGATAATCTCGCCGCGAGGATGCCAGCAGATTTCTGGAAAACCGGGACTGAAGATTTCGACGGAACGCGTTGCTACTTCGTCGCGAAGCTTGCTTCAATTTTCGGTTCGTATCTGCTAGAAGATCCTCGACTATTCCTGACTAGAATATTTTCCAACTGTTTCCGTTTCGCTTTCCCAAAGAGGACAAGTTGATTCATCGTTTACACCTGCTACCCTATATTCCGATTATTTCCATTCTGCGTTCGTTAGGAATAATTTACACGTTATAAAATCATTGATAACGCGAAATCACGAGTAACCGCATCGCAGTCGCACAAATTACGGGGAAAATTCGAGTGAAATCATTCCTATTCGACTTCAATATCGGTTAGCAGCCGTAAACTCGCTGAATTAACGGGTTAGCATCGAAGCCCGCGGCACCGTCGGTGAAAATTGAAAACAGTGCGACGTTCATGAAGGTTTCGCCGCCATTTCGGAACGGGCAATTTCCTGGAATCGTTTGAAACGGGAACGTTCCCGGCCGACGACTTTGTAAATCCTGGCTTCGCCGTGGAAGTCTCTAATAAAAACGCGCGATATCCAGAATTTTATAGATTCCGGCGGATAATAAAGAGGTTTATAGGCCTAGGGGAGCGCCGCGGAGGAAACGTTTAAACGATTGTTAGAGCGATACGGGCGCACGGCCGACGACGCAGCGCGAGAAATCGTCTCGATGATCGCGTGCAAGGGCCGCCCGTGGAACGACCGCCATTTCGCGAGTTCCCGGCCCGCGAAAATTGAACCGTAAACATGGAACGCGGCCGGCGCGCGTTCGCGTGGCCGTTATGCACCATAAAAATCGTCTTCTCTCGCGATCGACGCAGCCACGCAGCTTTTATTGCGAAGGGATCGGGCGAAATGGCCCGGAAGGAAACCTTTCTTTGGGGAGGAAAGATTTTTTCCGCTCCACTGAATTAATTGTGACCGACTGGCATCCGTTGTCGTAAAATCTAACGGAATAGTAACGCGGTTTATTCGATAATAAATGCCTCCGATGCGAATTAGATGCGGCAGTTGCGATTTATGGAGGAACGAAAGAATTTTACTCGTCGGCTTGCAGATAACATTTCGCAATCTTCCCAGTTTAAATACCTTCGCTTGATATTCTATCGATTGCAATAGTTTCGAGTGATTTTAATTGCATCTCGATTAGAATATTTTCGATATCACTTGCAGTACTTTCAACCGCGATATACTTAATCGCTAAGTTCTGCCAGTGAAAATCAAATTACTATGAAAATTTGCCAGTGAAAAGGAATTAGAGATTTAAAGGCTTCCCGCACGGAAGCGTAAAAGAAAAGCTCGAGCCGCGACAACACGCGTGCACGATCCGAGTTAAATCGGTAATCGGAGCCGCGATCTGGCGTCGTTTAAACTTCTGCCGCGCAATCGGCGTTAACCCCGCTCGATTATCCTGGAATTATCCCGCGGAATGATCAAATCTAATCCGAGCACCACCCCAACTCACCCCCTCCGATCGCTGTTTCTCTTTTTTTGTTCTCCCTCGGTCGTCGGCTAATTAAACGTGAACGATTAAGCGATCGGACGAATACGGGCAGATACGATCAGGCCGGCGGCGGGCTCTGGTTTCTGGTTCGTGACTCGAGGCTGAGCTTTCCCGTGGCCACGTGACCCGGCCGTGTCCTGCGACCTTGTACCCTCGACGAGGATCAAGGACGACGCGAGGGGTGGGACGCGATCCCGATGGAAATTTTCGAATCGATGAGCTAGACGTTCAACGGATTCGCCGGAGAGGCTTGCCGTGAGTCACGGGGAACTTCAAACTCACCCTTCCTGCGTTCTTAGAAAATCAACCCCCTAACCGACATTCAATTGTCGTACGAGAGTTTCAAATTAGCGTGACTTTATCAGGTATTTGATTAATAAGTCAACAGATTCACGAAGATACACGTTTTCTTTGAATTTTTAATCGAAGACAAATTTGGTTACAAAAATATTGTTTCAACCCCTTGCTTCCTATGATATTGAGTTATAATTTAAAGAAGAAGGATATTACTCGTTTCTTTAGAGTGACAATGAAGTAGTATCTTTCCGATATTCATTCTATATCCCTAGAGCGAAGCTAGAGCTCGAATTGTGCAATTGTTTCAGTTTTAATGAATCGTCGACGACGAACGTGCGCGAAGATTTGTATCAAAACTTTCGCATGCATGATAAATGGCGAGAGCAGAGGATCGACGATGCAGGGAATCCCAGCTCTTCCGGATAATGTCGACCGTGCGGATTTTACGGTCTCGTGGAAATATTCCGGCGAGGAAGGTCGCGGAAGAATTCGCGCGCGGATCAGGCCGCGGCCCGGCGCGATCGTCGAGAGAGCCCCGGCGAACTTTTATTCCGCGGGCGTTATGCTTTACTGCGCGATCGTTAAATATTAACGAGGGAGAACGAATGGCCGGTTACGCGACAGAACGTAAAGCGGCGCGATTGTCCGGGGACCAATCGGACGAGCGGCGCGGCCCGTAACGCGGATCAACGCGGCCCGACGCGTTTTATCGGCTGATTTAGGGAACTCATTGTTCTGTCTGGCGTTGCGCCTGGTTATTAAGGCGATTTATACATTCGGCCGCTGCGGCAGCGTCGTTTCTCCTACTTGTTTAACACTAAAACCACCAGACACGTCAGAATTACTCATTCCCGGCGACCTCGTTCCTCGATTATTAGAGACAACGGATATTTCGGTGAGAAACGCTTAAAGAAATTGATCTAGCAATGGGCACTCTAAACTGCACATCAATTGAGGTCTCGGCAGACGAACGCTCGTAGAAATTTCGAAAAGTCAGCGCAACTACTCGATGGTTTTAGTGTCAAGTGCCTGCGTTCCCGAAGCTTCGACGCACTGAAGCTCGGAAATTTTGGACTTTCCAACTTCGGGATTACTGAACTTTTCAATCAGTGGATTTCTGAATTTCCAAATTCTCGTGTCGCTGGAGCTTCGAGTTCTCTGACGGTTAAATACCGGAGTTTTCGCGTTTCCGAGGAACTTTCTGGAATCTCGGAGAAACAGGTAATAACAGCTGCTGTATATGAGTCTCGTATAAACAATGATCTTTCGTTTTTCCCGGGAAAAGACGAGGAAAGTCGAGCGCAGCGATTTTCCTGGCGGACAGGGGGCCCGGTTGCGACACGCTCGTCCGAATCATCGCGACAATGAAAAATCGAGGCACGCGACGCGACGCGATTGTGCAACGGGGAAAGATCCCTGCCAGAACGAGTTCCGCCGAGATCATCGTCGCATCCGGGAACAAGACGCCATTGTGCGGGACGGTGTCGAAACTGGCGGGGGGACAACCAGCCAAGACGAATGGCGGCCCGGCCGAGCGAAGAGAGGCGTCTCGCGAGAAAAATGAAGCGGGAGGGAGCGATGCGCCATCAACGAAATGAAATAAATGGACCGTGGAACACGAGAACGTTCCTTCCGTGTTCAAAGAGGCGTTGATATTTCGAAACAGCGGGCCTCCGCGTCGAACCACCGACGAAAGAAACGCTTAAATACCTGTGATTTATCGGGGGATGGTGGAACATTCGAAAATTCATGGGAAAATCATCTAGAGGATTCGATGTTGTATTCTGGCACTGTTTTTTTTTTCGAGGGAGAGGGGTTCGCTGCCAAATGGCAGGGATAAGAATGCCACGCGGACATTAATCTTAAGAGAACTGTTGTGGAAACTTCTCGAGTGATCGTTATTTTCGTTGAGACAATGGGAACAATAGGGTAAACAATAGACGCGCTGCCAGATGGCAAACAGCATGGGTTTAGGGGATGAAGTTTTCATAATCGGGCTCATTCTATTTTAATTAGACGCGTTATTAAGCTTCCAATTTCTATTAATTCCCTGGCTTGTAGGAACCATCAATCTCCCAACGAGAGACGGAAACATGACAGGCGTTTTATTGCGAGGCCCTAGGGCGGTGTTATTATTAATTGTAGTATTTTCGATCGCGACGGTTTCGGCTGGTCTCTTTCCAATTGCATTGTTTTTCAATTGCGATACTTCCAATTGCGATACCCCCAGCTGTACCGTTTCCAACTGCGATGCTCTAGATCGCGCCGTTTCCAATCGCGGTATCGCGGGCGACGTTCGAGGTAATGTTTCGCGATGACGCTGCAGATTCTTCGCGGATCGAGGCAGCCGACACACGACGGAAGGGTGGCTCGCGTAACAAGGGCATTACCGGGAGCGATACGGATCACGGGAGGAACAGTTACGCGATTACCGAACAAGCTCTAATTCATCTCCCATCATCCCTCGCGCCGCCCCCCGAAGGCACCATTAAGGGTGTCGCCTAACCGTAGACACCAGCGAGCAAGTTTCCGGGCGACGTTATTGCGCGAGTTCGAGAGACACCCGCGAGGAGGGAATTATTTCGCGAGCCCGGTAATGGCAGGTGTCTTCCCGTTGCCCTCCAATTAGAGATACTTTTCCGAACGACTTTCTCCCCTTTCCTCTCCGCCGCGTTCTCGAAGAAGACGCCATTTCCTTTGTCATTGTCCTCTCATCCTTTGCCACTGTTTGCCACCTTTGTCGGTGCGCGAGATCGACGGCAAAGAGGACTGAAGAAATCGGGGGTGTGATGCGACGAGGAAATTAGATGGCAGACGTGGCGGAATTAAAGAGTAATTTGGTCAAATGAATCTTCGAATTT
Organism: Nomia melanderi; assembly: GCF_051020985.1. Classification (NCBI taxonomy): domain Eukaryota; kingdom Metazoa; phylum Arthropoda; class Insecta; order Hymenoptera; family Halictidae; genus Nomia; species Nomia melanderi. The sequence continues at coordinate 16,767,360 of NC_135007.1, forward strand.
CTGTTCTTGAATGGCGGTTGTTGATAAGGACTCACTCGAAACGTACAATTTAGAGTGTTCGACTAGTCTGTATCAACACTTGCAATTATATTGGAAATTTTGTCGATTCAGCGCTCTCATTCGAGTGTTTAAGGGAAAGACTAATTAGCTTTAAGACGATTATCCGAGTATATTCCATTATTCGCTTAGGAAGCCTATTCCAAATAGGATCTCCATGAAATTCAAGATTAATCTCAACTACTTCGTCATCTTAGAAGTGAAATCAGCCTCTTTGTACAAACTAGAAAGCCACATGTGCAATTTATAAATGAATCGAACCTATCGAATCTATTTCCTGTAACTTTAACATCGTCCATCTGTATCTGGAATTCTTTCGGGAGGCGGAAACGAATGTGCAGCGATGCGCAAAGCTGTTCAAGGTCGGAAAGCCGGCGCAGGCGGCCCCTGGGCATCGATGATTACAATAACAGCTCCGTAATCTCCTTCGATGGAGTTTCGACAACCGATACTGTTATTTTCCCCGCGAAAACCGGGTGTAATTTCATCGGGACGCGTTACCGACGATGTTAACACGCCTGGAGCCCACGCGCGGCGTATTAACCGTAGGTCGACTTTGTCTCGTTACCATCTAACAAGATAATTAACAACTCCGTGGCTGCTCGAGCCGACGTGGAACATCGAGTTGCCTCTGTATACCCGCGATTCCATTAAAGGATACGTTTCCGTACGAAACGGAACACCCGCCGAACGTCCGTTACGCGAATCAGAGGGAATTCTAAGCTCGTCGGGTCTATCTGCTTTGCCAGACGTCTGCTTTCGTCGCTCCGAAACGAGGAAATTTCGATCATTCTCGTGCGGCAGTACTCGACTGGTCGCTCGTTTCCCTGCCGAAGAATGTAGATCACTCTTACGCGAGGAATTGAATCCTTTGACGAGACTGTCTTAACCTTCTACCCATGTCAACCTCTCGTTAGTTGAGTAGTTGAACTATTCATTTGCAGTTTTCGATTTTAGATATCGAAGCTGAGGGAAGGGTTGAAAGTAAAGTGTCGAAAATCTGTTTCGTTTCGCTGATGATAAGAAATATCTGAAGATAAACGCATGTGCAGAGCTCGAAAGGATAAAAAGACCTTTGAATTAAACAAAGTTAAGACACTTGGTTGAAATAATAAATCACAAGGGAGCAGATCGACGAAGTGCCTGGAAATCAGGAAAATCGAAGATCACGCAGAAAGCGAACCCTGTAACGTTGTATAAACCTGTATTAAAGAGTCGCAGCGAGGGCTTTCGAAAATACGTGCAACCGAAAGGATCAAAGACTCTAAAAACAGAATGTCGACGTTCCACGGAAATAATTTCAGCCGAGAAGATCACGGAGCGCGATAGGAGAAAACGCCGGTTCAAAGGCGCAGCCCTAAACACGATCGTTACGCATCGAACGACGCCGTTAATATCGCGGCGACCTCAGCGGGGCACAATTAATGTTCGACGAGAGTTGCGCCCCGAAACTTTCATCCCCCGTTACCTCGCGGGAATTTTCTGAATAATTCAAGGGGCGTGTCGGCGACCGCGCTGTTCTCGGCCCCCGGTCCGCGGGAGCCATTTCGCCGCCACGCTCGGCGGCCTTCGGGGCCAACTATTTTCCGCGCAGCGCGTTAAGATAACGCCCCGGATGCTAAGTAGGGCTCACGGAATCCGGCAAAGAAGACGTAACGCCGGGAATCGTTCGGAAACCGCTGGCGAACTCCGTCGGGCCTTCGTCGCGGGGAATATCGCTCGCGGACACCTGTGATTCAAACGATACTCCTGTAACGTTATCTGGTTTTAGAGGATTCCGTTCGAGGCCGAGGGTTCGGTCGAATGTTACCGTGACATTTCAGGGGGATTTTCTTTGGCAACGGGAGCACAGGAGTTAGAACTGACAACGGATATCGGTTCAAATGTTTGTGGAACGTTTCACTTATTCTCGTTGCAGTCGGCGAATTTCTGGCATAGTTAGCTTTAATCGACTGTAACGTAGAAGGTTCGAGAGAACAGAGATCGCGGAGTGCGTGGATTGATGGAATATATATTGGGAGATATAAGCGCCGATAAAACGGAGATTTTAAGATCTAAGTTTCGATAGCGAATTCTATGCGAGTCCGCATAAAGGAGAAATTCTAAGGTATAAACTCGAATGGAACAAGATCCACTTGGAACGGTAGCGGACCGGGGAATATTAATTCTTATGCTACGAGCATCTCGCCAGCCAGGCAATTACCATAGCGACCCGCATCTAGTTGAACCAATTTTTCCGAAGAATAAAACCGATTACATCCGCGGATCGTCGCAGCGCGCTGACGAACGATCCCCTATAAGAGGCTCGTATAAGAACGGGGTCGCGACGAGACGCCATTAAAATTGTCGAAGCAATCCCCGGGCGGAATAACGAAACCCGTAACCCGTTCCGTCGCCGACGGTTTCGCCGCGCTGCATTTTTATTGCACCTTTCCTCCCCTCTATCGCGAAAATTGCCGTCGATCGGCCGCGTTTGGCG